>NC_141756.1:87198169-87524280 GCF_982258835.1 Parasteatoda tepidariorum | reverse complement strand
GAAACTATTGAGATCATCTTTGAAATCTCGTACATTAAACTAAAAATCTACAAAACAGTTTTTACATCCGTTGTTGTGTATGGAAGGTAAATTTAGACTACTAAATAACCTGAGAATAAATTATTTTTAAGAAGGGAGAGAAAGATTCTTTGAAATATATTTGCACCCGTGAAGGATAGTGATCCTTGGTGAATCTGAACACACTTAGAAATAGAATTAGAACAAATTTAGCAAAATATAAGGATATATGCATCATAAAGGATAAAAGGACCATAGTGGTTAGACCTATAAGCTCAATACTATGAAATTTTGGTACTTGCCATTGGCCAGTAGAAGTATTTTTAATTGAGTTTCTCTCGAAAACACATGGCCACTTTATCAAGCATTGAAAATTCTTTGCTGTTAAAAGGATTATTGATGTTAATAGGCATTTCTTTTGAAACTACGAAAACATTACTAGGTTCATGTTTAAAAATAAGAAAAATTTCCTTGACAACTCCAAGTTGGCTTGTGTAAAGTTTAAAAATTGCGTATAAAAATAAAATTAATGTTTTGTTTTCATAAAATTATGTTTATTTACAAACGCAAAATTTATTCGTTACAAAATAAATCTGAAATAATATGCAATCATAATGATGGAATTATATTGATTAGATTACTTTTAAATATTACCGGTCATGGATTTAAAAAAAAGTGTTAAATAAAATTAACTTTAACTTGAATGAAAACTTTGATAACCAAATACAACATATCTGATATTTTGAACTAGCATAAAAGAAGCTGAACACTCCAACAATGATAACAGCTTTCCAGTGTAATATAAATAATACAAAATTTTGATAAGGCGTGTTTTGGAGCACAAGGGCTTTATTTTCGACCAAAAAAATGGCGATCGGGTGATGATTTACAGACAAATCTGTGATCACCATTTTTTATATTTACTTGCCCGGTGGCCAGTGGCGACCGTTAATTTTGCTTCATAGTTGGGATACTTGATGCGAATGGTGGTCAGAAGTACGAAAAAAGTTTTTTTTTATGGAAAAGAGTTCGAAAGAGAAAAGTTGGAAGATTCAAGAAATTATAACTGGAGGAGGTTAAGCGAGATCTTAAAGTTATGAAAGCTATAAAATGAAAATTAATGTTCAGAAAGTTTGGAGATGCGTGGTAAGACAGGCCAAAATCCTTCATGGGTTGTAGTAAGTAAGTAGTAATAAGTAAGTGAGTTTGGTAGAAGACTTTCTTTTGCACCATTATTTTGCATACTTGTACATTTAAGTGTGCTAAAATATAATGCTTTAATGCTCTAAGAACAAATATGTACAAAACTACCAGAATATGGTAAATTTATCGTGTGTCTGGCTCTTTGGGAACATCAAAAAAGCTTGGTAATTTTAGTCGAAGCACTTTGTTAATGATTTCAGTAAAATTAATAATAAAATTCATGAATGTTTTTTGATATGTGAAAAAGTTTGGTAAATGTGATAAAGTATTGTAATTTTATTATGACACTTTAGAACATGGCATAAGAACTATCTTTTCAGTTACCTTTGCCTCTAAGTTTTGTATTCTTTACTGAATGTGACGAAATCATAACTATAATTTTTAAAATCAGAATTTCCGATACACCATTACCATATCAACTGAAAAGTCACTAAATGAATGGTTGAAATACCGAATATTTTCAATTTAATCATAGACTTTTTTTTCTTCCAAAAATTTCATTACCAGTAAGTGCGGTAATTTTACCCAATTTTTTTTCTCTGTGTGTAAATTAAAGCTATAATGCAGGCAACAGTGGTCCCTACTAATATGTTAAAAGGGTCATACGTAAAACCGATTAAGGACATAACGGAAATTTTTTTTATAAATGTTATAAAAACGTGCTTAAAAAATAAGGAACTCTTTTTTTGGAACCACAAAGGGAAGATGAATGAATAGAATTTAAGGAACAGCAAATTAATCAAGTAATTTGGATAGTACCGTACATATTTCTAGAATATTCTACATCGTAAAAGAAAATTGTAAGCAGTGGTAATGAATACAAAGAGATGAATCTTATAATGAATCTTAAAATGATATTTTAAGAGATAATATTTTATTTTAAGAGATAATATTTTATTTTAATACATTGAAATGTGTAAAATTCATATCGAAGATTTAAATTTCTAATATTTGTACCAAATGAGTAAACAAAATATAACATTACTGAAATAAATATTCATTTTCAACATTTTTAGTAATTTTACATAGTTATTAGGCATGTAGAAGAAAAACTTTTTACTTTGAAAAACGTTTTGAAATAAATATTTGCTCAGGCAAAGTTGTTTCTATTTTTCGAAAAGTTTGACTCAAAGGAGTCTTCTTCAAACATAAATTTTTCTCTTTTGTGTTTTGTTGTTTTTTCAAAAAAATTATGTTTTGTTGTAAATGGTCTAATACAAAACGCAAATATAAATAAATAAAGTTCTTTTTTCCCTTCAGTTTATTTGTTTTTGTCACAAGTGCGGAAGTGAGATTAATGATTAAGTTTTTAAGTATTTTTTAAAAATTAATTTCGACATATGTAACAATTACTTGCATTGAATATTTTGATGTGACACTTTTTATGAGAATAACTCAAGAAATAGTGAACCAAATTAACTGCAATTTTATATGAAAATTAAATTTCATATAAAATTTAAATTGTTTGCGATGACTTAAATTGTCTGCACTGAAATATTTTAATCGTTTGTATTGAATATTTTGATATGAAAATAAACTGAAAAGTCTATCTTTAGAGTTTTTGGTGTTCATTAAAGTATTATTTTATTCTTTAAGAGAAATTATTCTTTTAAATTTATTTTTGTAATAACACTCTTATCCAAAACTTAACAACGAGCACTTTTTTAAAGATAACTCCAGAAATAGGGAACCTAATCATGTTGAATTTAATATGAAAATTCAATTTCATATAAAATTTCAAGTGTTTGTTCTGGCATGTTCAATTGTTTGAATTGAATATTTGAATATGAAAATAAATTGAAACATTGTTTTAGGAGTTCTTGTGAGCATTAAAATATTATTTCATTCCTTAAAATAATTCATTTTTTAAAAGAATTCTTTAAAATTTATTTATCAATTACTTAGAACTCTCTTGTCCCAGAGATGGAGAAAAAAGCTTTTAAAGTTAACTAAGGAAGAATGAACCATATAAAATGAAATTTTATATAAAAATTCATCAAAATATGACTTAACTATGATAAATGAAAAAAATAATGGCTTGAACTTTTGATCATGAATTAGTGACCATCATAGCAAAGTGAACTAAAAATACTGCAACAAAAATAATATTAAAAATATTTAAATGCTGCAACAGGGAACTTGGGGTGGATTTAATATAGAGGATGCAATCCCCTCTTTCTTTCTAAATGGCAAATTAACGTCTTAAGACGGGCGCGTATAGGTCTGTGCACCCGTTCACTATCCCCCGGAATCAGACCAAAATTCCTCTGATTACATAGTTGTCCACTTCTATGATGTTAAAGGAATGATACCGTATATATGACTTTCTCTTTATGTAAACACGCGAGAATCATTGTGTGTGAATCATCCTTCATCAGTAGAGAATACAAAAGCCCACTCGGCCTACTGTGCCTGTGTTTTAAGTTGATACTGCCTGTACCAGTTCAGAGACTTTCTTATTTGAAAGGAAGAAGCCTTGGATTTTTTGAGGTATATGGGTCAAGTTTTTGAGCTCTATACAATATTGGTCAGAGGCAATCAAGGTTACAAGTTCACTATTATGAATTAAAACACGGGGCCACAACAGATTAAATGGTCGAAGAATACCTTGAAACTGAAAATATTTCAATTTATAACCGGCGTCGAACAGCAGATTTAATTCTTAGTTTTGAACTACCAATGTTCAACTCTATAGCTTTGTAATCTTAAAACTAACCCAGAAGACAAGGAAACTTCCGGATCTAGCATTCAGGCAAACTAACCTTTGTCGAGGATTTTTCACAATTGCGTCACGTGGAAGTAAAAACCACGAAAATCTCCCGCGGTAAAAATGGTCATAGGAGATACCAACTCATGATCTGTCTACCACTATTTAACGCCTGCATTTTGACCTGTGCGAACCTGTAGCAGAATTCATATTGATAAGACTTCGCTAGGATTTGAAGCCAGGTTACCTCATTGAGAAGCGAGCTCTTTATCATCTAAATTGCCGTGATTCAATCAAAAATATTCTGAGCATGGAATGGTCAGCTAGATCTCCGGACTTGAATTTCATAGATAATGTCTACTGTGTTCTTGAGAGAGCATTTTCCGACAGGTAATTTACAATACTAGAATTGTAAATCATGCATACGATAGATACTTTAAATGTTTAAAGTCATTAAACATATTGTTCATGGATAACTATATATTGTTATTGAAAAGAAGCATAAATATTGTGTTAAAGATCTGAGATGAATTTCAAAAAATGAAAAATCAATTCAGGATTTACTTTTATCGTAACAGTTTGTCATCCATTATTATATCTACAAGATTAAACCGCTATATTTTCATTTTGAAAAATATTTCGTATTTGTTTGTAAAATATTTAACAAGAGAAAATTATAAATATATGCGATTCTAGAGTATACCGGTATTATTTAGGGGATTTTATTCGCCAGAAAAATTCGAAATTTTATAAATTTTTAAGAAAATATATTATTTAAAGCAAACTTTGGAAATGAATAGCAACCATTTCTATTGTGAATAAGATAAATATTTGATAGCTTAAAGACTTCAACTTTTCTTTTTATATTAATTTGTTTAAAATTTTCTGCTATGTAAAAATTTATTGTTAGGAAAAATGCAGCAAAATGTATAAGAGTAAAAAAAAATTATAATCATTCGTTAAATGAATTGGAATTTCTAACTTTCATAAGACTTGGAAGCAAAAATAGATATAGACGAAGAGAATTTACTTAGTTGTGTATTTTGTGAAATTTTAACTCGAGCAAACTAAACTGAAACTACTCAAAAAGAATATAATTATCATATTTCATCCATTGCCTAAAAAGATTAGAATTTGTATTTTTTGCATTGCTGGGAACACATAGATTTTTCGAAATAGAGAAACTTAGTACTGTTGCAAATCAGGGTGTGAAAAGTTGAACGAAATGAACATATTAAAACAGCGAAGAGAAAGCAAAGGAAAGTAAGCAAAAATAAAAAATAAAACTTTTGGCAAATCTGTACTATAATGACATATCTGGTTAGAAAACAACAACATAATTCTGGTTAATAAAACCAAAATATACGGTATTTAAACCATTCATTCAATAGCATTTCCGTTCATATGGTAATGGCCTACCTGAAATTCTGGTTTTTAAAATTACAGTTCTTATAACCACACATTTGGTGAAAAATATAAACCAGAAAAGTAAATTTAATCTAATAATTGGTTTTTATGCCACATTCTGAAGTATTATGATAAAATTACCAAATTAACAAAATTTTAATTCACATTATGAAAAAATATTTTTTAGTTATTTACACTAAAATTATTATCAAAGCACGTCGGTGAAAATTAGCAAACTTTTTATGCTCCCATAGAGCCTGAAACATGGTAAATTTTACCATATCGGTAGTTTTGACTACATTTTTTCCTCGGTTCACGTTATCAATAATTGATTTTTTTTTTAAAAAAAAAGATGTAATTGTACACTTTTGTGTAAATTGTATCATTGCAATCTTGAGGACCGGGATAGCCTGGCTGGTTGGGCACTGGGTTCATGTCCAAGAGGTCGTGGGTTTGATCCCCGTCAGCAGAAGATTCCCCGTGTAGTAAATGGTGACTGATGCACTGGAATATTTCATTTGTTGAAATACAAGTTTCCTCACAGATAGAAAAATCATTCGTGTACAATTGTTTTAAAGCGCCATGTTTTTTACCAAATTTATACCTTTTTTTTGTTTTGAGCATGTCTAAATAGTTGTTTATGAGTTCTAAATTTTCATCCATTGTGTCGATGCAAAATTTGTTAAAACAACTATTTTATTTTCTGAAAAACTATATCTCCAAAAAATGACACAGAAGGAATCAGGAGCGTAAATTCTAAAAATAAACAATCAGCTTATTTTGTCATGCTGTTGATAACACATAAAAAAACATCGAAAGAATAACATTTACCAAACTTCATTAGTTATTATTTATAATAACCGGTTGCTATTGATAATAATCAATTGAACACATTGACTGCTACATGTATATTAGTTTTTTTCTTTACATTCGTTGGTTCTGTAATTTAAATGTCGAAAAAAAAACACTAACTAATTTTGTGGGAAAAAATAAGAGCATTATTAAGAATGTTTAAGTCCTGATAAAATGTCTGAAAAAATTCTCGCACTTTTATTAAAGATTCAATTTATCTAAAAAAGTGTTGAAAGTAAATATTTACATATAACATTTATACCTATTAAACATTAGTTTATTTAAAAAGAATTAAATTATTAATAATACTAATTAAATAACTATACTAATCATTAAAAATCAAGCGTTGTTTGGAAATAAAAATGAAAAAGGTTTATTCACTTCAATCTTTTTTTTTTTAATAATTTAGACTTTTTCCATATAACATATCAACTTCAGAAGTATTTATAAATTGTATTTGTTTGAAAAGCAAATAAATTGAAAGATTACAAAAAAATTAACTAACAAAGAAAATGATTTTATTAATTTTTTTGAAACAGGTGTTTTTGATTTCTAAACGAGTTTCATTTTCTAGTTTAACAAAAGGCGAGCTGTTTCATTCAAAAGAGAAAGCTCGCAGAATATTTTAAGGAGCTTTAATAGCATAATGCTAATTGCTTTGACGAAAATAATGAAGATGATTTTTTTTCTCTTTCTACTATTTCAACTGTTTGAATTTCTTTTCTGATAAGATAGTTTCATCTTAAGAAAAACTGTCCAACCATTAAAGTAAAGAAAGCCTATAATGGATAAATCAACGAAAACAATTTCACAATAAAAACTAAGTGAAAAATAAATAAAATAAACATTTTTGCTTAGTTTTTTCCCCTAAAGAATGTCTAAAATATTTAAGCAGCGTAATAAAAGTAAGACACAGCTTCCTATAGAGCACGAGACGTCTTGAAATATCTCCTAGAAGTATGAGATGCGTTACATATGCTTTCAAAAGTGTTTTGCGACATAATCGTGAAACCGTATCATTTTTGAAGGAAAGAAAAATCTTCTGTATTACTTTAGTGACATTTTAGATGCTTTCAAAACAGACATAAGAGTTTTTATAGATAATGTTGAAAATAGTGAAAATTGGCGAGCTTTAGAAACTAAAGCTAAACGTTTCTGATCCTTTGTAATAATGTGTGCGGCTTTATATAGAAATTAATCCATATTTATAACAGTTCACTGCACCACAAAGAGGCAGAAAGATTGAGCCGCAGTGGCTTAGGGGATGGAGGGTTCGCCTCTTAATGCGGTGACCACGTTCGAATCCAAATGGTGGTTGGTTCAATTCTGCTTCCGACTCGCACCGATCACAGTATTGACGTTAGACATTCTCAGTGGTAGATGGATCATAGGTTAGAGTCCCTTTGCCATTGGGCTTACCATGGGAGGTTTTCGTGGGTTTCCTCTTTATGTAACGCAAATGGGGGAGTGGTTTCCGTCAAGAAACCCATCCTCCATGGAAGTTAGTTTATTCCGATACTTAACTCAGGAGTACCCTCATCGTTTGGGGATGGGTTCAAAATTACAAGGGTATGGAGAGGAAAATACAGTTGTAACACTAGAATCTGGTCAGCTGTTCAACACTGGTTATGAAATAAAAAGAAGATAAAACCATTAACAATCAGCATTAAAAATTAAAAAATTCACAAAAAACAATTTGAAATTCGAAAAAGAACAGTAAATAGTCGAAATGGGACAAAAGACCATTTAAATTAAAGTCCAGTCATTGAAAGTTAATTATGGTTCATGCTTCCCAATATAATTTAGTAATCCCTAGGTTATCTTCGGAGCTTCTTTCTATGTCTGTTTTAAATTTATAGGTTGTGCTTGGCAAATCAGGTTTACGTTGGAAGATAGTTGTTGTAGCTGTTGTTCATTTATGTAGCACTTGAGCTGCACAATGGGCCATTGGCGACTGTCTGAGAAACATCCCTGAGGATGATCCGAAGACATGTCATCACAATTTTGATTCTCTGCAGAGAGGATGGCACCCCGTTTCGAGCACTTACGGTGGAGCACTTTAACGAGAACCAATACCGCACATCATCGGTCCCTACGCAGACTGATCCAAGTGGTCACCCACCCACACACTGCTTCGGTGATCTGCTGGGAACCGTGTGCTTAACGATCAGTACACTGCGGGACACGTTGGAAGATAGTATTCCTATTTTGAACAAATGTTCATTTCCAATCAGTCATGGCTTGTCTGTGTTCTGAAGTTTGCTACTGCTACCTTTTAGAGTCTATGAGCTTACAATATCCAATAATCTTGAATACCTTCCCAGGATCACTGCTTCGGTGATCTGCTGGGAACCGTGTGCTTAACGATCAGTACACTGCGGGACACGTTGGAAGATAGTATTCCTATTTTGAACAAATGTTCATTTCCAATCAGTCATGGCTTGTCTGTGTTCTGAAGTTTGCTACTGCTACCTTTTAGAGTCTATGAGCTTACAATATCCAATAATCTTGAATACCTTCCCAGGATTTTTCTTTTCTTATTTTAGACATTTCGTTATTGTTCATTTCATCGAATTTGCTAAAAATGTATCTTTTTAGTGTAGTTGGTGTAACAGGTGTATTATCTTGTTGAAAGTAAATTCCGAATTTTTGCTAAAAAGCCTGCCTGTTTATTACCTTCGTTGCCAAGGAATGATGATCCGCTGAGAAATAATTGTTTTCTATAATTTCTCAAATAAATTTAAAGTTTTTTTGATTTCATATATGATGTTAGTTTCAAAATAACGGTTAAGGATTAAGGCTGACATTAAATGATCCAGGAAAACGACTTTTAAGAACCTATTTGTGATTGTTTTTTTTAGTTCTCTACTATTAGCTTGATTGTTTAGATTTATTCATCAAAATTAGGCATGTGGTGTCCCACGGCAGCACTTAGGGATAAAAGTTGGGATCCGTTTGTATAAACACAGAGCCATTCATCTTCCGGATATAGTTATCTAACCATACACAATGAGGTTGCTTTCCGAACTGTTTCAATTCTATCTTGCTTTTTTTCAATATCCTTACGACTTGTTTCTACTGGAGAAATGTCAGTTTTAAGAGTGCTATGTTGTTGATTGTGCAATGACACTTTTCTGTTTGTAGCTCTTATTTTGATGTAGGCTCCATCAAATTGATTTTTATGTTGATGAGCAATTAAATGTTTAAACATGCACTGTTTTGATTGGAGCCCTTTTGAGTGCTTCAATGATGCACTTACGAGCTTCATATAACAATGTAATAGCATAACAAGGTGAGATTTCAATTACGTTAATAAAATAAAATTTTCACTTTGTTAAAAATCATTTATTCCAGATCGATAAAGAAAACCACAAAAACCTCCCACAGTTATTCCGATGACAATGGGATTCCAACACATGATCCGTTTACATCTGAGGTAATCTTAGGTCTGTACTGTGGTCAGTGCGAGCCGGGAGCTCAATCAGCCACAGCTGAGATTCTCTAATATTGCATTTCTGCAAAGAAACACACTGTGTTTGTTTTGTAAATAAAAAACACATTTTTCATTCACTCAACCATTTCACCACATTTGTTCCATGATGATGGAAGCATACCGTAATGGAAAATCTAAAGTGATTATGGACGATGGTCCTAGCTTATGTTTTATTAAAAAAATTTATACTCAGGTAGTTATATTAGTGTTGAACCGAGAAAAATGTTTTTTCTTAAAGATTTGAACTAGGATTTTCTGGAAGTGTTTAAAATTTTGACACATTAGATTTTTACGGATTTCTGCTACTAATTTAAACTTGTTCCTTTTGCCTTTTGTCTCCGTTCTTCGGTGTTGTTTTTTCTATAGGCTTAAGGTGTCTGTCATAGAAAAATTCAATTCCAAGCTTTATTTGTCGAAGAATTTTTTTTCTTTCACTTCTTGAAACGGATGTATTTCTTAAAAAAAAATAATACAGTCATAGATATCTTACTAGCAGATGAATATGACAAATTTTAAATGGATAAAACAACAATATTTTACGGTTGTCAATTTTAATTTGGTTTTAGGCACAAGAATTTGTTTACTTTCCATGCATCAGAGAGAGAAGCTATTTTTCCCTGACTTCTTACCGAAGTTATTTATACATTTTTTTATTTATTCAGTCATGCATGCTGTCACTACTGAGGAACTGTTAGTTCTCAAATTCATACCAGTTCAAAATCGTAAGTGACATAATCTTGGAAAAATGTCAAAGAAGCTGTGAGTGGTACTTGAAAGTGTTTTTGAAAAGAGTAGAGGATGGAAAAATAAAATTTCTTCGAAAGAGGATTTTTGTTTGGTAAGAGATAGTGAACATGTTTAATTAAACAGAAACTGTTGACATTTTCTTTTACTTTTGTTAACTATTCAGTTAATTATGAGTTTATGCTGCAATGAATATGTCGTGTAAAGCTTGTGAAGAATAAATAAGAACTTGATAATAATATAATAAATGACTCATTATATATATATTTGTATTAAATTTCGTTAATAAATGAACATTTAGGAGCTGCAAAAAGCTTTAGGCTAACTTAAAAAAAAGTTTTTGTGAAGAAGTGGGTTAAGGAGGACAGTTTTACGAACTCTGACACAGCATAAATGCCAAAGGTACTATCCAAATATTGCCAAAGCATTTATCTTTTAAAATGTGATTTTTTTCCACAAATTGAATTATTTTGGCAACTTATAAGATATTTCTAAAAAGGGATGGAATTTATTGTCTTATGAGAACATTGAAACTCTCGCTGTCTCTTATTCAGGAAAATAAGCAAACCGTAAAGTGTAACATTAATACTGAATCATATTATTGATTCCTTGAACAATTGAATCATATTATTGATTTCTTGAACAGGTAAAATTTGCCTTACGTGCATTAAAGTTTTAAAAGTACGATATAATTTTTCAACTTAGCACTACATTAATGTTGAAGCAAATATTAAATATAGTATGGTTCAAATTAGCATCATATTAGCATTTCAGAACATATGAATGATATTATGGTTCAAGTTAGTACCGTAATGAGATTGTAGCAAATATTAATGACATTTCGGTTCTTAGAACCATATTACGGTTGCAATAAAAAATAACGATATTATTGCTTAACCTAGCACTATAATAACCTTGCAGCAATTATTAACGATATTAAGCTTCAAAACAGCACTACATTAAAGTTAAGGCAAATGTTGAAGTTATTATGGTTCAACTTAGCATCATATTAGCGTTGCAGAAAATAAGAATGGTATTATGGTTCAACTTAACACCCTATTAAGGTAGCAGCAAATAAAGAATATTTTGGCTTAAATAAGTACCATATTAAGGTTGAAACAAATTCGAACGATAATACGGCTCAACATAACGCTTTAATAAGATTGGAGCAAATATTTACGATATTAAGGTTCAACTTAACACTATTTTTATGTTGAAGAAAATTGAACATATTATTATTATTCAATAGGATACAAATTTTCTAATAGTGTAGTATTTGTCTCAGATTTAATTTTATTTGTATTTTTAAATTTAACCATAACTTTTTTACTTTGAATTTTTTCAGCATTGTAACGAAAATATAGACATTAAAGAGTAAATTATACTGTTTCGATGTCTTACAAAAAACATAACTAAATTTACAAATAATTCTTCCTTTCTTTCATTTTACTGAGCTCCGGCGTTATTTTTTGTATTGAAATATAACAAGCTATATGAAGATGCAAGAACTTAAGGAAAAAAATAAATAATTAGTTTTATAAAATATAACATAATATCCGTGACAGAGCAGACAGAAGAGGAGATTTAATAAATTAAAATTACTAATTTTCGTTATTCTCTTATTAATTAAAAAACATCTTTGTTACACGAAATGATTTATTATTCGAATTTAATACTTTTTGTTGATATTTTCTATCTCAGAACGTCGGATACTATATCAAAAAAATATTTATCGCAAAATGTAATAATATTTATTTCAATTTAAGTGTTTTTTTAAGTTAAAAGAATAGTTTTACTTATACAGTTAAATAAAAAGGTGGAAATTGTTATAGGCCAGTAAACGGAGCTACTATCAGTTAAGAGTAGTATAAGTTACAAGAATGTATAATTACTAGAATAAAACTATCTTATAATTAGAGAATTCATTTAAATTATTTTCTGTTTATTTTAATTGTTGTTGTATTGTTATAAAAACAATCTTACGAATTTCTTATGAAATAACTGGCACATCAAATTTTAAATTCAAAAACGCACTAAAAACATTAAAAATTATGCAAAAAAGAATAACATATTATTATGTTATTTAATTTTTTTTGTTAATCGGAATTGATTAGCATCTTAAAGACATTTGAGGAATAGTGACTCTTATATTATTACATCTTATTGAAATATTATTTTTCATGAATAATTCCCGTAGATACCTAACTTTTCTCATTTATTTATAATATTTATGGTGAATTATATTGAAATATTGATTAAAATATTGGGTCAATAACCTATTTGTGTTTATAGCATCAGTTTCAGAAGGGCTGTTTCGATTGGTAAGTTTTTGAAATGTTATCAAAATGGGCTTACCGGTGATTTTTTGCTGCTAAAAAAAGAGAATATGATTTCCCTAAAAATAATATGAATTCTAAATACCAAGAAATGGGACCATGAATTTTGCTATTCTAATTCGATTCACACCTTGATTCATACATTTAGGAACAATATCGATTTGCTTTCGATTCCATCGGCAACAAATTTCTAATTAAATATTTTTAACGTCTTTAAAATGAAAATAAAAGTTTTTTATAGAGACTGAAAATCGCGCCATCTATCAGAAAAATTTTAAAAACTGAACAAGAGCCTTTCTTTTTTTACTCAAGGAAAAAGTGGTAGAACAAGAGGTTCATAATTAGAATTTATTTTCCAGTACCAAGATAGTTATGTCTACCATAATGTATAAATAATTATCATAATAATTAAGTTTCTCTCGCAAAGAATCCGTACTTTCGTTACACGAAGTGACCAAAGTCAGGAAATCTTCCCGCGAGAAGCCCGATGTCATTAGACGTCCAAGTCATGACATAGTTAGGAGGGAGATTCATTAAGCAGTTAGCAAGTTAATGACTGAAACTAAATACTCAAATGAAAAAAAAAATTAACATTTTAAGGACATTTAAATGGACATTTATTTACTACTACTATTATTACTGCAACTGCTTATAATTTCTAAATTATATTAGTTAAAAATTTTAAACATTTAGGGATTATTACAACTAGAAAATCGTATTTATTTTCCTTACAGGTAATATGCTGAAATAAGGTTTCAAAATGTACACATTCAAATTTTTGATGTAGACCAATTTGTAAGCCAAATATAGTGTTTTGGCATGTCCAATTCATTCAAACATAAGAATCTGAAATTGACAATTAGGCCACAAAAATTTAACATTTTTTTAAACTGAGCTTTATATTTGCATTAAATTTTTGAAATAAAGAATAAATAAAGTTCCTTGGACGCAATACATCCATACAGTTTGCAATTTTCGGAAATTAAAAATTTCATCATTGCATCTTTCAGAAGAAAAATTTGTCATGGAAATTATTTACATTCGTCTGTGCAATATTTAAAATTTTTCTTTTAATTTCCAATGAGATGCACAATTGGTCTTGCAGTGCGTTCTTCAGAGGTGGTAGCCACTCTTTCAGGACCACCACAATGGGTGAGATACCATTGGTCATGCTAATTTTGACGTCTAGTTTCTGCCACACTAGATGGCAGCACCGAGACTCGTCTGTGCAATATACGATGAGATAGAAAGTAGAGTCAAAACTACCTGAATATGGTGAAATTCATCTTGTTTCTGGCTCTATGGGAGCACCAAGAAGTTTGGTAATTTTTAACAAAGCGCTTTGGTAATGATATATTATTTTATAATATGCTATAAAGTTTCCTAAATGTGGTAATTTTTTTTATGATACTTTAAAGCATAGCAAAAAAATAATTTATTCGGTTAAATTTATTTTTCAGTTCTAAATTTATTTTTCAGTTTTGTATTTATTACTAAATTTTTTAAAAGTAGATTTTATTAATTTTTAAAAAAAAATCAAGCAGGAAATATTTTAAATTCCATATATTTGGTTATTTTAACCAAAAATATGTTTCTATACGAGAAAAAGTAATTACTATTTAGTACGGTGATTGGCAAATTAGCCAGAATTTTTCACCGTGTACAAATAGTTATGACCTCATTTTGATGATGTGAAAATCAATGTTTTGATACTTATATTTCCCCTTTTAGTTTTAAAAATTTTTCAAAAGAGTGAAAAAATAAAACTAAATATTTATTTTAAGTATAAATAAAAATAATTAGTTAATTTTTCTTCAAAATATTTCAATTTTTAAATTTTGGTTTTAAAATAAAATTGCGAAAAATATAAATAAATTAGCAAGCAATAAAAGTTACAAATTTAAAACGCGTGTGGAAAAGAATATATTCAGCTTTAATCTTTAAAGGAGATTAGAAAAAAGTGATTTTAAAGCTTTCGTTTTTTGGTGTAATTTAGATGTATCAGTAACTATCCAACTTGTATTCTTCAGAATATTTAATACAACAGTTGAAGTGGAAATTAGTTCTGACTTTTCAAAGCATGGTTAGAAAGAGCACTGAATTATATAATTCCTTAAAATAAACAAAACTTCTCTTTGATTTTCCTCAAGGTCCCTTTTTCTTCATGTCTAAAGGTAATATTTGAGGAGAAAGTTTCATCTGAAAAAAATCGAAATAGAGTTTATTTAGGGAAACCGCAACGTTCTTTTCAAAGTCGTTAGATTTCTTTTACTCCTACGATTTGAATATTTTATCAGGCCCTAAAAGCTTGTTTTTGAATGATCAAATATTGTTTGTAATTAATTAAGCAGCAAATATATAAATCCTTGCTTGAAAGCGGATAAAATGATATGTTATAAACAGTTTCGGATAACGAATATGTCCATAGATCTACATAGATCCATAACCTGTATATATGGATGTATGGATGTATGGTTACTTTATTCAATGAATATTGTATCAATAAACTGTTGGAAATATTAGTGTGTTGAAGCATATTTAAGCAAATTTTTATATGGTGCTAATGAATGTTATCATACTTCTTAAATGTTCGCTACACGATTATTATCATTATTTTGCTTTGGATGTGTAGAGCCTCTTAACGTGCAGCTGTAATTTCTAAAAAATGGAACACACTTTGCACTAAATGCAAAACAATTTGTTTTAACTAGCTAAATATTTTTTTAAAATGATAAAAAAGTATTAAAACACTGAAAGTAAAGCAATTTTGTTTTAATTAGGCTAATGATTTTTAAAAAAAATAGTGATAAAAAATATAGTGAAAATCTGAAAGTTTCAATTAGCTTAATAATTTAAAAAAAAAAGTTGTCAAAAGAAAAAGATTGACACCCTGAACTTAAAATAATTTTGTTTTAACTCGCTTAATGATTTTTAAAAATGAAATAATGACTCTTAAAAAATATTGAAATTTTGAATATAAAACATTTTTGTTTTATTTAAATCGATGTGTTTTAAAAATAAAAGGAAAAGGGCTGTCAAAAAATATTGCAAGGCTGAATGTAAAACAGTTTTGTTTTAATTAAATTGCTTTTTTTCTTTTCAAATGTCTAATGGTTCTTTGAAATGAAAAAAGGAAATTCATATGAAATTTTTTTACAGAATATTTTAATTTATTAGCATAGGTTAATTTAAAAATTAAATAGACGTTGTTTCCTTTCCATTTAATGATTTATTATCAAACTCTATTATCACCGAACTTTCTTTTCGAGTACATTATCTGTCTTTCTTTCATTTAGGTTGAGAGCAAACTTTTCCATTTTATAATTTCCTCCAAGTAATCATTTGTTAGAAAATAAAGTACATCATCGAATAAAATGGGCTCGAAATTTATGCAAATTAGTTCTGCGAAGATTCTTTCAGTTGACTTCACCCGATTCAATGAGAATAAAAGCGAAATTAGCAAATGAAGTTTGAAGTGAATTGATTTCTTCACTGAAATTTAGAAAATTAAAGTCTACAACTGTTTATATCGTAACGGATTAAAAAAAATTGCATAATTTATTGAGCATTATGTTCTTAACCAGAAAAAAAACTTTTTAAATAGGAGAATTATTTTCTTTTTCGTTCATCAAAGGATAGTTAAGGACTTTAATCCTTATTCCCAATAAAAGAATGAGTTGCACGTTTAAAAATAAGACATACAATTCTTAAGTTCAAGAACTTAAGAAAAGAAATTTGCTAAGTTCACGTATTGTACACACTTTTATTGTTTGTTAGTGAAAACATTTATCGCGCTTTTGGAAGTTTAAAAGTGTTGTTAAGGTTTCAAGACTTTAAAAGTTTAAAGAAGTTAGAAAGTTCAAAGAAGTTTTCATGTAAGAGAGAATAAAAGATTTGGATTTTATTGAAACGCCATTTAAAAGTGGCGAAAAGCTTATTATTTTATACATGTTCATATTATAGCACAAGCATAGTTTTCACATTGTTCCATATTCCTTATTCTTACTGCATATTTTTAAAAACGCTATGGAAAAAGTATACTCATTAGGAGTTTCGAATCCAAATTTGAGCGAACGTGAAATAAAAACGCTGTTAATGTCTATCAAATCACTAGACAACACAATGGAAATTAAAATGGAAACCTTGACCGACATGGCAACGTTATCAGAGGGGGTATTATCATATCGTTAGTCAAGGAATAGTTTCTGAGATTGGTGGTAAAAGATCATAAACAACCCGACTGCTCCAAGAACGAGTGATAAGCAAAAAACCCAACACATGAAGATTACATACTGAGAACCCTAGTTTTTGATTAAACCATTCCGTGAAAATTTTTCCAAAGCAAGATTTTGTCAAATTGAGAAACTTTGAATAGCAAATTGTTTAGGGTACTGGGCAAAAGTGGAAACTTTTGCTACTGATTTGTAGCCATAGCATTTTCAACACTAACCACTTCTTAAAACTTGTGGCCCTTTCTGAAAATATTGAAAATTTTAAACGACTGATTGTTAACATTAATAATGTAAAGTATTTTTTGTAAAGTACTTCACAAAATATGGGTAACATTGGAAGATTTATTTCTCGAAAGAAAATTAGAAACAAGTGTTAAATAAAGTAATTTTCAGAACGTAATAAAGTAATCATAATACTTCCATTGTTAAAAAAAATAAATAATAAAATAAAACTCATACAGAGTACACTTTCGATGAAAAAAATGGGAATCGGGTGGCAATGAAATGATCGGGTGGCAAATGAAAGACAATATTTGAACCTCTATTTGTTATATTTAGTTGCCTTTTGGTCGGTGACCACTCCAAATTTTTGGGGATGAGAATTTTGTCCAAAGAAACTATCAATAAACTGAAAATATTCAAATTTATAATGGCAGTTTATGGTTAGCCGAAAATTTCAACTTTATTTTGTAACCGGGCCAGAACAACCGATTCTATTCGATGTTTATGACTATCGATGTTCAACTCCGTGGCCTTGTAATTATGAACCCATTCCAGATGAAAATAGAGCTCCTTCATCAAGCTCTGAGGCAAGCTATTCCTCGTTGATGACTTTTTGATGGAACAAACCTACATTTGCGTTACATGGAGAGAAAACTTACGAAAACCTCCCACGGTTAGCTTGACATCAAGGGAACTCTAACCTACGATCCGTCTATCACTAAGGATATTTTACGTCAACACTGTGGTCAATATGAGCGAGAATCAGAATTTGTATTAACCAGCCAACGATGGGATTCGAATCTGGGTAACCTCTTCGGGAGGGGAACGCTTTATGCTTTTAAGGTACCGTGGCTCAAGATGTTCTGTTGAAGAATCCTCTATGACAGCTTCTGACATGGTATGCCTGTCTCCACGTCGGTCACTCTAAAACCCGATTCTGTTGAATCAGAATCTCGTAGTTTTGTCCTTCCAATTTTCAAGTATCAGCGAAACAAAAAGTCTTCTTTCCAGGAATTTTTCATCCATTCAACAACAGGAGAAGGCTAGTTAATTCTTTTGATTTTACTACTTTAAATAATATTGGACTTTTTAGAAGTTCAACAATTTTCTTAATTAGAGTCGGTTTGCCACAAGTTATTTTTATTTATGCCTTCTATAAATTGCCTTAGAGAGCTTTTTTCTCATAAAATATAACTATGTATTCTCTCAATTCTGGTCTTTCTACATTTGATATATGAAAAACACAAGATTTGAATTAAAGATGTTTGAGCGATTGTGAGCTCAGATGTGATAGAAAATTGAACCCGGAAACCTTCTTGTCAAGCCATTGGTCTAACATTTGTGCCATATTGGTGCCATTCAAAGTACATTTGTGCCATACAAAGCAGCCAGTAGTGAAATCTTGTTAGAAAAATGTTGAGGAGCTACTAATGTACAAAAAAAAAGGAAAAAAAAAAGAATAAAAAACGGAAATGAATTTCCCGAATGACCAGGTTTTCACATACTAAGATTTAATCTTAAAAGTTCGAGAGGGGTTCTGAAATATGCTAATTAGTTTTTGGAGACTGAATTTAGGTTACGAAAACTGACACAAAACGTACCTTCGCTAAATAAACATACCTTTCTTTCGACGAATTAACGAAATACGACAAATTTTCCATGAAATGGTTTTTGAATTTACGAATTTTGTAATTGTGTGCAAAAATTTTCTGTTCGCTTAGAAAGTTCGTAAGGAACGCAAAAATTAAAATTGATATTAATGTGCCCTAAATTTTGACTGTTCTCCTAACCAAACTTTGGGCCCCATGTCTCCCAGATTTCAGCTTCCCTATATTTTGGGGGTTAATAATCTGAATCCATCAAAAAAAGTATGTCGCAACTCTAAATATCGTATGCTTTAGCTAATTAGCATATTTGAGGTCACCCACTTAGACCTTTAGCATTGAGTCCTAGAACGTAAAGATCCAATCATTAGATAGAAAGTTATTCAGGGTGGTCCGTTTTTTCTTGGGCTTTGTACACTGAGATGACACGAAAGTGAGGACAACTTTGTCAAATATTTAAAAGTTGAAATATCTCGTAAAACTCACACAATTTATATTAGTAAATGATTGTCAAGAAAACCGAAACATAGCTCAAAGAAAACCGAATCTTCAAAGATGACAATTGAATTTCTGGAAGAGTATTTTAGAATAATCAGACATGAAGTTGTGCCTTAACTACCACTATAAATATCAAATACCAATTCACTAGTAAATAAAACAAGTTAACTTGATTTTATCTTGAGGTACCTTTTAATAGATGAAGGTTGACATAGTCAAAAATTAAAATTGTCCATGTCAACCTTCATCTATCTAAAGGTACCTCAAGATAGAATCAAGTTAACATGTCTTATATACTAGTGAATTGGTATTATTTAATATTTAAATATTATCTTGAGGTACCTTTTAATAGATGAAGGTTGACATAGTCAAAAATTAAAATTGTCCATGTCAACCTTCATCTGTCAAAAGGCACCTCAAGATAGAATCAAGTTAACAAGTCTTATATACTAGTGAATTGGTATTTAATGTTTACAGTGGTAGTTACGCCACAAAGTCAAAAATTCAAGTAAAAAAAAATGTGTCATCAAACTTAATATTCTTTTATGATGTGGTGTAATTCTAGAAAAACAAGATAAAGCAATTGAAAATACAGTTTATTCTTCAGTTTACAATATCATAACTTTACTATCAATAGAATATGAAATAGTTTACAATAGAGTGACATAAATTGCATGGAACATCCCCTTTTAAATCTCACCTTTTTCACTCTTTCTTATCAAAATACATTTTATGTGTTCAGAAAAAATTCCACTTGTATATGAAACTTCATTTTTTAAGCCTATTTCATTCGAAAAGTTCAAAACTAAAATAATAAGAGAGCAAGAAGAAAAAAAGGAAAATAAAGTATTCAGTGCAGTCTACATGTAATCTACAATTTTGGCTCCGTCGCTTTTTGCTTCACGACATATGTGCAAGAAACGTATGATGTACTGTTTTAAAATATTCTTATGTTACATTCTGTGCGATAAGTTGTCGTTGGACGACGGAAGCCAATGTAGCACTTATGGTTACAGCCGTGGTTTCCTTAGATTCTACTGACCAAAGCTCTTAACAAGTCAAGGAAAGCTATTTATGCTTATAGTTCCAAGTTAATCACGTGATTTAATGTATGTTTTTAACATGGTCACACGTCAGCACGTCATAGCTACCATAATAGCATCTCGCGAGATAGGCAGCGAACATGTTAAGAAGAGTTACCAAGAACTTATGGTGCAACTACATTCAAGTGTGTTGAAATAGTTTAGAGAATCCACTAAAAAATGGGAAATTATTTTACCATCTGTGGAACGCTCTTTATCATCTATGGATTTTATGAAAATTTAAAATGTACGTTACTCGCGGTGTTCTGTAATCACCACCCTTAATATATATGCATGTTTATAATATTCGCTATAATTAAAGTAAACATTTTTAATTTAAAATAGCTGATTGAATTAACCGTTGTTACTTTGAGAAGGAATAAAAGTTTTGTTTGAATTGTTTATATATTTCCCTTCACTAAACCTTCATACCTTCTTACTTCGATTGATTTAAATAAAACCAAATAAAACTGTAATACCAATTGTATGTGAAATAATATTACTAAATATTATTTTGAGAAATAATATACTATTACATACTAATACGTACTAATATATCTTCTCAAACTCTAAAGCGTCTACCTGTATGGGGTTCGCTAATAGCTTGACAACGGGAACATTGAATTCGTTTGGGTTCTTTTCTGCAGTTTGAAAATTTTAAAGGGGTGGTTTGTGAACAATTACCAATTTCCAGCGTTCTGCTTTATTTATTTGAGTACTCACATTTAAGACTTACATCAGCTAAGTCTCATTTCCTGAGTCTATCAATATTAAGAAAAGAAGAAAAAATAACAGCTAAAAGTTTTTCCATTTGGTTTTAAAAAGTTAAGTTAAAATGGTTAGCTAGCAAAAGTCCATTTTAATTACAAATTAAACGTGTCAGATAAATTTGAAGAATAATTTTCATTTTTTAACGTAAATTACTCACTTGGATATATTGTCTTCCAGTTCTTCACGCGCGCATGTCATTAAACTAAACTATTATTATTTTTCTTAAAATTATGTTTTTGCTTTGAAATGTATGATTTATTATTTTAGTTCCGCATATTCTTTATAACAATTAAAATTCGCTTCGATTTGGCTTAGAAACTCTTACAAATAAAATTTATTGGATCGCGGTAGATAGTTTCAATTGCTGACACAATGAAAATTAATTACAGAAAATAAGTGTACAGTTTGATATTATCAAAATTGTCAATTTGTTTTTATTATCCATCACCTTTAAACCAATTATCATATTTTTTTGCTTAAAAAGTTAGAACATGTTGCACTGAACATTTTAATTACAAACTCACCACGATACCCATTTTGTCCAAATCTGAAGTCTTAAAATACGAATATGTAAGAGACAACAATTAAATCCACTCTCACTTGGCAGTATGATTTTATACTTATATAATGTCTTGATTTTTAAACATGCGTTTTTAAATCTCAAAACACTTGAAATTTTTTTTAAAAAAGGCGTTATACTATTAAATGTGAACACAATTTTAATACTTCGTTAAATTAGCAGTAATTAAAAAACTTAGAAAGGAGAATAAAGAGTTGTTAACTATTTTAATTATAATGAAATTATATTCTGGAAAAAAAGAAACTTTCCATCCTATTAGAGCTTTGGCCAGCCGTCTTTTAAAACAAGTATTTGTTATCACTTAACTTGATATCAGATACTTTCAGTACCCTGTAAGAATACAGCAATTAAGTTTCATGAAAAAGCACCAATGAGGATAAGAAATTACATTCTATACTCAAGTCTAATTGCCCTTGAAAGAGTTTATAAAACAGCTATGAAGGCTATTCTAAGATGTAATTTTTTTTTTTAAAAAATGGATCATAACAGAAATGTTCTAATATGTTCATGTAAGACAGACTTACAATACATTTCACTAAGTTATCACCATTTAAAATATTCACAGATTTAGATATATATAATGCTTAAATATATACATAAGGTATAGAAATTTTAAATGAATATTATTTTGATTTTGCTAGCTTTAGCAAATTTAACGATAATATGTTTTAATAGAGTACATAGCAATATGAATTTCATATACATTTATCATAAAATATTTCTTTTTTATGATATTACATGACTTTCTGAGACAATAACAAACTGAAGAAGCATAAATATTTGGAAACATAGTCATTTTCCAGCAGAAATTTATTTATTTTCAGTTATTATTTTAAGAGACTTTTCGAATTATTCTTGTTGATATAATTTTATCTTTTTGAATATTTTTTTTAGCAAATTCGCATTTTTGGAGATAAGATCAAATATAAATGAGACTAATATTCATAACATTTTCTGGAAGGAGCAGGACCTAGTAAAAGTATAAGAGATTCAAATTATCTTTTGCTTCTACAGTATATACGGGGTAATAGAAGAAGAAACACCACGAAGCAATGAAACAGATCGAAAATTTTTGTGTCGAAATCAAAAGTTTATGTCGAGGAAGTTAAGTAAATGTTGAAGGAGTTTTCAAAATATTAGCTCAGTCAGAGACAATATCTGATAAAAGATCTTACTTTTGTCCATCATTTGCAGTTTTGTGAAAATTTTTAAAAATAAGCGAATGTTAGAAGCTTTTTCAGCAGTAAAATTAGGAGCCATTACAGAAGGAAAATTAGAAACACTTACAGAAGCAAAATTAGGAGCATTAGCAGCAACAAAAGGACGCACTTGTGCTTTTATAGCTGTAAGTGCTTCTAATTTTGCTGCTGCAAGTGTTCCAACTTTTGCAGCGGTAAGTAGTCCTAATTTTGTTGCTGTAAGTTCTTCTGATATTCTCTGAAATATAGCGGTCTGTAAGCTAATAAAGGACGATCATGGCTTCAAAATGTTCGAATTTTTCAAGAAATTTAGAAAATTGTATACCTTACAAGCAGATATAAAATATTGAAGACAGCTTTCTCTGTTCTAAAGCTATTATTTGTTTGGAGGGGCAAACATTATCAACTACATCTAAGTAAACAGCATTAAATTTGTTGGACACATCTGCAAATTGATACCATCCTTTTTAAAATCCAGAGTCTTCAATTTCAAACCAATTTGGATCCAAATTAAAAACGGGTTCAAACTATAAGTGGCTTAGTGCATCGATGATAATTTTGAAGCATTTCAGTTACCAATCAGATAAGGCCTAAGCCCTCAAAAGGCTGCCGAGTCAATGTGGAAGAAGAGACCAATTTTATATCTCTGAAGGATTTTGCCACAAAAATAATAATTATCAGTTTGGATTATGGTGTCGTCATTTAGTGCTCCTCTTCCAATTTTTTTAAAGGTTCAAATTAATAACAGAGAATTGCGATAGTTTTGCTTCTTCCTTAATTGCCTAGGTTTAGAAAGTGGCAGCTTTTCTCAGCAGGTCTACTCGTTTATTTTCGAGAATTTTGATAATTGAGTCTCGTTTATATTCGATCCATCTTAGTAATTTAAAACGTACTTTAATTTTAAATTGTTAACCATAACTCCTATAAGGTCATTACCATTTTGTCACAACGTGGTCAACGTACTATGCCAAATGGACTGCAAGCACAGTAAGAGTCACAACTGCTAAATATGAAGTCTTAATGACTTTCACCTGCAAAGGCACTGTTTGTGAAACTTTATTTTCAGCTTAACTATCCATTCCCTTAACTTTAAGGTCGTATCATCACATAGAGTGTAGATTAAATGGTAATTGATCCATTATCATAGTTACTGTAAAAATATTACTAAGACGAGTTTTAAAGATAAATTTAAAACAAAATCACTATGTACTAAGAATATGTTTTAGAAATCTAAATGAACTGTGCTGTTATACCAAATCATATCTAATTTAAAGTAACTCCAAAGCAGCTATCGAATTCAACTGTGACTAAATTTCAATGAAATAATGTTGCGTTTTCTTAGATATTATCTACTATTTATATTTTTGACATTTTGTACAAATTGGTGCAGTTATTACAAAGTGTATAGCACCAGGCATGTTCCATTGTGCATTTTTGTTAAAAAAAAATAGAAATATAACATAAATTTTCTGTAAATTTAAAAAACAGTAAATATTCATTAAAATGCAATAAAGAAACATAAACTACATTTTGAATTTAAATAATTAACACAATTGTGTTAAGTAATTAGAAAAAAAGGAGTTTAATATTTATCTAATCATTTTATCCAAATAGCTTCGGAAATGTCTTTGAAAAAATGTAAACTAAGCATATATTTTGACTTCACTAAAATTGAGCATTTTAAGTTTTTCGTAAATATTTCTAACCATTTCTGTAATCTAATATAGTTTGCTTATGTAAGTATTTTAAGCTTTTAAAACTGTTTTAAACTTCAATGTTAATAAATTTCCAGAAAAAGTACCATGAGGGCAATTCCTCGAAAAATATCGACCTAAGATCGAATTTTTTACGCCACCAAAATACCTACTATGTATTATTTTAAAGAATAAGCAATCAATTTTAATTATGTATAGATTTAAATTTGAAATTATAAATTATTTTATTAAAAAAAACCTAATAGGTCCCTTCAAAAATTTTGTTTAATGACTTTTTACAGAGTAAATGACCATTTTTATTGAAAGTTGTCAGTCTGATATGTTAAACATACCGTGGAGTTTTATTCTACAGTGTTATGTAACATAATTTTCATGCGTAACTTTCAATTTTTTTTAAAGATATTAATGAAATTTAAGAAAATAAGTCAGCATCCGGGTCTATAATGAGTTACGAATGAGTTGCAATTCCTGCCATTCTTTATTCCAGCAATATTTCGAAACGGAAATGCCATATATAGATTCCTCGTAAGTCGTTTTGCAAGAAAGTAACTTGATTTAAAGTTCATATTAATTTTAGAAACAACTCTTAATGAGAATCAATACAGACTAACTTTAATTGAGGTTGCCTTAATGTCAGTTATTTACCACTTTTTTAAAAAAGTATTTTGGAAATTGAATTATTCTAGTGGATTTACCTAAATGAAATATAGGAATTTTTTTTTTAAAAGATGGATTTTTTTCTGTCCTATGTTTAAATGAGTTTACATGATAATTATTAATTTGCTTTGCGAATGTCAGTCAGTAATCTATGGAAAGGACTCAGGATTTTGTTTCATGCTTGAACAAAATGATATTGTTTTGGAAATATGTTCTAAAATGGAAATACCTGAAAATTCATTCAACTTAGTATTACTGTCTCGAGTTAGTTTATTGGCAACCCTATAAGTTCGCTACAGAGAGTTTTATTCAACATCTATGTTCACAAAATGCGCTGGAATAACATAATAGAGAGTTTCAAATCCCTTTAAGTATATAAATGTTTGTGTTTGTGATAATTGAGTTTATTTGTTCAGAGTTGATTAAACCACCAGCTCAGTATTAATAATATATTTAATTTCCTATTAAATGACAATAAGACATATTCTGAATGAGGTTTTACTGAATGAAATTTGAATTACACTTTCTGGATGAATTCGATTTGAAGATTAGCCCTTTGACGCAGATGGAAAAATGGTGTTCCTTTTCTATATATTTTTTCTGACACTGTAATTATAAACGAAAATATGTTCTGCTATTTCATAATTTATAAAAAACAGTGTAATAATTATTGAAATTAATCTGTAAGAATATCGTAATAATTTTTGTACAAAAATATAAAATCCAAAAAAAAGGAGCTTAAAAATTTTTTAATTAATTTTTTTATTTTTTTCATTCATGTTCAAAATTTTATCTATAATTAATTTTATAAATTAATGAAACTTCAATGATGAATAGCAGTTTTCCTGAGATCTAAATAACTGCAAATAAGTACAAATTTGAAAAATTATAGTTTGGAACAGAGCCGTGTTAGGAAGATATTGCCTTCAACGCTTAAAAAGACACCGTTGTTTCATGCTGTATTTCTTAACAAATAATTATTTAAAAATGCTAAATATAACATTTTTCACTTATTTTAACTAATTTAGAATTATTAACTAATTTAAAATTATTTAAACTATTATAAAATAATGAGATGAAAAGTATGAAAAATAATTTTAATAAAAATTCTGCGTCAAAGGTTGGAAAATTTGCTCTTGTCCAGTTTTTTTTTCCAAGTCAAGTTATTTGTCGAAAATTATGAATAGGTCTGATTTCTTTTATGTATACAATCTATATTACAGGCAATGTATGAAATACCGTCTTTATAAATAATCCCTGGCAGTTAACTAAGTAAGAATGTGAGAATTATTATATCGTTCTGAGCCTTTTATTATGGATACACCTCGAAATGCGTATTTAAAAATAGACACAGCCTGAAAATTCTGTTTAAGAAAGCGGAAGCAGCTCATGATGCGTTTAAGAAAATGGAGATGGCATTTGATTCCGTATTTTACATTTCTTCTATAAATGTCCTTTTTTGAAAGAAAAACTGATGAATTCAAATAGATTTGCAATCTAATGTCATCCATACGCTTTTTTAAATCAGTCTTTTTTAAAAAAAATGTTAAAAGCCAACAGTTCTTTTACCAAGTCATTAATAACAGTGGCATTAAATTAATGTTGTAAGATTTTATTTTTTAAAATACTTTAAAATCGTTTAGTTTTCTGAATAAAAAAAAATGCTTGAAAAATTAAATTTGTAATATAACAATCACTAAGATAGGGACGTCCGAGATTTTGCTGAGTAATGATTGCTCTATTAAAGTAAGGAAAAATAAGTTCAAAATTCATTCGTGGTTTCGTTGTTAAATTTAAGTTTTAACATCGAAGAGGCTATTTTTTTTGTGTTCATTTCCTTAAATGTACATTTTGAGGTGTTCCCATCTCCTTAAATACGTATTTTGAGCTGTGTCCCTTTTCCTAAACGTTCATATTGAGTTGTGTCCATTTCCTGAAACACTCATATCAAGCTGTGTCCATTTTTTAATCATGCATATTTCGAGCTGCGTTCAGAATAAAAAGCTTACAGACCGATATAATTTGTATACAATGATACAATGACACGGATATTGTATACAATGGCATATGCTTCATAGGTAAAGTATGATGGTATGCTTTGGCAAATGGGTATCAGAAAAAGAAAAAGCTTATCATTTTTCTTTACTTTCTTTTTTTAAAACTGAAAAACTAAAACTTTTCCTTTTTTTCTGAGATGAGGATCAAAACAAACTGTTTAAAAGAAAATGTGACGTAAGGAAATGTAAGTACGGAAATAAGTTATGATATTCGTTATTTGATATATTAATTTCTCTATGAGAGGTAAATTTTACTTTATAGGTTATTTGTTTATTATTAATGATATTGCATGAGGAAAAATATCACCGTAAGTATCACAAGGCAGTTACAATTAAACTAAGAAAAGAAAAAAAAAGAAGGAGAAAAGAAAGCGGCATAGGAAAGATTGGGCAGGTGGGCAAATACTGGGCTATGGCCCACAAATTCCTGGGGGTTATTGTTTCAACTAATTTGGTTGTTATTAATAATACTTGACGATTACTAAGACATTATGCACTTCTTATTAAATAAAATAAAAATATGAACATAACTTGTTGTAAAAAATTGCCAAGAAATACAATGCCTAGGAAACATGGGAAATTTTTAATAATTTCATACTTTGTCGGTCGCTCACAGAGTTGTATTGTTTGCAGTTCCTCAGTGATGCATACAATACAGATTTTCAACTTTGCCGGTAACATATCTTACGTTTAAAGATGAAATTAGAGAATGTCAATATACGCAAGAAATTAGCAAAGAACGCTACAATTTGTTTTAAGAAGAATTTTTGCTCTTTGTGATTTAATAATTAGACTCCATTGATGCTTTGAAAAGAATTATTAAAAGGGAGAGAATTTCGAAATTTAAATTTTAGCTGATGATTTATTACAAATTCAGTATATTTCTGAGATTAACTAATGATGATAATAGTTATCATCATTAGTTGTGATGATTATGGTTATTCAATAATAAATAAAAATTTTCAGTTAAAGACATCATTGCCAAACTACAATTTGTAAATAATGAGTGTTTATTAATACTAAAATACAAGTTTTTTTTATAATATCTTTTAATCTTTCAGCAGTCTTTAAATTTAAAAAGAGGAAAATATTTTTAAAGTCAAAAAGTTTTAAAAAATTTTAAGTACTGGTAGTAATTTTTTTTTACCTTTCATCAGTGTTATAGGTATAGGGAAAGTGATCATAGTAGATTTTTTTTAAATATTACATAGTATGATTTGTAGGGTTATGATACATATTATTTTTTCTATAATCGATATTATGAAACTGTTGTTATAGTTTATACTCATGATTAACAATATTTCTTACAAAAATAAGGATAATAGTTCAAATTAATAGGATAACTACGCCCCTCATTATTTCCTAAACAAATAAAACTTAATCACAAATTTTGTATACCAATTTTAAAATAATTTTTGTAATTATTTCATAATTTCAAAAGCAAATATAAAACAATAAATGAAAATACCAATTCTGAAAATGAAGCCAAAGAATTGAAATGCAAAAATATTATTTCATAGGAAACATTTAAGTCAAATCTAGTAATTCCACTTTTTCGAACAATGTACACGTTATCAATGATTTAATTTAAAAAAACTAAATCACCGACTCTTCATTTTCTTCTTTATCTAAACTAGGCATACTAGTCGGTGTCGTACCACCTGTTGTAGAGCACAACTGCAACTCTAATCCCGTTAGTCGGTTCTCAAAGTCCCACTGTTGCTGGCTGAGCTGCATCCTCATTTTAGTGTTGTCATCTTCAAGGTTCACCAACTTTTCCCGAAGTCGGCTTACTTCTGCCATCAGCGCTTCTCTAGCTGGATAATGAGAGCTGTAAGTCAGGGGGAATGGTGGAGGTGGTGGTGCAAACCAGCTGTGCTGGTCCAAGTGGTAAGCGTATTCGCCCATAGGCGGCATGGGGGATCTAGTTCGATTTGGGGAGGACGGTATCAGGTGAATGTTCGTTCTAGACGTTGGCCGAAGCATATCAGCGTGTGTTGAGTCCGATGCACAGGAATGGGTGCTGGAAGCTCCTTGAACGGCATAAGCAACTGGGGGTGTCAGGAAACTTGAGGGATGAAAATGACAACGTACAGGGGGTTTGCTAGTACTTCCTGAGCTGTCTGGATCTCCCATAGAACTGCTGACAGGCTGGTTGTCATCGTCCGGAATAGGCATTTCTTCTAGAGGCACTTTACCACGAGATTCAACGAGACCAGGCGTACTTCTGCTGCGAGCCATGACAGATGCAGCCGGAACAGATAGACGAGTTGTCACTAAACGAAATTTGAATAATTATTACTTCATTATAAGATAATAACAAGAACAGATCACTTTTAGATTCGTATTTTTTACTCTTTATGAAGGACCATCATAGCAGTTAGTTTAAAAAATATTATCTGTCAGATGAACTGATTACCATTCATTTACCACTGGAGAGAGGGATCAGGCCGATTTGGCTTTTTTCGTTTCTTGTTGCTTTGTAATTCAAAAAATAATTTAGTGAAAGTGTTGAGCATTTCTAACGTTTCATAATTTGATCCAATTTTAGTGCATATTTAATCATCAATGTGTTAGCCTTATAGTAACGGACACCAAGAACTTTATATATAGAATGAAAAGCGGGATTCGTCGCTAAAGACTATACGTCCCCAGTCGGCATCATTCCAGCCTGATCTGTTTAAAACATTCATGCATACGAAATTTCAAAGCAATCGGATGATTGCTTCTTGGTGCGTCGATTTTTTTGCTATAGAGTGTATTTATGGAGAAGAAATTAACTAAGAAACTAATATGTAAATATAATCAAAAACTCAGATTTTTGTTTAATCGCATATTTTCGTTAACCATATGGAATAAAATGCCATAGAAATGTGATTGTCAAGCTAATAATAGATTTTTATTAAATTTATTCTGACTATATTTTAAGATTTCGAATGTCTAAATTGATCCACACACAAACAATCTTCAAGTTATGAATCAAGAAGTTTTGAAATTCTACGAATGCTGTTTGCTAATAACATTAACGATTACGAATAATTTTACAAATAAGTTCCGATAATTCCGGCAGGAAGTGCTGGTTAGCGGAAATATACAAAAGGTATAAGGTGTTAGATAAACTGACAAATGTCACTAGCATTTGGTGAATGACGAGAAGAAATATAAACTTTGCTATGAGGCAATGAAGATTGTGTTTCTTTTCAGGGAGTAGTCACTAGCTGTACATTTGCATATATTTATAAATAAACCATAATAACTGATATTATGGTAAGTAGACTAGTGTATTAGCTTTGTTAATTAAAGTGATCACCAAAGGTGAGTTTCATTATGGGACGCTGCCACAAATCTTTTTTAGCCAATAAATCATATTTTATTTAATTTTGCTTTTTAAACGAGCAATGAATAAAGCATACACAGAAAAATACATTCATTGTTTCAAGAAGAGCGAGCCTCCTCTCATCAGGCATCGGGAATACAATGAGGTAGGATAATACATTGACTTTATTACGATGAATCGCATGTTATTCAAATGAATAGTTCTATAGGCCTAATCTCTGACCAGGTTATGAAAATGTTTTAGTGATAGGTCACGTCAGCGCACAGAAAATTTATAAATGATTTAATGTGTATAACGCCTTTCTAATGAAAATTTCCTACAAAATCTCCAATGTCAGAAATAAGGAACATTCGGAATTAAGACTTAAAAAATGAATGGTTTACTATGAAAGATTTCAGAAAGGTTTACATCCAAAGCATTTAAAATGTTTTAACAGCTTTGACGTATCAAATGTTTTAGTGTGATTGACGAAAGATGTTCCTATTTTTTGAAATACCACTATACCTAAAATTGATAATATTTTAGTTTTATGTGAAAAAAAACACGTGATAATACGAATTTGTACACTTCATAGAGTCGTTGCTCAAATCAGTTTAAGTTATAAGAAAATAATGGGAACGATTTTTCTAGCCAGGAAAGAGTTTAAAACACCTTATTTTTTTTTTTTTAAAAAAAAAAAGAAAAAAAAGATTAGTTACTGGAATTAAGAATCGCATTCAAACGTGCGTTTGTCTAAATATTAGTTAAAATTAATTAAAATTAATTAGAGATATATTTTCTGTTCTTTTGAAAATGCGTTTCACCAAACTGAATATGTGCTCTTTCTCTCTTTTAAAAAAAAAATCAGTAGCTTTTCGAACATTTATATTTTGGTTCACAGTTGTACTATTAGTACTATTCCTTATTTTCACAAAGGAGATTTCTATCCTTGGATTTCTTTGACACCAATTAAAATCTTTTTTTGAACATTGAGGTCTATTTTACAACACTATTGTTGTAATGTTTTTACAACACTATTGTTGTATTGTTGTACAACACTATTGTTGTAATTACGCCAAAATTACAACACTCTAGTAACTACGTTTTTGGCATCACCCTACGGCAAATGGCATAACTACTAGTTAGCTTTGATTACTTCATGTTGCAAATAAAATCATCGTTCTTGATGTAATCATTCAGTAATAAACAAAAATAGGACAGAGACACTAAAGTATAAACACATACTGTCAACAATATATATCTACTGTATCAACTAATGGTTTCTTTTAAGTGTTGTTAGAGGGCGCAGAGGTTCATATGCCTAGAAGAAGCTTTAAGTTTTGTGAGACGTCAAAGTGGATCATCCTTGACTATGTAAGTAATAATTGTAAGTTCATTTAAGTGAATATGTAAGTTCATGTTTGTAATTAAAAAAAAAGATTGTTATTTAATAATATTTGTTCGTGACATCACAGGACACGTTGTTACCGATGAGTCTTAAAAATTAATTGAATGGAAGAAAATTTAAATGATTACTCCACTAAGAAAACATAACTTATATTAAAATTATTAAAACTATTCCTCAAATAAATTCATATACTTTAACTTATAAATATTTCTCTCGTTTACTTTTTTAAGGTTCTTTTTTATCAAAACGATTTTATTTTCGTCTGCGTTTAACTTATTTTTTAAAATATCGTTTGTATTTATTTTAAAGAGATAATATATATTTCGTCTGATTTTTAGCTTAAACCGACGCGCAGAATAGAATTCATTAAAAGGAAATAAGAAGCTTATGGAACTTAAATAGTAATGAATGGTCAACTACGAATGCTTCTGCGAAAATAATTCAATTGAATAAAATAAATATTAAAAAGAATATATGGATCAGTTAATGAAAAGATCAGTATTTATGCCTAAATTAACTAATGGAATGGAATGCTTATTGCAGTTTGGTAAATTTAATGTAAGTATTTAAAGGGTATTTTTAACTAAATTACTTTAAATGTTCTTAATAACTGTGATCTCATGAAGTACGTAAAAATTATTTTGAAAACAGCTCTAACAAAATATACAGAATAGTGTATTAATGAAACCTTCTGCTTTATTGTTATAAAGTGCACAGACATTTGTCGTTATGAAATTTTTTTTTTATTTAAAGATTTATTTACCAATTTAGCATTGAAATCACATTAAGAATCAAACTTAATACCTTAATGAGTTTTTGACATGAGCATTTATTGCCATAATCGTAATGGAATATTATTAAAATTTATACGTAAACTAACCATGTAAAGATTTTAAAAGAGCAATTAGATGCATTATTTTGACAAATTCTTTCTGTGTCACAAGAATAAATGTACGCTCATTTTCCCTAGAAAATAGCATTTCTAATGAACCCAGTGGAATATTTTTCACGCTCATATTTCGAAGCATTTGTCTTCCATTTCAATATATCGGGAAAGTAATTTGGTTGAAGTATTTTAAGCGAGTTTAACTTCATCGGCATTAACTTCAAAATAAATTAGACTGAAGTTATGTACATAACAATTAAGCATACTACACAATGCATGAATGAATTTATAAATATAGCTCATTAAAAATCGTGGTCCATGCCAATAATGTCATATCTTATTTATTATAATTTAAAATATTTTTTTTTAAAAAAAACGTAGCTACTTTGTAAAAAGTACATTAAAGAAAAACTCAGTAATTATAGCAAAAAAAGGTGTTTTTTGGAAAAATTCATACCCAAGATTTTTTTTGACAAAAAGAAAAAACCTTGTTATAAATTGTTATTATAAATGATATCTCAAAATTCCCATATTCTCCTCTAGTAGCTTCCCCTTTTTTGAGGGAAATGGGGGATTTGAGGGGAAGAATTAAATATTTTTCGAAACAGGTAAGTGAGGTATTGTTTTGGATGTATTTTTTACTCTGATTTGACAAATTGAATGAGACCAATTTCCAGACGATCGAACTAATAGTACAGAAGTTATAAACATTTTATGTACAAAAAGTACATATTTGTATTTATGCTTAGTTAAGGATTTGATATTTCTAACTAAACAAGTGAGATACTGTTCTCTGAATACTTTTATGTTTATTTTGCTTTCTGGGGATTATCTGAACATGTGAGGTACATTTTCCGAATAACTTTTTTATGCTGTGTTGAATGAGACCGATTTCCAGACGATCGAACTAATAGTGTAGAAGTTATAAACATTTTATGTACAGAAAGTACATATTTGTATTTATGCTTATTTAAGGATTTGATATTTCTAACTAAACAAGTGAGATACTGTTCTCTGAATACTTTTATGTTTATTTTGTTTTCTGGGGATTATCTGAACATATGAGGTACATTTTCCGAATAACTTTTTTATGCTGTGTTGAATGAGACCGATTTCCAGACGATCGAACTAATAGTGTAGAAGTTATAAACATTTTATGTACAAAAAGTACATATTTGTATTTATGCTTATTTAAGGATTTGATATTTCTAACTAAACAAGTGAGATACTGTTCTCTGAATACTTTTATGTTTATTTTGTTTTCTGGGGATTATCTGAACATGTGAGGTACATTTTCCGAATAACTTTTTTATGCTGTGCTGAATGAGACCGATTTCCAGACGATCGAACTAATAGTGTAGAAGTTATAAACATTTTATGTACAAAAAGTACAAATTTGTATTTATGCTTATTTAAGGATTTGATATTTCTAACTAAACAAGTGAGATACTGTTCTCTGAATACTTTTATGTTTATTTTGTTTTCTGGGGATTATCTGAACATGTGAGGTACATTTTTCGAATAACTTTCTTATGCTGTGTTGATTGAGACCAATTTCCAGACGATCGAACTGTAGAAGTTATAAACATTTTATGTACAGAAAGTACATATTTGTATTTATGCTTATTTAAGGATTTGATATTTCCAACTAAACAAGTGAGATATTGTTCTCTGAATACTTTTATGTTTTATTTTGCTTTATGGGGTCCATCTGAATATGTGACGTACATTTTCCAAATAACTTTTTTATGCTGAGTTGAATGAGATAAAATGATAAATAGTTTTGAAGTTATAAGGGTTTTGAAATATTGGGGTTAGTCTCATTCAATTTAGCATGACAGATTACATTGGTAAATATACTTTATTCAGCCAAATAGTTCTTGTATTGCAATGTGAAGTGTATACATAAGTACGTGTAAAATGTATTTTTTATACATAAAAACTCTTGAAATTTTTGATCTATTTGTTCAATTGACTCGAAAGTTTTATTCGATTCAACGTGAAGAATTGCCTAGGAAATAATGCTTCCCTTGTTCGTTCATATAGCAATATCAAATGTGGGAAAAGGCACAAGTACAAATTTGTCCTTTTTTATATGAAACAAATTAAACTCCTAAAATATTGCGTTGAAGATTGGTCTAATTTAATTTAGTGGGAAAGAACATATCGGAAAGTATGCCTCACTTGCCTTTGAAGAAGAAATTCAGTTCTACCCAACAAATCGCCGCTACTTTTTTTAAAAAAAAAGCGGAAGCGTATATAAGAGAACAGGGGAGTTAAGTATAATTTATAATAAAATAACCAAGATTTCTTTGAAAAATTTTAGGGTATTTTTTTTTTTGGAAGAAAAAGTCTAATTTTGCTGAACTAAAATTTATTCAGAGTTTCGTCATCAAAGTTCATTTTTAAATTTATAACAGTCGGGAGTTTGGTTTTTAATATTTGTATAGAGACATCATTTCTATATTAAGAAGCTTTTCTATTTTCTATTATTGTTAAGCAATAGCATTCGAGATTATACGTCATAGGTAAGAACGCATTAATTTCAAAATGCAGATGTGTACGGCGCAAAAAATGATAGATTTAATTTTGACTAAACGGTTATTGTTCAGATCTAATAAGAATAGTAATTTAAAAAATCAAATCGATGATTAGGTAATCGATGGTTTTTCTTTACAACTATGTTTCTACAAAAACTACAAAAATATTTTTCTCTTTAAAACCATCAATACAATCTTTCGGACACTTAGTAAAGAAGAAGAATAATGTATCCTTGTTAGGTTATATTATGTAAAAAAAAAGGCTTTAATTTGTCAAATCTCGATAAGTATTGTTCTTCTGAAAACTTGATTATTTTGGTATTTGTTTTCATTTTTCCACATGCTATAAATTTTTTTAATTAAACTAAAATTATTAGTCAGTCTATGCAATTGAGCGAACAAATACTTACAAAAACTTATTTTCGGATCATATTTCTTTATGTCTTCGTCTTTCTTGTATTTCTCCAACCTTTTTACAGCGATGGCTTCGAGTCGAACTCTTGCCGCTGGATAATCTTTCAGTACATCCCACATATCTTGCTTGTAGAGGCAGAAGAGGTCAGAGTATCCCACTGATTTGACCGAAGCAGTTCTTCTATTTCCAGCAGTACCCATGTTCAGGATACTTATCTCGCCAAAATAACTACCCGCTTTGAGAGTTGCTAAGACAGTCTTGCCGTTATCTGTTACAACTTGCAACCTACCACGATTCACTATATACATTTCCTTACCAACTTCACCTGATGAAGAAAAAGAAATTAGCAACATAAGTGGAAATCGATTTCAAAAACTTAAATAGCGAGGCTTAGAAACATTGTATTCGAAAAAATTAGATTAACAATTCATGTAATCGTTTTAAGTAACTGTAAAGAATACAAGTAATTGAACACATTATACTAATGTCATAGTAAATTAGCAATTAAAATGAATTTAGATTAAAATTTTATTTAAAATCCTGATAAAGGGTAATTAAAGAACCATTTTACATAATTTTTATGAGTCATTTAATCAAAAATCTCTTTTGTTAGCGACGTGCAAGAAATTAGAACATAGCACATTACTGGATAGGATAGGTTTGATCGGAAGACATTATTGCATGTAATAAGAGCAAATAACGCGAGTTTTTGCGTGAAAAAGGGTAAATATGTGTACACAGTACAGTGAATGTCAACGGCCATTTTTAAGTGCATTGAGTCTTCTGCGCAAGCGTAAAGCGTTGATTTTCAAAAACCTAGCTGAGAGCATTTGCGCAGAGAACGCAAAATACCGAGATGTTGACGTCGACGATGACTGCGAACTAATCTTCAATAGAAGGAATAAAAGCAATACCTCTGTTTTTCAGACTCTTTAAAACTCGTTTTATTGTTTAATATCACTTCCAATCTATTTCTTAATAGGATTAATTATAATTTTTTTCTTTCGTTTTTTAAAAAAGGTTCTGTACCTTTTCATTCGTTGTTCGTTTAAAACATAAATTTAGCCTATGCGTGTGTAATTTTTTCGTTTAATGCATTGAATTTTATTAACATTAAAAATTTTCATAAGTATTCTATGCAACAAGCATGAGTGAGACAATTAATCCAGAAGTAGAGTCAATTGTCAGATAAAAATATTCAAACTAAGAAATTTAAAGTAAGAGTGTAAGTAAAAAAAAAATTGCACCAAATTGATAAATATTAACTGACGTAATATATTTTTAATAAAATATTATTAAATAAATTTCTCCCCGTTATTGCGAACTTTCACTTGCATATATCTAACAATAATACCAAACTCAATAAATTGTAATAATGATAAAATAAGCACATATTGATATGTTGCATGATTACATAATGATGTTTATTACTATTTGAAGTAAAATTATCGAAGTAATAACTTAAAGGAGTGACAAGATAACGTGTGTAAAAGAATTGCTGTGAATAATAAAGTACCTCAAAAACATAATAAGGGAAAGAATAAATATAGGCTGACCAACAAAGGTCGAGGAAGATTAATACGTTACTTGTGCATTAAGGGCATGATGAACTTTTCGACTCATTTAATTAATTATTATCCCGATGTTAAACGTACGCATCTAAAAGAATAATATATATGCTTATATCCATATTTAATAGAACCATCGCCATTATTTCTTCAGCTAATGCCGAGTTATACACAACATTATAAGAGGAGGTAATGGACAGCAAGACCATAAACTGCCTCAAAAAGAATAAATTCACTTGGGTGGGAGTAACATCATCTTTTTCTCAGAGGCTTTTCTACGATCTAAGCTTACCCGGGTATGAAAAATGAGGTTGTCGCCTTAATCAAATGTCAGCAATATTTTCCTGCAGAAGCTCTGTTGACGAGATTAGCGTCCTTTTGCTACCCTCGAAAGAAAAGCGGTTGAGAGAAGAAATAGGAGACGCCATCATTCATCTTAAGACATTGGGGACAAAAGAAACTGTATGGCGATTCTGTGAATAAAAGCAATGACCGACGGTCAGTGTTTGGTCACACTGCGTCGGAAATTGTTCATGATCGATTTATTGCCTTCCTCTCAAAATGATTATTTGGTTCAATTATGTTTAATTTACTTTTATAAATAAATAATGTAAAGGAATGTTTTAAGAAACTTTTTTCCCCCTCATAGGTCAGGTGATAAAGGGGAAAAATATGTTCCAGCAATAAGTTGCTTAAAGATGAGGTCTTACCTAAAATTCATTATTTTTTTTTCTATATATCATCACTTTATTAATTGCTCTAAAGTTTGCAATGACGTTGTAATGTTCAAATCAAATTTTCACTCATTTTGGGAATTTTGATCACATTTTTTATTTCAATTGATCCAAACTTTTTCACGTTTTTTTCATTCCAAAAAAAAAAATAAAAATAATCATACATATTCTTTAACGAGAGCCTGTAGTAGTTTGCATTTAGTACGTGGGATGGTTTTTCATAACTTGGTAAATATTTAAATACCGTTGCTTTTTAGTTTCATCGGACTTTTCATAGGTACAGTAACATTTTTGAAAAAGAAACTTACTGTACGTTTAAAATTTGTTATAACCTCTATCAAATTAAAAACACAGTAGAATATCTTAATAAAATAATAAAAATTTTATAATTACAATGAAATATTTACCAAATGAAGCTTATGGGTGAAGGGTTAAAAACTAAGTGAAGAATATAAAATTTAGTATTAGAAAATGAAGTACAAAGCCACAAGATTGTACTTTCCCAGTATGAAACCAAATCTTGTGCAGACCAGAGCTCAAAATTTTGCTCTGAATTTCTTTCTTTTATAAATGAGTTTTCTACTATTTTCAATTATATTAAAATAATCATTGCACAATGATGACTAAAATAGAAATTTTATAAATTTTATTTAAGAAAAATTTCACATTGCAAAATTTTTACGTTGCTTTTCATATTTTTTTCTTTGGCAATACAGAACAACCCTCAATCATTCGCTTAGGTAATTTTCTATGTGCCTTTCATCTATTCTGTTTCGATTATTTGGATAAGCTTTGTCGTAAATCTTTCTCTTATGAGACTCTAATCATATTAACGTTATTTTTGAGTGATTTAGTAAACAGATAATCTGACTTGTTGACTTTTATTGCCGAAATTATACGAAGGAAGGGACTATTTTATTTGTTACTTAGTTTCGCCAAGTTGTGAATACTCTCAAATTAGAAATGAAGTATTTCTCTGTCATCGAGACAAATACATTGCATAAAATAGAATTGGGCTTTTCTTTTTTTTCTTCATGTAAACTTTATCCAATACTTAATAGTCATCGTGATTTAATGCTAGATAAAATTCGCTTTAAAGTCGTGCTGTGTATGCATTTAAGGGGAGAACCCACCCTGAATATTTCAAAAATTCGAAAATTTTTTTACTGCATTTTTCGAATCTTTGTACCCTTCCTAATGTCTGTCTAAAACGATTTCTCGGTGCCTAACTTCGTTTGGAAGTTATACCGGAAAATAGAGAGTCGTCGCTAAGCAGGTAGAAAGCCCCTTTTGGCCAGGATTAGGAGGGGGGACATTCTTTTTGCGCCTCATCCATTCTCTTGACTGTATATAGAAACTTATTGTAGGCATTTCATTTATCGATCATTATATATATGAAATTAAACATTTTCCCCTACCATAAGTCAAAACTTTAAACTTGCTTTTCTCAAAACGCTGTTTTTTGACATGGCCTAACGTTTTTCTCATGATCTATATAACGAAATAAGTTGTTCTTTATTTTAAATTACGTAAAAATATATTCTTTAGAAAGTAGCATGAAATTTTTTTTGATATTTTCATATTTCGATTTTATATTAGTATTTTAATGAATATTTTTTAAATGAAAAACTTAACTTTTTTTTTAAGTTACCGCCATTTTGGTAGTTTTGCGAATATCAAAAAACCGCTATGCTAATTTTTAGATAATGTCTTTATGTTTCAGAAAATCTAAGTAAAATTGTTTTTCTATGTTTCAAGACTTCTTAATCAATGAGGCTAGTGAGGTGCTACTTTTTGATGACCAGCCACATGCAGAGCTGCCACCAACTTATTTTTTATTATTTTGTAAAAGAAAAATTTTTTAAAATAGACTTAAATTGTAGCTAAATAACATAGAAAAAACAAGGAGTCTCTGCATTGTCTCTATTACTTAAAAAAAAATTCAAGAAAAACGTTAATATTTTACCATCTCAGGGTGGGGTCCCCCCTTAATTAGTGTGTTAAGCCTACCTTAAAAATCTAATATAGCATTTGGCTATGTAGCTACCTTAAAAATCTAAATAAATCTTTATAGCTACCTTAAAAACCTAATATAGCTTTATCTTTGCTACAATGTTCAACTTCGGCAAAATGGAGTGAGTGAATGAAATGGTTGAGTAGGAAGTCGTGAAAGTTAAACGAGGTTGTTTATAATGTCATCTGTGTAATCCTGTGCCCTGATACTGGGTAGTTATATCTGAGTCGTGGTTTTTCCCACGCCTGAACGGTGAAATGCTGCTCATGAAATTAATATAGTGGTATCTAGAATCTAGTGGCATCTCGGAAATTGGTCTAGTGGTTCTATTGTTTTAGACATAAACTACAAGAGTTTGTAATTCAATGAGTCTGATGGATTAAAGGCTATTATCACTGCACGTGAAAACATCACGTATGAGAATTCAGAGAAATGAACGACACCCTGATTGGCGAGTTTTTCGCGGTTGGTTAATATATTTAATCAAGAAGGTTCTACGAGAATTTTTCGCATGCTGTGATGTAGAGAAACACATTGTTCCACCATCTTTGCCTGTATGATGAAAAATGTTTTTTCGTGCTCTTCTCGTCTGGATCACCTAATTAGATGAACGGGTATTGAAAGCAAGAATAGTGTTTCCGTGAGTTATGTTTCTCATCTAAAATGCATAATTCTAAAACTAGCTGCAGGCTGTCTTGTGAAGAGTTTCTACAAGAAAATTAAGATTCGAGAAAGTATTCTATGTACTGAAAGCAATGATTTTGCCTGTTAATAATATCGAAACAGTTGCCTGTCCTCAAATATTTTTCAATTTGTTCTTCTTACTTTGCGCTTTGCATATTCAACTCATCGTAACGTTCTCGAGTAGTGCAAGAGAAAATATAATCTCACACAAATTGGAAGGAAAAATAGAGTTTTGGAGATAAAATGCTTTAAGGTCCCGCAAACGATTCGTGCCCAAATAATTAATCAAAGAAGTTTCACCTTGAAAATTCCAGAATATATTTTCTAAAATTTTGCTATAAGAATACGCAAGATTTGGATACCAATTTTTATGGAAATACTCAAATATTTTTAAGAGTAAAAAAAAGAAAATGCGAGAAACTAATGCACGAAAATCAATTGATCATAAAGATTAAAATTCAAAGATAAATTTAGAGAGTAAACTTTCGCCTTTAAATTCGAATATTAATTTCGTACTAATCTACGAAAAAAATTACGGTCAATGTGTAATATGTGATAAAATTAGGTAATTACAGTAAAATTTGTTAATTTTATCAAGGTATCTTAGAACATGGTAATAAAAACTAACGTGAGGTAATAAGAACCATAATTTTGAAGACCAGAACTTCCGGCAAACCGTTACCGAACGGAAAAATCACCAAATAAATGGTTTAAGCACCGTATATTTTGGTTTTATTAGACAGACTTATGTTTTTTTAACTAGAAATGTCATTACCATTACCATACAATACGGTAATTTTACCCGAATATTTTTCTTTCTTGTATAGTAAGTCTTTTACAACTAAAATGGTTATTTGTCATAACTATTATTTGAAATATAGTATATTGTAATATTTTATTCACACTTCAAGTTTCACCACGCATATTTTACTTTTCATTTATTCATTTCAAATTGCTCGTAGAATTAGTAATTCACTCATGTTTAAGATTATGTTTCTCTCAATATTAATGAGCAGTCAAAGTCTTTCAAAGCAAACGGATCAAAACATACAAATGCTCAACTTTCCCTACGACGAGGTAAATACAATTATTTCAATTCAAACTGTCTTCAATTTACCTCATTAGAAATTTAATCCAGAAAAATATTCTCATTCGAGAAGTCAACATAAATTCAACTTTTCATAATCAGAAAATTCCATCGCATCTTGAAATCCTGTTTCATCTATTTCTGAAGATAACTCCGTCAGTTTGATTTAGCCATTCACTACTTCTCTACGCAACCATACTTTAATGTTTAATTAACGCATATTAACGAGGAAAGCACAGCAGCGCCATCTGTTCGCCGTGTTCTTACCTAATGGAGAAAAGTGATAAATGTAGAAAGCTTATTTTCTATCATGAAGAGCCTCTTTCACATTATCATTGATGAATAAATCAAAATTCCTTAACAGTCGCCAGACAAGTGAAGCAAATCAGACGAATGAATTTACAATCAAATCCGATAAATATTTGAGTTTGATTTGATGATTATTTCAGATTGAATCATCTATGAATTTTAAGCTGCTTTAATGTCTCTCTTGCTAAATCTGACAAACGTAGTACGTCTGTGCAATAGTAGTTACATGTAAACTAATGGCAGCTACTACGGATTGTAGTTATTTATTCACTGTCACAGATTTAATAGGAAATCTTCTAAAAGGTAATTTTAATCATTTGATAATGAGGGAAAAATTATTAAGGCGAATCTAATGTGCTCATTCTTTCCCTTTCCATATTTAAATAAATAACTTATTTTTACTCAAATAATTTAGTTTTTTTTTACTGTTTCTCTTTTTAAAATACACTAATTAAGAATAATAATAAATTTCTTTAATGTTGGAAAACAAGACTTTCACATTTAAATTAAAGAATGGCATTCAAATTAAAGAATTAATTTTGAATTAAGGGATTTTAGATTAAACTAAGGATAATTTTGATAAAAAAGTTGTTTTTTTGCAGAAATAAAAATTTTTGGCGCAAATGGAACAACGGTGTCCTTTTAAATATTTTTTCTGACGCTTTAACTACAAACAAAATTTTTTTGTTGTTGATATTTTTGAATTATAAGAAAACAGTTTAATAGTTACTTAAAAATCTTTCAGATTATCAGAATTAACCTTGTACTAAAATATAAAATCCATAAAAAGTAGCCGGAAAGTTTTTTTCCATTCATTTTCAAAAACTTATCAGTAATTGATTTTGTAGGTTAAAGAGGTTAAAGAAATTCCGATGATGATCACCTGTTTGTCTTAAATCTAAATAAGAGCAAATTTGAAAAAAATATTGCGTGGAAGTAAGCCGTGTTTGGAAGATCTTTAGCGCAGAAAAACACAACAGTATTTCATGCTGTATTTTATGAACATGAATTATTAAAATGCTAAATATAATATTTTCCCCTTATTTTGATCTAGTTATTACAAAATAATAAAAAAAGCGTGAAAAATATCTTAAACCAAAATTCTGCGTCAAAGAGATAAGCAGGAGTGTGGTGAGAGCTAAATCCCCGAATTGTTAATTTCATTTTTTTGCGGATTTTCCATATCTCCTAAAATAATGAAGTAGATCATAAAAAATTTCGCACTTATCTAAATTGCTTATCCAAAGATAATTCCATGCAAAAATTATTTTTTAATTATTTATTCCTTAATTTAAAAGTTGTTGAAAATATTAATATTTTTATAAGGTAAACAGTAGTTTCAAGTAACATATTTCAAAATTTAAACCAAATTGATCCAAAATGCTCCTAAGAAATAAAACATTAAAAATATGTCTTCTTTGAGATGACGAAATACGTAAGAAGTGAAAATAACTTTAAGAGGATCAAACTTTCAACGGCTCTCCTGCCTGAACTATTGGGACACAGTTTTTTTTAATTTCAGTTACATATTCCTATATTTGATGGTTGTTAATCTAAATGCACTGAAAAATAATGGATGTTTATTCAGAGAAAGAGCATTTTTACCTGATTTCGTAACTTGAAACATCGTTTGTCCCAATAAATATATAAGGTTTGGCTCTTAAATCATTAAGATAGACAGACATACATGAAAATTTGACAGTTAAATGACAAGGCATTATGGGGTTTGCTTTATTGTGCACTACTCATCATAATTGAGTTAAGACATAAACTGTCTTTAATAGTTAAGTTTTTTTCTTCAAAATTTGCATTAGTAATATTTGGATTAAAAAAATACTTCTGGGCTTATTGAAAAAAAAATCAAGTCGCTAGTGCCACACATGCCACTGTTTTGTGCGTTCAACTTTATATTTTATTTTGATGAGCAAAAACTGCAATACTTAGAAATGTGAAATGGTGAAACTATAGAAGAATATACAGGAAGTATGACTAATAAAAAATTTAATGCTTGATCATTATCTCTAGAATTATTAGCTGTTAAATTCACGTGTGCATAGCAGTCCAAAAAAATGTAGGTTTAAAGATTATGTGCTGATGAGGTATTTTTGTTGATGAACCTGACATCTAGCATTTCTTCCAAATTCTAATTTGTTCGAAAGTTATGTAACTTTTCATTGTCTTTTCTCCGAACACCTCAATTTATTTTAATTTTGCTCACTGTGCATAAATGACTTTTGATTTAATGATTGGATTTTTATGTTTTCATGTACTAAGATACAATTTTAATAATTCGACAGAATAGCCATAAAAATGTTGAATCATTTGTACAGGTGATATTTTAAGTTACAAAATGTAACGGTTTTTTTCTAAATAAATAAAATTTTTTGTTGTTGATGGATTGGGATTCTTGACTGACAGAAAGTAACCCCAATAACTTAGGCAGGAGAGCTGTCGAAATTTTCGGTCCCTTGAAGTTTAATTCCTCTTCTCGCGTATTCCATCATATAGCTGTTTAATATAATAGGGAATAAATTGTTTTGTAGGATTTATATAAATACTTGATCTTACTTAATTCGGGTGTGGGGATTTCAAATCTGAAGTTAGTTTTGCTCCAAAAACTGCAGATTTTTTTTAAATGACATTTTTAGTCTGTTTTTTGTAAGTTTTGTTTGTCTGTTAGTCTGGTGGCCGGGATAGCCTGGTCGGTAGGGCGCTGGGCCGAGAGTTCGTGGGATAGAACCCCGCCGGCCGAAGTTGGTGACTGATGCACGTTAAAATTCTGTCGAGTCGCAAAGTCCTCCACGTTCCCATAAAAAATCAAAACCTCTGGGGGTACTGGATTGGAGATCGATCGTTCTCTGATACAGGTCAAAATTACGATCAGTGGATGTATGAATGGGTCAGCCTTATAAACAGGTGTGACGTTTGGTGTGGCAGAAGTCGAATTATTGGCCATAGATGGCGCCACTGAAAAACAAGAATCGCACACTCTGCCTTAAATTTGCTCGGTTTCACCAAGCAGGCTTGCCAGTGTGGCCAAGTGGCATTAGAACCAACCAACCAGTCTGTTTTTTTACTGAAATATACAAGTTCAAAAGCGTTATAAATAAAAAGGGTTCCCTTAAATATTGCGACAAACTTCTTGGAGAGTAAGACACATCATCAGGATTAAGACTGCATAAAATCCCATGCCCGGAAATAGGCTAAGGTTCATAATAGCGAAATGCCATTAACGGTGTATGATGACATTACCAGGCAAGGGTTCCTATGTAATTTTCATTCTGATGATGTGTCCTTACTTACTTAGAAGTTTGTCGCAACACCTATGAGACCCCTTGCTATATTTAACGTTTTTGAAATCGTACATTTCGACAAAAAATAGACTAAAAAAATTTGTAGATTTGAGAGAGAAACAGATTGCAGGTTTGATATCAGCGATGTGAAAATATCCAAAATCAGTAAAAAAATCTTACGCAACAGAAAAAACAATTGTACCTCGGCGTAATCATTAATTTTGCCGCGATTCGTTTTTTTTAATGATTATTTTTTTTACATTAATTTATAATTTATTATAATCAAAATTTTTTAATGATCATCATTTTTTTAAAAATTATAAAGTAAAATTTTTACATTAAATCGGCGAAATAGCTCTTGAATTATTAAGACGGCCTCTTAATAATTAAAAATCCAATCATTAAAATACAAGCTACTAAAGTGTTTGCTTTTTAATTTTGTGCACTATACAATAAAAAGATTAAAATGCAAAAAAAAGTTTTTTTTCGCGCTCGAATAAACAATCGTATAAAGAACTTCAAATCATAAATGCTTTGCGTCTGAAAGCCATTTCTTGCTATCCCAATGAATTAAGAAGGAAAAATATTTTTACTCAAATATATCATTACTTGCAACAGTTTACATAAAAATGCATCGATAAAATTGAGTTTAAAGAGCGGATGCATATCCTGGCTGACATCTATGAAATTATTGCTGATTCAGAGCAAAGCGAATCGTCGGCTAAGTAAATATTTTCTGCACGTTTTAAATTTGCATTTAGATACGTGACTTAAAAGGATTGTCTGGAAGTAAGATATTTATTTAGAAAAGTAGTCGGGAGAAAATCCATATGTGCAGTCAATAACTTCTTTAATTCACTTAGTGTTGAATATTTTAAAGACTAATGCTTGTGGCAAGTACAAACAGTAGCGATAGTGTCTCTTCTTTTAAATGCAGCAGTATTTAAATTTATTTCTAATCAATATTTTTAAATATTAGTTGTCGTTTACAAACTTCCAAGTGTTTAGTATAAGTAATTAGTAGTATAACTTATACAATAGCGATAGTGTCTCTTCTTTTAAATGCAGCAGTATTTAAATTTATTTTTCATCAATAATTTTAAATATTATTTGTCGTTTACTAACTTCCAAGTATTTAGTATAAGTAATTAGTGGTATAATTTATACAATAGCGATAGTGTCTCTTCTTTAAATGCAAAAGTATTTAAATTTATTTTTAATCAATATTTTTAAGTATTATTTGTCGTTTACTAACTTCCAAGTATTTAGTATAAGTAAAAAGTAGCAAAACTTATACCATAAACAACATTTATTTTCAACCCTTTATAGAGCAACTTTTTTCCATAATGTTTTATTAAAATGTTTTCTAAATTGAGATTGATTTATAAAAAGTAATTCATTTAGTTCATTACAAAAAATTTATGTGATTTTTTACATCATTTTATTAAAAAAAGGGTGGGGGGAAACAGGGCCTGATTAAGCGTAAGGCTAGGCCATTAAAATTTTTGGGGCCCCTAGATTAAATTTTTTTCTCTTATATTTTTTATTTATTCAAATATAAAAGTATTTATATATCTTTTCATTTAAGAAAGCAAATTTAAAATAAAAATAATAATAAATCAAATTTTACTTTATTTTATTAAATTAGAACTAAAAAAAATCATAACATTTTGAAAAAATTTGAAAAATCCTTGAAATTCTTAATTTTTTAAAATTTATTTAAAAAAAAATCCATTTTAAGGGAGCCCCAGGCCATGGACTAGTCTGGCCTAAAGGGAAATCCGGCCCCGGGGGGGGGGGAGATGAGTGAGAATTTCTAAATGTTACCTAATGTAAAGAATTGATGGAAAACGTGAATTTTTTTTACTCTCACTTTTATTTAAAGTTTTTCATTGGCATATTTTTCTTTTGTGTCTTCTGAAGTCATTTTTGACATTTAAAATCTTTTCGAAAATAATCGACGTCGAAAATTTAATGAAGTGGGTGAATAGTATACCTCCCACGGTCTTACAAAGGGTTAATCCACTAGTTAGTGAAACGCAGATGAAATGGAAGCTACCGGCTGCGTCGTATAATTAGGTATGTGACCTTTCGCGTATGCAGTAACAGTAGCGTAAATGTTAGAATTTCAGATAGATTGTCATCTGTATACAGTTGGTTCTAGTTCAGATCTTCGTTTCTTTCATTTCAAGGATTCGTTTCTTTTATTTCAAAGAAGAAAATTTTTCATGAAATTTTTCTAAGTGATGTTTGGAATTTGTAGAAAAAGCTAAGCTAATCTTTTTTTATAGATAGATTTTTGTGCGTCGGTATTTTCAAACACATCATAGAAGAGACAAGTTTGATTTGATTGGTTTTGGCGTGTAAGTTGAGATATCTATGTTTACAGTGACTCAGTGACTTTAATACTGCAAATGACTAAAGAAAACACATTTTGTGAAAAAAATAAATAACAAAATATTTTTTGCGATAAAAGCTATTAAAAGTAAAATACATTCCGCATAACTAGTTTGGGATCAGACTACAGTAAACATTTTAAACTAGTTATTTTAAGTTGAATAAATATTGAGCGAATCTGTCGATGAACCGTGTTTACGATCTTCTATTTTTTTTTTAAATTTTGAAAAGGTGTTTTTAAAATTAATGCATTTTTTAAAAATATATGTTATAATAACGCTTGCTATTTTTCTGCTAGCTAGAATACTATTCCAGGACTTAAATATGAGTATATTTTGAAGAATCCTGAGCGAAAATTATGAAATAGAAATATAGATATTAGGGATGGTAAACAAATGTTTAAGTGATGAAAAAAAACGCTATCAAAATATAGCATTTCTCGAGAAAAGAAGATTTTTATTTTATATTTTAACCGTTGTTGAACAGCTGACCCAATTTTATGGGCTTACGACTACTAATGTTCAACTCCGCAGCCTTGCAATTTTGAACCCAATACAGAAGACAAGGGAACTCATGGATAGAGTATTCGGATAAATTTGCCTTCGTGGAAGACTGTTTGAGGGAGCTAACCCGTATTTATATGGAAAGCTAGAACGCTTGAAACTTGTCAACTTTTACCACCTTAATTTTAGATGCCAATGAAGTATTCCATTAACAAATAAACACTTTCATTGTGTTATTTATTTCTCATTAAATGTGTGATTGTATTTAAGATGATTTTGTATATCATGAGTTTTCAACTATTAAATGGTTTTCATAAAAAAAACAATTACCCATAAAAAAACACTTTAACAACGTTTTATTTATTTATTTATTTGACAATTATGTTAAATATATCTTGAAGTTTAGGATACATATGAGGCAAACGCATTATTTTTATAAGTTTCCTTTTATTTCGAAATTATAATTTGTTTTTCAAAGAAAGCAATATTATTACGTACTTATTTCGAGGAAAACATGATCGATCGTGTTTGTTTTCGTTTTTATTTAATAATTCAAAACTGATCAAAATACATTGTTCTTAACTAAGAAAGATAAAACACCATTATTCGAATTCCATTTTACAAATCTAACATGGAAAAAATATACTCGTTTTAGATTTGTAAGAATCTTTTTTCTTTTTTATTATTATTACCATCGTGGTTAATTTCCATAAAACTCCAATCACTGTAATTTATGGAAATAGTGACAGATGAGTCAAATGAACAAATGTCGAAGGCAGTCTAATTTTTTAAAAAAATAATCTGTGAAAAAATGAGTTGAGTTTCTAATAATTGATTCGCTTCTGAAATAAATAAAAGAAAAGTTTAAAAAACAAAAAAGAAATATTGTAAGTAATAATTACGTGGACTATCCCATTGATGACTTACAATAAACTTTCGTCACAAAAATTTAATGCGAAAATGTTAAGGCGATAACAAAACGGTTTATAAAAGACGGAGAAGACATCTAATTATTTAGAATTCAGAAACACTCTTTATCTTAGCAAAGTTGGAAATTATAGGGTTATTCAAAGAGTTAATTGATCCAATTTAATTGAGGTTGGGCGTATCTTTTAGGAAATCCGCTTCAGTCCACGCGCGTCGCTTTGCAGTGTAGTATAGCGATGCGAATCATACTACTAACAGATTGAAATGAATAAAAAATTGATTTGTATTAAATGAAAATTAAGTAAATTTTAAATAATTTCTTAATAATCACTGAAAACAATGTAAAGTTTTTAATTTTATATCATATTTACGCGCTTGAACGGAAAGTTCTAAGTCAGTCACCGTAGATTGACGTGGCCTTGAGGAAAAATTCAGTATCATTTAGCACAGCTTGACGCTGCTTTAAGGTATCAATCACCTCAGTATCAGTCACCGATGACTGGCTTGGCACTCGACTTGTTAATTTGTATTTCACGAATTATTAATCAGATGTGAGCAATTTACGTATATAATAGTAGCAAAAGGAAGTTTCAATGAAGTTTGAGGATAATAGTGAGTTGGATAACATGTAAATATTTCATTTTTACCATTTTTTTATCATTGAGCTATCCTGATGTCAAACAGTCCGTCTCTTTCCAACTGTTTACTTCTGACCAACTTAATAAATTTTTGAAAGCCGATGAGTAGCTATTTTCCCACCAATGATTTGTGAAGCTATCTGATGATAATATCAGTAAATACAAATAAAAAAAAGCAATAAAATGCTTTGTTTACATGAATGTGAGTAGCAGTGAAGGTTTGCTTGGGAAGAAGAAGTGAGACCAAGATTAGAGAACTACTATCTTATGTACAGTATGCGTTCGTTTTCATCATTTCTCACCAAGTTTCTTCGTAATAGTAAACACAGAATTCATTAATTCAATTAGTTATAAGGTCAAAAGTTCAAGTTCATGACGATTGTTTAGAGAAGGTAAAATTTCGAAAATCCTACCCTCCCACCAAATAAAAAATCGCGATCTTAAAAATCAAATAAGTATTAAGAAGTTTTATTAAATGAATTTATTTTTATTATTCAATCATAATACCAAGCTAAAAATACTTTAATACAATTTTGCTGTCTCACTAGAGCTCTGTTCCCAGTAGATCACCAGACTCAAGTATCTCTGGCATCGAATGAGTAACCACTTTGATCTATCCGACAAGGGACCGTTGAACTGTTTAACTTAACTTAACTTAACTTAACTTAACTTAACTTAACTTAACTTAACTTAACTTAACTTAACTTAACTTAACTTAACTTAACTTAACTTAAAGTGCTTGACTTCTGTACATTTTGTTTGGATACCAAAGGAGATCGATCCCCTCTAGAGATGATCAAAATTGAGAGGGCATGTCTTCAGATCGTCGCAAAAAATGCTTTTCAGACTGTCACTAATTGCCCAGTATGTAGCTTTATCGCGATGTAAATAAAATACTACGAATACTACAAAACAGTGGTTGAAAAAAAGAGCCCTATAAAGGATTAAGAAGAGACCCACAAAAGGTAAGAGATAAACCAGTTTTTTTTTAAAATTTTATAATAATATTTTTAAAAAAATGTTGTCGAAACTTGTCAGATACCTTAAATTATATTGTATATTCATATCTGTGGTGTTTAATTATCAGAATCAGAGGAGGTTTTTAAAATCTAAGAAATGAATTTTTTTATTATTACAGCTTGAAAGCTAAATATTTGATCCAGCCATACATGATTACTGTACACATGCGCAAACATTCATAAAAAATATGACTCCTGAAAAATATGATATATGAAATATGAATATATGAAATATGAAAAATATGACAGACTCCTCAGTAGAGGCGATGCAGGCTCGTGTCCGACCGAGGGACCCAACAAAGCCCATTCCTGTGGCCCTTATTAGGATCTCAATAATTTTCAATACTTACTGTGGCAACGATCAACTAGAGTTACAGTCGGCAAAAAAAAAAAGATATCACCCTGAATAATTTTCGTTCTAATGATCGGATTTTCACGAACTAAGTGTTAATCTTAATGGTTCCTGAGGGTGACCTCAAATATGCTAATTAATTAGTGCTAACTATTAATTAAGTTACGAAATCAGACACAAAAACGTACTTTCTCTGAATAAACATATATTTTTTCTTACATATTTGGATTTTTAACCTTCAAAATATAGGGGGTAGCCGCAATCTGGGAAATATGGTCCCCATAGTTTGGTCAGGAGAGCGATTCAAAGTTCGTACCCCTTAATGTTAATTTCACTTTTTACGTTTTTAGTCATATTTTAAAAACTAATAAAGCAATTCGAAGAAAATTTCACCCAGTCATAAAACTCATTTACCCAAAGATAATTTCACGAAAAAAATAATTTTTAATAATTGTTAATTATTTTTTATTATTTAATTAAATTAAAGATGAAACATTTTTGAATTATAAGGTATGAATTTTTTTATACCATATTAATCTACATATTTTTCAATTGAAAAATCTAAAGTTTCAACTGTTTTTATTTATTAGAAGCTGAGAAAAATTAAAATTAATTATTTTTAAAAAAATAATTTGGCGACAATGAAGAAATGATTAAATGGGACGATTAATATTAAAATGTGATAAACTTGCGAGGAACTTGACTTCGCGCGCTTAGCATAAAATTTCATTCATATTTTTTTCGCTAATAATCGTTTGCTTATCTTTTCATTTTTATTTTTTTAAGCTATAAAATACGATGTTTCTTCTTTAGTCGTCTAAAATTCTATTTGCAATTTAGTAAAGAAATTTGAACAAAACATTTTATTGAATAAAATACATTTTATTCAGAGAATGTGGAGTTTTATAAAAGCATGCTTCTGATAGAATATGATTATACGACAGATTGTGCTTCTTTAATGTGATTTTTTTTTCTCAATAACTGATAAAATTTCAATAATATACATACAAATGAATAAATTTGGAATAAAATATTCATCAATTTCTTGAATATATATTTTATAAATATTAATAAAAATTCGCAGTCAACATTTTTAAGCATCTCTCACAACATCGCAAATTTCTCAAAATCTTATAGGGTAAACTAACCAGTGAAGGAATACTTAAGCTTAGCTTGTCTTTAAAAAAAAAATCATAAAAATTTCAAAATTTGTAATTTTAGCTAAATGACGTATTTGTTATTAAATGCATGTCGACATATTTGTTATTAAATGCAAATTATGTAAAAAAAATTTAGATAACTTACATAATATTGTTTTAAGCTTTTGGTGGTTTAAATAATAAGTAGTAAGATAACCAAGTGAAGGAACAGTTCTTAAATTGAATAAACACTAAATTTTCCAGTGAATGAACACTTAATTTTGAGAATGTTTGATGCTCGTTAGGAATCCTTAGGCCACACAGATATCTGTCGCCCTGTAGATGCCTGAATTGACTGATGTTAACACAGGCGGGCATTAGGAAAAAAAAAAATCTTTTAAGTTTTCGTGCCCCCATTTCAGTATCTTAAGGGCCTTACGAGCTCTGTTTAAAAAGAGAGTATCATATCAGATATATATATATATATATATATATATATATATATATATATATATATATGTGTGTGTGTGTGTGTGTGTGTGTGTGTGTGTGTGTAACATAAAAAGCTACAATTAATCTTTTTATGTTAGTTTCTTTGCTATAAAACTTCATCCTAATTAATTATTCTAAACGAAATACTTTCTCGCACTTTTAAAAACCACATCCTGTTCTTAAATATATTTTTGGCTCAAGTATGCATTTAATTAAGAGCAGGACATTTTTCCCTTTGCTCTTGTGTGGGAAACGTTCGATCTATTTCATAAACCAATAGCAACTACTAAGAGTTCCCTCTTTCCCTAAATTAAGACATATTACGGATTTTACTTTGCAAGATTTTCCCTAACATATAACCAAGGAGCGCAACTTTTCATGTGCACTTTCACTCATTCTCATGACTGCTCTTGTCTAATAATTAATAAATAAATTTTGTACCCTCCTTCCCGACCTATGACCTGTTTTAATCCTTCCACTCGGCAACGACGTTATATATATATATATATATATATATATATATATATATATATATATATATATATATATATATATATATATATATATATATATATATATATATATATATATATATATATATATATATATATATCTGATATATATATAACAAAAATAATCATAGTAGCAGTATTTGGTGGTAAATGTAGCTTATCGTAATTGAAGAATACGCTGTGCGACATTTTATGGTGAATTTGCGAACGTAAGTTTCAGAATGTATCGAAACATGTGGATGCTATTTGCTAATCATCTTTATCCAAAGAAAACCATGTAACGTAAATATCTAGCAAAATGAAGCAATTTTTTAAACAATGAATCATACAATATGCAACATATTATTTCTATATCTTATTCTTAAACATAACATATTTCAATGTTTTTAAAATGCCACTAAACATTCAGCAATTCATTGAGTTATAGAAAAAAGAAATCGTAAATTACAGAAAACCTTGTGAATGTGCATTAGAATTACTATACAATCTACATTTTATTTTTCATGCACTTTTTTTTCCTTCAAACTTTCATGCCTAGAAGACTCGATTAAAGCTGTAAAAATCATTATCCCTAAAATTTTGTATATAGCTATTATAAGTTATGTTAATTTGATTTTAGTATGAAATCCTCGAATAAACATAGCAAAAATAGCATAATCTAAATAATATCAGATAAAAAGTTCATGTATTTAAATTCTGAAAACTTATAAATCGATTCAAATTTTCTTTTCAAAAGAGATTAAAGTAATTTTTTATTTTATTTATTTATTTATTTTTTTTTTTTTTTTGCTTTTTGGACATAAATGAACTTAAAAATTGTCTATTGCCTAGAAACTTCGAGTTGTTTTCTATTAACTATTAATTAAACCTCTCAGAGCAATCACAAAACATTATTTCAATTTTTTTACAGTCAGAAATTGGTTGCCTAGCAACCTAGTAAAATTAAGCGTTTCTCTTTTGAATCAGTCAAGGGTTATCTTAAAATATTTATTTGCGCAGGCGACTTTTTTTGGCGGTTTTCTGGACTATCGCCAAATATATAAACCTTTATTGCAACCCAATTTACGACCCAATTGTTTTAAAATTTTGTCTACCCCCCCTAATTCAAGTGTCTAGATTCCAAATATGTAAAAAAAAATATATGTTTATTCAGAGAAAGTACGTTTTTGTGTCTGATTTCGTAACTTAATTAATAGTTAGCACTAATTAATTAGCATATTTGAGGTCACCCCCAGGAACCATTAAGATTGACACTTAGTTCGTGAAAATCGGATCATTAGAACGAAAGTTATTCAGGGTGATATCTTTTTTTTTTTGCGGACTGTACAATATATGTATGTATACATGTACATGATATGCATGTCCAGTGTATTTATGTACAGGTACATAATATGCTCAATGTAAGTATCCAAATATGCATAATACATTTGTTACGTATTTATATTTCACATATATTCATACATGCATTCGACATGCATAACGTACGTACACACATTTGAGATGCATATATAGTACAGATGTATATACATATAGCGTACAGATGTATATACATATAGCGTACAGATGTATATTCATATAATGTACATATGATGAAATGTTCATATAATGTACATATGTGTGTACATATACAGTACGTATGTGCATAAATATATTGGGCATAATTCTTACGTACAAATTTTACATGTGTACATGCATGCTATCCCTATCTATGCATATGGTGCAATGTATATATGTACAATGAATGCATCCACACATGTACAATACACGTATGTTCCATGTATGCATATCCATATGTACTATATATGCACGTACAATACATGAATGTATGTACATACATTGTACATGCGTACATACATTACACGTATACATATGTACATTACATTTATGTCTAAATATGTGTACAATGCAATAAATAAAATGCATGTAAGTTAACTTTTAATGACTCAAGCAAGTTAAATGACAAAATCAAACGATATTTAAATTTAGATTTCAGCTTTAATTGTTCTATATCATTTTGAAATTCTCTGAATAAAAAATTATTTTCAGGTATTTTCATGAAATGTTTGACAATACAGATTTGTTTTTTTTTATAACATAATGCATGATTCATAGAAATTTTTTAAATCGTAAGAAAAACGGTAAATTTTATGTGTGGAATTAATATTTAGAAATTCCAAATAAAATTATCGTTTGCTTTCTAAAAAATATGAGGTCGAGTTTCATATACCTTAGAATAATTTTAAAACAAATTTTAATAACTTTACTCATATAAATTTTTTTAATGTATGCACAATGTATATGCATATTGTAATTACATATATTTAAATGTACGCACGTATTTGTACATTACTTGTAATTATGTACATGTATACGTTGTATGCACATGCATACATTGTGCATATAACTATTTTTTTGTACATCCATGCATTACATGCGCATAAGTATTAACAAAGTATGTAGTTATACAAGTACATACGTAAGTTGTACATAAGTACATACTTTGCGTGCACATATATCGATGTACATATAAATATGCATGTATACATGTACGCATTTTATTTACGCAACTATGTGCATATATTCTACCATTAAATAACATTTTTACATATTGTACGCAAATACGTACAATTTTATATACAAACGTACATTGTATATACGTGCTATTATCGTAAATTTATACAATATATGCACTTAAGTACATAAAAGCATGCAAACGCATAAACATTATTTTCATATACGTTCATACATACATTGTCTATGTATACAAAGATACAAAACATTGCCTTTTTGTACAAACTAACATACATGCGTACATGTATCATAAATGCATAATTATATGTACTAAGCATATGCGCATTGCATTAAGTATATTACAATATAATTATGAATATTGTACGTACAAACAACGTTTGTGCATACATTGTATGTATAGGAATCGCAAATTGTACGTTCATGCGTACGTACATTCTATGTACATAAAAATATGTAAACACATGAATACTTACATAAAAAATTTGACTATAGTATACAATCGTAATAACTTGTAATCGTATAGTTTGATTACAAGTAATCACAATTACATGTAATCAAATTACATGTAATCATGATTACATGTAATCATATATTTTGATTACTTGTAATCATAATTACTTGTAATCGTTTTTGTTGTGATTACTTGTAATCGCAATTACTTGTAATCATGATTACAAGTAATTGATTACTGTAATCAAAATTGTAATCATGATTACAGCTGTAATCAAAATTTTTTGAAAGTTGTAATCACGATTACAAGTAATTGATTACTTGTAATCGTGATTACAAGTAATTGATTACTGTAATCAAAATTGTAATCATGATTACAGCTGTAATCAAAATTTTTTGAAAGTTGTAATCACGATTACAAGTAATTGATTACTTGTAATCGTGATTACAAGTAATTGATTACATAGCTGTAATTATCTGTAATCAATTACAGTTGTAATCGATTACTGTAATCAACGGCCAACTCTGCGGTTAGCCTGACGGCAAGGGGACTCTAACCCATGATCCGTCTACCCCTGAGGATATTTCACGTCAGCACTGTGGTCAGTGCAAAGCCGGATGCGGAATTCGTATCGACTGGGATTCGAACCCGGTTCGCTTCATTGGGAGGTGAACGCTCTACCCTCTGAGCCATCGCAGCTCTCAGAAAAGGATATTGAAAACACCCAAACCAGTTTAGTTTCGTTAAGAAATCTGAATTTGTTTCTAAAATTCACGGTTCAATCTCTATCTGTTTTTTCCGGCAATCAAACAGACTTTTTACACTCACTATTCAGTTGTGATTCGTTTGATTTCAATTTCGTAGGTATATCACTCCATTTGATATATTTATTTGATTATGACATTTAATGTGTCTATTTCTTCTACTTTATTCTTAAAATACATTAAGGGTGGCAATTTCGGAACACTGTGTATATTTGGTTTCCCAGAAAAATTCTAATTTATGTTACTATTATAGAATATAATCCTTTTCCAGAATTATCTTTTCCATTCGGTAGAGAACAAAATGGGAAAACAATAGTTTAATTTAAATTCTCCTTTGTCCACCTCCCCATTCACTACAGATAAATTGCGCTCCTGGAATAAAATATTTAGCACCACGTCACCGTTGATAATAAGCTTATTTGGATTGGGAATTTTTTTCATTTTTTATTAACGATAAAAGTTATTTCCTAATAATTTCCAAATTTTCTAAAAATTTTTTACACAGGCTATTTTTTATTGACGTTACATAAAGAGAACGCTTATTTTTACATTTCGTTTCTGCTACAACTTTTGAGAAAATTAAGTAACTCTGAAAATATCATCTCAACTTAAAAAAAAAATTATGTAAATGTAGTATAATTAGGCAAAATGTAGTGAAAATGCAGTTTAATAAATTCAGTAAACCATTCACCTTAATATATTTTCTAATGTTCGTTTATAAATGTATTAACAATCAAAATATGTACTTTTCTGCCTTAATTATAGTTTAATGAGTGACATTTTCTTATAATTGTCTAACCACACGAACTAAAATTTCAAACTATACCACATATAAAGTGCTCCTAGAATAGGAGGTATAAAAGAGACTTTTTTTACTATCGTCATACCCTAAAGTCTTAAACGATCTTTATTTCTTGAAAATAGCGCATACTGGGAATTCTCTATTGGTTTTTCATTTGATTCTCAATAAGATGAGATGGTTCAGGGGTTAGTGCACTTGCGTATTAAACAGGCTTCTCAGTTTCACAGATTTTTTCTAGCTTTGACTGAGTGCTTATTCATTTTTCACCTTTTATTTTATAAAATTGCGTTAATATAATTGTAAAGGGTGATAAACATGCTTGTTTTAATGTACAGTGCACAAAAAATATCTGCTTTAATAAAAAAAAATTTCCTTATAGAGCATACTTTAAACATTTCTATTAATTAGGACTGTCAATTACGAAAGCAATACAAAAACTTAATTTCTTAGAATACATATATTTTTTGGTGTTTTTGATTCTTAATTCTTAAATAAAGGGAGACGACAGGCGCAACGCGAAAAATGTGTTCCTAATAAATTTCTCGGGAAACTGGTAAAAAAAAAAAACATAGTTTCTTTTTTTGAAACCTTGATAATGACCTAATTAGAAATGAGAATGATTTTTTTCTTACATAAGAAGCATAAAATAAGTTATAATTGATTTTGCTTTAATTCGTGATAATTTTCTAATAAATATTTGAAATTTCAACAAAATGCATTATATAACAAACTTTTTATCAAAGTTACGTAAAAAGAAATCTTCATTTTTATTTTTCAATACGTTATTACCGCAAACTCTTCAAGAAAGGAGAAAAGAAAGAACCTCTCTAGAAATTCTTATTTAGTTGAAAAAAAGGAAAAAAAAACTAAATAAATATATCATAAGTAAGCAAAAGGAAGGGGAAAGTGGAGTTAAAGAAAATCACAAATCCAGTTACTTCAATTTATTTTTAAAATCAAGTTTTATTATAAAATTATTAAAATTCTAAATACGCACTTTTCCGTATCTATCTTAACCTAATACGTGACAATATTTTATCAATGACTAATTATGTTAACAATAAAATTCTAAGCTGCAGCTCATACAAAGATTTCCCGGAAGGCATAAAGGAAAGTTATTTTACTATTATGATACCCTTGAGTCTTAAACCAACCCTATTTCTTGAAGATAAGATTATGCGTGTGGGGCATATATCATTAAATATTTTCCTAAAACTTTGGTTTGCTATTTTTGCTATAGTTAAAGCTTACGTTCGTGGATTTTCATGATAATCGCGCTTAATTGTATCCAAGGGATCTGAATATAGTAATGATGAATTTATGGCTAGGAAGTTTTTATTATTGATATTCTTATATGTATTGCACATTATTCAGTGTTCATGAATGTAAGATATCATATACATGTTACTTGTGCATGAATTCACACGTAGTGAGCTGAGATGTAAATGAATTTAGTAAATGAATAAAATTAATAGCTGATTGATTCACAATATAATTAGTTAAATACTCAGTCAGTTAGTCTTTTTCAACTAAATACGAGTTCTAAAACACTGAGGTACCTTAATGGCATACAATCTTTTTTCCTTTTCTTTCTCAGTGCTTTTCTCTTGTGTTTACGAACCAAATCGAGCACCAAAAATCTGTCAGAATCGCATTCAATTTGCAATAAAAAAGATTAGCTAGGCATAAAATCAAGCATGATGATATATGCTTCTCTATTTGGCTTAACATGAGTTTAAAATATTTTCTATATCATTGGGTCTTAATCTAGAACTTCTTGTTATTATTCAGGAATCTTAAAATTTGATTGCCAGGGGGCTCAACCTTCTGATCACTTCAGTTTCTACAAATTCGTGTTTCAAAGTCTTATTTAATGTTTGGTTACCATACAAAATCATTAAATATTTTTTGGTCCAAGAGATTATTTAGTAAGTGTGTGAAAAATTAAATCTTAATGTTTGTTTAGGAATTTAAATGGCTATTTTGTACTCAATTTTTAAATTGCCTACATTTGCTGAGTACATTTTTCGGTAAAATTTGTTACCAAAGTGTATGCGATTTATTAAAAAGTCAAATTAAGTTATTTACCGTTTAATTATTATGAAACGGTAAATAAATACCTTCATTATAAAATATTGCATAATGGTGTGATTACTTTAAAAATGCAATAAGGCAGCGTCACTTTTAAATCTAAGCCTTTGATTTTAAATAATAATCAAAATCTAAAGTGTATTAATGACAGAAAATAACCATAAAGGGAATAGTGAATAAATATAACGGGTAATTACTGCAAAATGAGGGATAAATAAACAATTTACTGTTAAATGCCAATATCACTTTTATTGATTTTATGCTGATCACTGTCAAAAATAACGGAGCATCTTTGTTTATTAATTATTACACCATGTGAATTTTCAAATCAAGGCGAATGCACAAAATTATCTTTTTATGATAAATCTGAATAAATATTTGTTGGTTTATTGGAAAAAGGAAATTGTAATTAATTATTTTTATGAAATCAATGGTAATTTATAGCGGTGGCAGTGGATCTTGAACCTGGAACCTCATACACAGCAAGGTAGATACCCTGTGAATCGTACTAATGATTTTCATGATAAAGTTAGTATTTTGGAATTAAGCTAAGTACTAACTGAGATAAATTCAATTAAGATTACTGCGCAAAGATTTACCCTTTTTTATTATTATTACCACGTTTATGTAAACTTGCCTTCGTGTATGTCTGTCCGGGTGGAATTTTGTAATCAATTTTAAAAACTAACTTCCCGACTAGCTACAAACTTCAAATTTGGCACATAGTTCAGAATTGGATGACAATGCATGAAAATGAAGAGAAAAAAGACATACAAAGTAAAATAAAATTAAAATTAAAAAAAAAAATTATTTTCGAGATTGTCTTTTGTTGTCGATTCCATTATTTCAAATTAGTATTACATGTCAGGTGAAAAGATTTTTACTGTCGGAGTATTTTTATTGGCTGAAAAATCACGTGGTAGGATCCAGTTTTTTCTCATTCATTTCCAGATCGTTTTGGTTGTCATCAGCATAAAACTAATGAAAGTCGTAAAGGTATTGTTTTTCTATTCGCGATCGCAACGCTCGAGTACGTCCTCTAGCAGGAGCCTGTAAATATCAGACATTAATGTATCACGTTTTCATTTAGTTCCATCAAAATCATTGGCAGAATCAGACGCCATTTTCTTAGCAGCAAATAAAAAAAAAATTTCCCTAAGGAAAAGACGAAGAACTGGAAAAAACTCTGCAGAATATTGGGATATCTTTCTAACCCAGAACACGCCGAACATTTGAAGAAAAATTTCTCAATAATTTTTAACTTATATTATCAACAAACTTGCAAACTTGCATCATAACTTCCGATTCCGCTATCGCATACTGTTACAGATGTGTGTATTAAGGTAAAATACATTTCTTCTGTCTTTAATTCATTACGAATTAAAGTGAAGTCAACATTGCTTTCGTCATTCCAGTGAATAAATATGAATTCAGAACATACAGAATTGTAATAGTTATAGAATATTCTTCTTCGCTATAGAAAAGTATATATTTCTGTATCCATATAATTCGGAAAACAACAATAAAAAATTATCCAAGTTACTTGAAATAGTGCCATTTGTGCTGATTCTTAATTAATTTTTATCGTTTTCTTGGTAAGTATTTTTTAGTTTTGAAAGAATAAGTTCAACTAGAATTCAGCTATTCTGTTTTTAGCTACATATTCAAATTCATATCAAGATCTTACAATTATAAAATTTTGCTTTGTAGTATGTTATCTAAGAGTAATGAAGGGCTAAACTATGTATCTATTATTTGAGAATTAAGTTTTCAAACTAAGAACATATCATTTTGGAATTCTCCGGGAATTATAAATCAGGTAAGTGCAATGATTTTTAGAATAAAAATTTGCTTGTAAATATTTTTCTTTCATTTGATGAAAGTTCTCTACAGAATGCTTTTTTACGTCTGATTAAGAACTATAAGAATAAAAAGATAAACAATATGGAAGTTTTTTATTTCAATATGAGGAATTTTTAAAATCGTTTTTTTATCCTAAGAATTCTTTATTTTACGCTTTTTAGTTTATAATTTTTTTATAAAAATTGTTGTTAAAATAATCGTTTTGAAAAATTAAATGGTATAGCATTATGTGTTAATGTATACTTCTTGCATATTCTAATGTTTGAAGTAATATGATTAAAAAAAGTATGGAATAAAAATTCGGTACTTACGTAATAACGCCACCGCAACTACAGATTTGGCGGTTTTTAAGTGTTACCAATCTACACCAAAATTTTTGCGATAAATGATAAAATAAAGCACTTTATTTAAAATCAAAGTAGTTTATCGGATTTCGGTGGACAATGGGCAAAATATTACGCTCTGAAAAAATAAAATTTCATCTTGTTCTATTTTTGGCAAATCCCAAAGACGCATTTTCGTAGCTCTAAAAAATGGTAACAGAAATCGAAGAACAAATCATTTTGGAATTCTTCTGATTTATAAAGCAGGTAAGTGTTAATTTTTATAAAATAAAAAATTTTACTTTTAAGTAATTTTTTTCTTATTTGATGATAGTTTTCTATAGAATGGTTTTCTGCGTCCGATTATGAATCAAAAAAGAAAAAACATGAAAGTTTGTTTATTTTAATGTAAGGAATTTTTAGAATTGGTTTTTTCTTTTTTGCTTTGTATCGTAAGCATTCTTTATTTTACGTTTTTCAGTTTCTAAATAATGATTTTTATTAAAACTTAAAATTTTTTTGATAAAAATAGTTGTCAAAAAACTTTTTTTACAAAATTAAATTTTACAAAATTATGAAGCTTATGTATACTTTTTGCTTATTTTAATGTTTGAAGTAATATGATTCTTAAAACTATGGAATGTGAAGTTTAAATAGGCCTCTCATGTTATATCATTAAATTTAGTAAAACTATTTCTCAGGCATTAGGTTTAACTCTAATAAGAAGATACATATTTTTTTCTGTTTATTTACAAGTATTTTTCAGATGTGTTTTGGATGTTCGTTCTTTAAAAAAAAGAGATGCCATCTTGTTTTCGGTTGCATATGAAAGGATATCAAATTTTTTTTTTTTTTAAAATTTAAAAAGCCACGATAAAGAAGGAACGTTACAATGTTACACGCTACATTAAAGACGTCTCCAGAGTAACTGAATGACTGTTCATATAGAAATCGCAGGTATTTATTAGTCTCATACAACAACGCCCCCTATAGTTCGTTGCGATCGCGAATAAAGATTTTTGTATCCCTAATTTAAAATGAAAGTTCTATTATTTTAGTAGTGGTCTTGACTACTCATGACTAAGAAAAATAATCTAAATAAAAATATATATTTTTTAAAGATCGCGTTTTTTGTAGTGAAGAATAATAATTAAAAAGTAATAATTTTTAAAAAATATAAAAAAAAATTAAAAATTAAAAAAATTATAATTTAAAATAAAAAAATTCAAAATAAGAAATAATATTTTTAAAAACCACGTTTCTGTAGTGGAGAATAATAATTAAAAAAATTGAAAAACGAAAAACGTGGGGCGAATGAAATACATAACAGTACATATACGCATACATATACACATTTTCTTACTCATACACGTGCACAGCCACATATACATCCACATACATACGCATATACACAAACATATTCCACATCCACATTCAGATGCAATTACAATTACAGATATACATGCACATATTCTCAAGAGCACACATACGCACACTAATATAACATTACTGTTATATTATACATGCGCCCCACGGTTTTCGTTTCTCAAAATTTTTTTTAATTATTATTCTCCACTACAAAAACGTGGTTTTTAAAAATATTATTTTTTATTTTGAATTTTTTTTTTGTATATGACTGAGTATAAAACTTCTTTAATCCATTGAATTTCAGACATTTTTTTTTAAAATTTATGTCTGAACTCTCTGTCATACTCTATGAATTTTAAATATTATTGCTTTGACAAGCATAAAATAAAATGAAACATTTTAAATAATTTTTCATAAAAAAATATTTAGTTTACGAATCTATATTTGTTTAAATAAATAGGCAGAACAGAATAAAAATATTTTAGGCTATATACGGAGTAACATGGCTTTCAAAAGATATTGAAAAAACTATTATAATTTGTAATTAAAATGTTGCCAATTATTTTTTAAAAAAAATTACAATTCCACTATTTTTAAAGTTGTTTCTTGGGGAATTGAAAAAGAAGAAGAAAAGAATCGCACCTGCAAATGAAAATGCGGGTTCGAACCTGACTCTCCGACTCGTCCGTAATAGTGAAATATAACCGTTCGTAACCGCAGCCTAAAAAGTGGAAGCGGGGATTGCGGGTAACATTGCACAGTTAGCCGCAATGAAGGCAATCACTTTTTATTCTGCAATAATAAGATAAATTTAAGATTATTTCGCAATTAAAAAGTTTAGTTTAAAATTAGGGAAATAATTTAATGTTTTTTAGATCTTGGCATAAAATATCTATTTTGGATTTATAATTAAGAAATACTTATTTTTATATAAATTAATTTAATTTTTGCAAAATATTTTTATACTATTTATTTATGTTATGGTTACAGTAAATTTTTATCGTAATGATTTTATTGCTGAGAAATATGAAAAATAAACTAACTAATTGAAGTTGAATGGTTATTAAATTGAAACCAGTAAGAAAAATTTTTATGCATCATTAAATCATTTGATTTTTATCAAACTAATAAAAATTTCTAACGAGGCTGCTTCTTAGTGCAATTTTGGAATTCTCCATTAATTTATTATTTGATTTGAAAGCCGAAATCATAGTAACAGAGATGCCAACTGCTCCGGACGAGCCATAATCATTTAAAAAACGGTAAACTACCACAAACTAAAATTTGCAAATAATGGTTTAATTGTGTTAACTTTTTAAACGGTGTAACACGACCTAACAGCTACAAAGTGGTGAATAAGTGGTATATAAGCCTTCGGATTATTTAAAAATAGTGGTGGTTAAAACCTAATAAATTTAATTTATTAAACCAAGAATCACAATTGATAAACTACCACTTGAAAATATATATTTTCTGTCCGGAGCAAGTTGGCATCTCTGTAGTAAGACAGTATGGTGTAGTGGGTAGTGCACTTTCTTATCAACCATGTTCCCTGGGTTCGATTCCGAGCACGGCAATCGTTCGGATTAATTACATGCCTCTTATTTCGTTTTGTCTTTTACACCGGTGGTAATATAACTAATTTTAGAGAGAGAAAAACATACAGGTTTAATTGTACAGTTGCAGCATTTGAATGTAATCTTCTTTACTCGTGTTTAAGAATCATGCTTCCAGATGCAATGATTAAGTTAGCTGCACAAATATTACGAAATTAACTTAAAGCTTAACAAAGCTATCCTTATCTGAGAACACCGCACAAAGTCATTCCATTTTTCAAGCAATATTTGCAATGCTAATTTTTTTGTAGCATTTAATCCTTTTAAAATTTATTCAAAGCAATATAATTCATTCCATAGCAATTCCTACATGCGAACAAAATGCAGCTATAGTTGAAACCTTATCATTTAATGCTGCAAACTACTAAATTAGACATAAAAAATTGCTTTCTTTGAATAAACGTATTTTCTTTTCTCTGATTCTGACTTCTAACTTTTAAATTTGGGGATGGGGTAACCGCATATCGAAAAATATATTCCAATAGTTTGCTCAGGTGAGTGGTTGAAAGTTTGAGAAGCATAACGTGAATGCTATTGTTTGCTTATTTCGTTATATCTCTGAAACTATTTATGCAAGGCAATTTTTTTTGTTCATAATTACAAAACTCGTTTGTTTAAGATAAAGAAGAATATTAAATTATGATGCAATATCTCTTTGAATTTAGTTACAAGTAGAAAAAAAAAACAATAAATCTAACTTCGTTCCCCCATTCTAGAAACTTTGTTAGATGAGCCTGAACAATGTTTTCATGCGTTTCCAAGCAAAAGCTTCAGGGAGAACAAATAATTTAAGGACAATATTAAGATGCATTACTAGAAAAATATTAGACAGATGAATTTATAAATTTTTCTATGAAGTTTATCAACTACATAGCACTCTAGCTAGAATCCAAAGTAAGCTTCAAATACGCATATTATCATTTAAGCTGTAAATAACAATATGTTAACCGTATCTTAATTTTTTATTTATTTTCTTAATATTTTTTTATATATATAGATTAACCATATTTCAAACAAGCTATTTTTTAGCATGAGAAAAAGGTCAAATATTTTTCAGCATTATTTTTTTCTTTTAAATACAAAATTCCTTACAACAAAAGTTTACTCTAGTTGGTACTTTCAAAGGAGCATTTTGAACTTCTGTTATATAAGATAAAATTCCTTAAATTTTCACACTCTAGGCTGAAAGAGAGAATTTCTCAAAGTATTTACAACTTGGCACAAGAAAAAATTCATCTTCACGTTCTTTTCTTAAGCCAGATAAAAATATATTCCAAAGCAACAAAACACAAGAAAAAACTAATTTAAATTTTAAGAACACAAGTACTTGGAAGAAATATCCTTTTCATGATAGTCATATTGATAGAACGTTAGAGACAGATCTGAAATTCAGCATTGGCTGACAAATACGATTGCCTTAGGGGTGAAGATGCCTTTGGGGTAAAGTAATAAGAAAAAAATAACAGGGCTGTCTTTTTTTTCTCAGGTTGCATATGTTGAGAATTGCATAAGGAAAATATCGCCAAGTGTGAAAGTGACTTATTGTAAAATCTGTCTCAGTTTTCAAGTCGTGTTTGATTTTTCCCTGAACTTCTGTTAGATAAATCCAATTTAAAGGAGGGTATTGTAAGTACATGGAATTTTGTTATTAGTAATTTTGCATCTTAATTTAATTGTTTTTAAAATGTTTGATACATTTAGGCTAAAATTAAGGGAAATAATTTTAGTATTCTTTATCATAAAATATATAAGTTCTTAATCTTCATTGTAATATTGATGAATTATTTACTTGTATCATGTAATTAGATATATTTAGGTAATTTTTTAGTCTCTTTTCGGATATGTCATTTTTAAATATTTTCATTTCCTTCGTTCATTAACTTTATTTTAGCTAAATATTTCTATGCATTATTTTTGTTATGGTTACTGTTAAATTTTGTCAGAGTGAACTTCTATGTTGGAAATATGTAAAGTGAACCATTTTAAATTGAAAAGTTTCTGTAGTAAATATTTTCATGAGAAAGTAAGGAAAACCTTTATGCACATTTTATCACGAAATCATGGTATTTTTAACAAACTTAGCTATTTCTCTATAAACTTCTCATTTGATTTTAAAATCGGTGGTGCTGCAAGACGGGATGGTGCAGTTGTAAGTGCACGTCGGTATTGCTCAGGTTTCACGGGTTCGGTGCCTAGCTCTGACTGACTTGTACGCCTTGCTATTTTATGTTTTTTATTGTGTTCAAATAACTTACAAGGGTGAAAAACTTGCTTGTTTAAATGTACAGTGCCCCCCCCCCCAAAAAAAAAAATTTTCTAAATAAAATCAAATACTTTTCCTTCTTATAGGGTATACTTTAAATATTCTTATTAAATAGTGTAGTTAATTACGAAATCAGAAACAAGAACTTGCTTCCTCTGAAAAAGTATCTTTTCCTAAAAATATGTTCCGACTAGTTTGTTGAGAAAAGTGAGTTGATCATTTGATAATGAGCCAATTTAAAATGGGAGTACTTTTTTTCCTCTTATATAACAATTATAATATAAGAAATTTAAAATAAATATTAATGATTCTTTTATTAATTTGTAATAATTGTTTGATGAATATTTAAACTTAAATAAAGATACGTAAAAAGAAGTCTTATATTTACATATATAAATCCATGCATTTATCTGAGAACACAGCACAAAATGTTTCAATTTTTCAAAAAACAAATACAGTGATAATTGTTTGAAGCATTTGTTCTTTTCAGAATCTATGAAATTTATGAAGAATTAATGTATTGATGAAATTTTGCATGCATGAAATTTTCCTACGCAAGCGAAAAATAGAATGCAGTGTCAGTACGAACCTGGTATCTCTCAGCTTCGAGGCTATCTTGCCATTTATTTCACATTCCAGCTGTGATTTAGATGTTACAAAAAATAAGCAAAACCCGCTGTGAGAAATAAGCTACCTAAGCGTCAATATTTCAAAAAATATAAAATTGTGAAAAAATTTCAGAATAAGTTTACTACAAATACTTTTAAATAATTAAACCGTTGAATATTCTTTATAGCTTAAATTAATATTCTATTTTGTAACATTTGCAAACTGATTTGCTATTCCATATTTGGGGCAAAAAGGAAATTAAAAGAAAATTATTCTTTTAAAAATTATTTAATAGTTTATTAGTTAAATATAAATAAAAAATTATGTTTTTAAAACCATACTCTCCAAACAAATTATCATTGGATTTAAAAAAAGTAAAGTGACGGCGGAATTATAATCCAACAAAGTTCTGACATATATACTAAATATTTCCTTTAACTTGAAATACTTCAAGTGTAATATCTTAATTTAATATTCAATTTGATCCATCAGAAGAAAGGCAGGTAAAAATAACTCATATTATTCTTTATATGGCTTTCAGAATCTTTCGTAGCCACCCCGGGGGCAGCGTAGTAGCTATAGCTTCTTCTTCACAACTAAAAGACCACGGTTCGACTCCCAGGAATGAAGGTTAGTGCTTTAAATATTTGTATTGTTTCATTGTGTATTGTGTGTACTGTCTCACTGTGTACTGTTTCATTGTGTATCATACAAACATACATTACACCGCTGTGAGTCCGTGAACATACCACTATGTCCTCCGACCCGTCCGTAATAGTGTAATATAACCGGTCGTAACAGCAGCCTAAAAAGTGGTCGCGGGGATTACGGATAACATTGCACAGTTACCCGCAATAAACGCAATCACTTTTTAATTTAAAATGAAAAGAAAATTAAAATAATTACACAAATCAAAAATATTTTAGTTTAAAATAAAGTAAACAATTTATGTTTTTCGTAGATATTGGTAAAAACAATATTTACGTTGGATTTGTAATTCAGAAATATTAATTTTAATATTAAATCAATTTCATTTTAGCGAAATATATTTAGTACTAAGTTTTGGCTACATTTAATTTTTATCGGAGTGATTTTGTGACTTAGAAATATAGAAAATAAACTAACTAAATAAAGTTGAAATATTGTTAAATTAAAACCCGCTTTCCTTTGAAAGTAAATAAAACTTTTTTGCATCTTTGAATTATCCGATTTTTAGCAAATTAAGTGAACACTCCATTGTCTAACGAAACTGGTCCTTTATGCACACTTGGAAATACATATAAATTCTTTTAAATCAGATTTTTAAGCTGAAACTGATGTAGGAAGCGATGGCGCGGTGGGTAGTGCGCTTGTTTATCAAGCAGGTTTCCCGGGTTCGATACCTGGCACTGCCCGAGTTCCTATTCATTTATACAACTTTTATTTTATCTTTTTCTAAAACTGTTATAACGTAAATGACTTTAAAGAGAGAAAAACGCACAGGTTTAAGTGTACGGTGCTAAAAAAAAAGGAAGACCTCGAATAACTTTTGATCTAATGATCGGATCTTCACACTTTGAGACTCAATCTTAATGGCTTGAAGAGGTGACCTCAAATATGCTAATTAGTAGGTGCAGACCATATTTTAAGATACGAAATCAGACACAAAAACGTACCTTTTCTGAGTAAACATGCCGTTTTTTGGACGGAATCACATTTCCGACTCCCAAAATATTGGGGGTAGCAGCAATCTGGAAAATATTATTTCATAGCAATTTTCACATGCAAATGAAATACAGCTATAGTTGTAACCTTATTATTTAGTGCAGCCAGTTACTAAATTAGACACAAAATCTTACTTTCTCTGACTAAAACATATTTTTTTCTCAGATTCAGATTTTTAATATTCAGATTAGGGGAGGGGGTACCCGTACTCCGAAAAACAAGTCTTAATAGTTTGTTCAGGAAGATAATTGAAAGTTTGAGCACCATAACGTGGTTGCTATTTTTTGCATATTTTGTCATATCGTCGAATCTATGTATAAGAAGTTTTTTACCTTAAAATGAAAATAAAATTAAAATAATTACACAAATCAAAAGTATTTTAGTTTAAAATAAAGTAAATATTTTATGTTTTTCGTAGATATTGGTAAAAACAATATTTGCGCAGGATTTGTAATTTAGAAATATTAATTTTAATATTAAACCAATTTAATTTTAGAGAAATATATTTAGAAACGCTCTTTATAGTTAAGAAACTCGTTTGTTTACAGATGACGATATTAAAAAAATTTTTTAAATTAGGATATAATATATTCCAGAAAATTGTTTAATATTCATATACTAAATAATTAAAAGACAATCTAACTGGTTTGTGAATTTTAGTTCACCCGTTTGAGAGGCTTTAGCAGATAGAACCTGAACCATGTTTTCTGGCTTCTCCAGGCAAAAGTTTCAGGGAGAACAACTAGCTTAACAGTATTTAAATACATTATTGGACATTAATAGACCAATGAATTTATGAATTTTCTAATGAAGTTTAGTAACTATATATTGATCTTGGTCGAGACCAAATATTGTAAAATTTATGTCGCAAATAACAATAAATTCACCATAATTTAAAAATAATGTTTATTTAAAATATGGTTTTTATATTACCCATTTTTTTAAACCAGCTATTTTTAAGTAGAAGAAAAATGCCAAATATTTTTTAGCAACATTTTTTTCCCCCTAAATAAAAAAAATCCCCTTAACAAAAGTTCACGCTAGTTGATACTTTCAAAAGAGCATTTTGAGCTTTTCTATAAAAAAATAAAATTCCTTGAATTTTCAGACTTTAGGCTGGAAGAGAGAATAACTCAAACTACTTACAACTTGTCAAAAAAAAAACATTCATCACCAAGTCCTTTTTTGAAAACAGATAAAGAGATATTCCAATGCCACAAAATACAGAAATAAAACTCATTTAAATTTTGTAAGGAACACAAGTTTCAGGCAGAAAAATCCCTTTCATGATAGTCATATTGAGACAGCGTTAGAGACGGGTCCGAAATTTCACATTGGCTGACAGATACATTTGCCTTAGGGGTAAAGCTGAAGTGATAGAAAAAAAATACCCAGGTCGACTTTTAACAACTTTTTTTTCCAGGTGTCATATGTTGAGAATTGCAAAAGGAAAATATTGCGAAGTGTGAAAAGGATTTAATAGAAAATTTTAGTTTTGAATCCGCTCTTGAGTGTTTTGCCTGAAATTTTGCTTGATAAATTTAATTTAAAGTAGGGTTGAATAATAGAGTAGGTTAGAGAATATTTTGTTGCTAGTAATTTTGCATCTTAATTTAAATATTTTTAAAAATATTTTATATATTTCGATTAAAATTTAAAAAAAATGATTTTGTTTAAGCACAGAATATTTAAGTTCCTAATCTTCATTCTGATATTGATTAATTTACTCGAATCAGATAATTGTATATATTCAGGGAATAAGTGTCTTTTAGGATATATATTTTTGAAATATAATTATATCTTTTGCTAATCAATTAAAGTTTAACGAAACATTTTTTGCGTATTATTTTTGTTATGATTACATTTAATTTTTAAAAAAATGAGCATGCCTCTCAGAAATATTAAAAATAAACTGACTAATTAAATTTGTAATGCTGTTATAGTAAAAACCATTTTCATGTTAGTGTAAGAAAAACGTATATGCACTTTTCATCATGAAATCATGTGAGTTTTAGCAAAATAAGTGAACTCTAAAAACGAAACTATTTTTATTATGTCATTTTTGTGCATTCTGGGAATGATTCATGAATTTTTCTCCTGATTTTAAAGCCATTTTTACTGCAAGACGAGATGGTACAAGGATTGGTGCACTTGCATATAAAGCTTGTTTCCCGGGTTTGATTCCTTCCATTGACTGAGCGTATATTCACTTGTATTTTTTTACGTTTTTCTTTAATACTGTTAATATTGGGTCTTTAGGTATTTGTATTGTTCCGTTGCGTACTATGTGTTCAGTTTCAATGCAAGTTCTGCGAGTATCTTCGTATATTGCTCCGATAAGTATCCGATAAGCTGCCCGACAGAAATAATTAGGTCAGTTCCGCATTCGTAAAATATAACAATGTACAGTTACTCGCTATAACCATTTCTTAACCTTTTTAACCTAATTTTAAGTAACTTTTTTTCATTTGCTTTTAATTTGTTTTTATTATTAAATATATAGTTATTTATTTCATTTAATGTTATTATTTATATTTTGTTATTCTAAATTTATAACCAAACAATTGACAAATTTAATTTAAAATTAATGAAATAATTTCTAGTTTTCTAGGGTTCAATTCTCATCGGGATAATGATTAATTTACTCGAATCTTATATATATATATTGTATATATATATATATATATATATATATATATATATAATATTTTTTATTATCCATATTGAATTAAAAACCATCTTCCTAGGAAAATAAGAAAAATGTCACAAAAACATGTAATTTTTCGCTCAATAAAGTTTATGCAAATTTGCTTTTTCATTGTGTGTCATCTAAGTATGTACTGGGAATTCTGTATTATTTTTTTTATTTGATTTTAAAATCATTCGTCAAATGAGATAATGCAGGGGTTAGTCCACTTGCGTATCAAGAATGTTTCCCGGGTGCGCCTTTTTAAGTCAGGCATCATTTAGAGCTCTAATTTAATGCAATGCGAACTTCTTCACCAACAACAGACATGTCTCACCAAAAGTGCTAGCTGAATAAGTTTAAAGCTCTGCCACATAAAGTGCGAAATATGGCTGACGACGATATGAGTAATTTTATAAAGTTATGTTTTAAGAGTGATTTGAATATTCTGGTTGTAAATAATGGATGGAGTTTTTTTAGCTGTTTACTTTGACATCATAGTTAAGAAATCGAATTGAAATCGCGGAAAGTCCTAGGCGTTATTAACATTAATTGGTAAGTAATCTACGATAAAATTACGCTGATTTTATTTTATAAAAACATTCAGACAAAAACAACAGCAGGTTCATCAACGTTTCACACACATTTGCGAACAACAAATTAACATTTAATGCGTTTTTCAAGTGATCGAAATAGGAAACAATTTTATTTTTCTGAGAACTAAAACAAGAAACGTGAAGTTCGTAGTTTCACTTTCAAAAGACGGCAAGGGGCTGGGGAGTTTTTCGGCGTTGATAGAAGTTTTATTACTTTAATAATGCGCTCTGTGTTAAGATTTGATATCCATTTTAGGCTTGGAAAAAATTAAAAAAAATTTCCAATTTAAGACATTTTAAAAAAAGTAATTATTAAAATATCTATTTTAGTTTAATGTAAGTTTCTTTAACTTCTTATTTAAAAGTGGTAGAAAGTTTGATAAACAAAGCAAGTCATTAATTTTTCACGTATTATCGCATTATTTAAAAAAATATATATATTAGATTATCATCAAGCATTAGTTGAAAGGCTTGTTGAAAAGCGATCGAAATTTCAATGGGCATTAAGTTATCTTAGACGTAGAAATAACTAGAAAAGTTCTGTTTAGAGAAACGATTGATACTTGTACTGTCATCCATCACAGAACTACAGTTAAATTTAAACACACTAGCTAGTTAAAATTTATGCTACAACAATCAGTATTTTTACCCTTTTTTAAAAAAAACATTGTTTATTTCAAATATACTTTTTATACCAACCATATTCCCCCAACAAAATATTTTTCGGCAATAGTTTTTTCTGCTAAATAAAGAAATCCTTTTAAAAATTTTTTATGTTAGTTGGTATGTTTAAAAGAGTATTCTAAACTTTTTGTTACATCAAATAAAATTCCTTAAATTTTCACACTCTAGGCTGAAAGAGAGGATAACGCAAACTGCTTACAACTTGGTACAAAAAGCATTCCTCGACACACTTTTTTTTTCTAAACCAGATAAAAAGATATTTCGTAGCGACAAAATACAGAAAAAAAAACTCATTTAAATTTTGTTAAGAACACAAGCTCCTGGAAGAGAAATCCTTTTCATGATAGTCATATTGATGCAGCGTTAGAGACGGTTCCGAAATTTTACATTGGCTGGCAGATAAGATTGCCTTAGGGGTGAAGCTAAAGTGATAGAGAAAAATACCCGGGTCGATTTTTTTTTCAGGTGGCATATGTTGCGAATTGTGAAAGGAAAATATTTCCATGTGTGAAAGGGATTTGATGCAAAATCTAGCATAGTTTATAAGTCGTGTTTGATTTTTTTCCCTACATTTCTGTTAGATAAATATTTTACTTCAATTTAAAAGGCGTTTTATAAGTATATGGAGTTTTGCAGAATGTTTTGCTATTAGTAATTTTTTGTCTTAATTTGTTTATTGATGACCATAACTTATATAGCGCTGCTTAAGCTCTGGAATTTAATTGATTTTATGTGCTGGAATTTTACGTGTGGCCTATCGATAAAATAGGAAAAAATGCAACAAAACAAAAGCAAATTAAGATAGGATTTTTCAAATGTAATTGAAAAATTAAGTGAAAATTGATGATAACATTAGCAATAAAAGAGTGGATAAAACTACAAAATGAAGTTGAAAATAGTTCAGGATGATCATAGATGGGAAAAGTAAATATAAAATCAGTATTAGCATTTCAAAAATCAAAAATATAAGTTTGTTTCTTAATTTAGTAATGTTTGTGTTTTTAAGAGAAAGCTTTCAACATTTTGAAATTTTTCAACGTTAATACCCCGCAAACCTATTTTAGTTAATTTGTGTTTCGTTTTTAACTAATACGGCAACACTTCTTTTCTGTCAAGTGCCTATTTTTACGGGTATTTCTCATTGTGATTTCTGCCTTCATTGGCTAATACGCAACTCTTGAGGGAGATTACTTACCTAAGCATAACATAATCATACATTAGTCTATTTTTTCCATAATTTTTTGTAGCCAGTGGATTTTTCTCCTATTTTTCAAGCATAACGACATATTTTTCAATTAGCAAATTTAAATAATAAAAATCCATTTGTAAAACTGTGTATGACAATATATTTGTAATTCGGTTATAAATAATATAATGAAAATAAAAAAAGAATGCGAAAAATAAATAAAAAAAAAACGAAAATCTTTCATATTGTTTTTGAATTATTTCCCCTTCCCCTAAAAAAATGCAACGCTGACTTAACAAATTTCTCTATCAATTCAAATTCAAATTTCTCTACATGACTCATTATCTTACTAAAACAATCAGTGAAAAAGCTGTCAAATGTTATGTTTATATTGACTATCATATTCGCAAATCATTAAAAATATTAAACATATAAAAGCATATTGCATATAATACCATATTGTTTGTCTGTTTCGTTAATTTTCTGTTAATTCAGGTTATATCAAATGAACCAAATGCCAGAAATCTTAATTTCAAAAATATATATAATTAAAATAAGGATAGATCAAAAATTAAAAAAGTACATTTACAGCAAGGTGAACTCCAGCATCACGAACATAATGTTTGCAAATTTAAAATATAATTCATTTAAAAAAAATGCCACATATATTTTTCCAATAATTTTCGAGTTATTCATACTTACTACATTTTTTAACACATTACATTACATGCATAACATCCGGTTTATAATTATTATCTTCTTTAAACTATGATAGTTTATAAAAAATCTGAGATCTATTATCAATAAGAATTGCTTTTAAAATAAAAAATTAAAATTTTCTTATTTTTTTTTAATATAAAGGCATATTTATTTCAAGTATTCAAATGAATGATAGCACTAAGAATTGCTTTAAAACTAAACATCAAAATTATATTATTTTTTAATAGGATTTTAATAATTAAAGCATATTCATTTAAAGTATGTAAATATTGTATCTCAAATGATAGACTTAATTGTCAAATAATAAATTTAAACTTTGATGAGATAGATTAAATTCTTAAAATATTGACAAAATATCAAGAACGCTTTTAGGTCCCCCAATCATGTGCATGAACATTACACTATTTATCTATCGCAAAATATTACTGGACAGACAGCCAGAGGTTCAATTTTTCTTCACGCCATATCATTTATAAATGATCCCATATCATTCATAATTGATCACCTTATCTGGATTTTTAGGAGGCCTCCTGCACACCAAAAACAAACATTGTGTCACCGAAACATGTATAGAGTTTGATAAAAATTTTATAATTTGTAATTTTGAATTTTTTTTTATAAAATTTAATATTATCTCAAAGAATTTCTCTTGGAATTTTAAAATTACACTTGGAATCTTGGAATTTTGAAGAAAGTTTACATTAGATAATGAAAAGTCATGTTTATTAACTAAGTGCAAAAAGTTTATTTTCTAATAAGATGAATTAAATATATGTTGAATTAAATATATTTTTCTATGCAAGCGCATTAAACCAGTTATAACATGAAATAAGAAGAAAAAAATATGGTATGAACCTACATTTAGAATGACTGCCTTTTCAAGAAGTTTCGAGAAGAAATATAAAAGAAGAATTTCAAATCATTCTAACGTCAATCTTAATATTTCTTACTGAGAAAACTTTTTTTTTTCTTATTTAAAAATCAAATATATATATATATTTTTTCACGATGCCTTTGTTGTAAGAATCGAATCGAAAATATTATTTAGTCTTCAAATGTGATATCTTTCGCTCTCATTCGGAATTTCAGATATTTTTTTTATGAATGAATAGAAAAAAAGAAGATTCCTTTCATGTTTCTGAGTAATAATAGATCTTTTTGTATTAAGAATCAGTTTTTTCCCAAACATCTAAAACAAATGTTAGAAAAGATGTACTCTGAAAGATAAAGAAGAATGTCTTCTTAAAAAAGATGTACCGATTTGAAAACAAATTCGGAATATTTTGTTTCTAAAGTTAGACTTTTAGGTACGAAATTCATTTAAAAAATGTATCTTGTCTACTTTGAAGTATTAAGTTATAAATTACAGAAAACAAAAAATTTTGCTTTGAATATGTCAATATTTACTTTTCCACAGACGAAGAGCACCGTTGGTTGCTGACTGCTCTTATTTAAGAAATTTCTTTTTAGTCAAAAACTATTACAAATTGCATCTTAAGAGGCAAAAAACTAATGATTCAATTTTGAAATTAGAATTAAAATTCTATCGAAAGTGTTCATAAATTTCAAAGTTCTTACATAATGCTGCATTTTATAAGTTATTATAACATAATAATTTGATAACAGAATCAAAACTCTAATTAGAAACACGTTAACAAATAGTAGCATAGAGTTTTTACTAATGTGAGCTACTAAAAACTATATGAAGAAAAAAAAAATATTTTCTAGAATATCTATTCGATGATTTTTCCATTTCTTTCTCTTTCCTGTTCCACATTCTATTACTTTTTATTTTTATAAGTTCATGATTTCTATTTTATTTCATTCAATTTTTTAATTTTCTTCATAAATAATGAAGGGAAACCCCAGAAAACCACCTAATTTCTGTTTTTTTAAAACATCTGCCTATTAACAAAAGAGCGTAACAATCACAATGAATTACTTAGAAGGGCAGCGTAGACATGTTGATTTCAATAGAAATCTTTAATGCAAATTACAATTTCAATAGAAACTCAATCTAAATACAAAGAATTTAACGTAGAAAAAATGATCAAGGTTTCTCAAATAAGGTAACTAGGACATGTATTTCGATATAACGATGAAAACCCGCAAAAAATAACCTACCAGACACCAGAGGGAAAAAGAAAAAGAGGGAGGCTTAAAACAAGATAGTTAGATAGAGTAGAGAAGTGGTTAAAGGACTTGGGAGTCAATAGATGGAAATACATAACATCGGATAGAGATCTAAGTGGAGTAAACTGATTGAACGGCCGGTAACCGACTGTAACGCCTAAGAAGAATATATATATATATATATATATATATATATATATATATATATATATATATATATATATATATATATATATATATATATATATATATATATATATATATATATATATATATATATATATATATATATATATATATATAACATATATATATATACATATATATATATACATATATATACACATATATATACACATATATATACACACATATATATACACATATATATATATATATATATATATATATATATATATATATATATATATATATATATATATATATATATATATATATATATATATATATATATATATATATATATATATATATATATATATATATATATATATATATATATATATATATATATATATATATATATATATATATATATATATATATATATATATATATATATATATATATATATAGACGACAGTGCGAGGACAGTGATTAGAATTTTATTTCGTTAATGTAAATCTTAATACAAAATTCTTTAAAAAAAAATTAAAATAATTTTTGATAAAATATTAAGAAGTCATTTTGCAATATAGCCATTTTTGTTGGAAGCTTTATTATAATTCTTTTCCCTCTAATAACTCAAGTTAAATATAAAAATTTCATTTTTTAAATCGGTTTTCTTTTCTTAAAAATCATTTATTATAATTACGCTTGAGGTTTTAAAAAAGGATTGCGTCGATAGCATGGAAATAAATTTGTCTTTACAAATTACAAATCCTATACTAAATCTATTGATTCTCTATTCTCGCTATACACCATAAAAACGAAAATCTTAAGCGTAAAAAAATCTCTTCAATGATAATGGATCTTTTTCGCATTTCCTAATGAGAAAAACAAAGAAAAAAACATCTGTTGCAAGCTTCAAAGATCATATCGCCGGCACTCCATCTCCGAAAATGAGCCTTGGTTATGACTTTATCACTTGGCAGATTCAAAGCTTGAACTACTTCATATAGCAAAAGAATTGCGAAAGTGATGCAATGAAAAAAAAACTGAAGATAAAAACTGCTTGGTGACCATTCTCACTTTACCATTAATTTCTTCTTTTTCCCTGCGGTTGAAGTTATTTTCTATTTGCTCCCTCGTGTATTTTTAAACTCATCTTCAGTTTTTATGGTTTGAAGTTTTCCACAGTTGTAATTGTTACAAATCTTCGCGTCAACTTTTAAGTTTGCCATTTTTCATAACTTTTTTTTTCTTCTGATACAAATAATATCTCCAAAAATAAGCTGACTTTTTGAATGGTGTATATATTTTTCTTCAAAGACATTAATAGAAAAATAATTATAGGTTAAAAAAATAGAGTTACTTTGATAAAAGTAATTTATAAAAACCTGATTTTACTTTAGAAGAGTTTTAGAAATATAAATAATAATTAAATTTTGTAATGTTAAATTTATTTAAATGTTATGTTAAATATGTTTAGGGTAGTGAATCTCAGAGAAAAAACCTTCAATCAATAAAATTTTAAAATTTCTAGTGTTATTAATAATTACACAAGTAATTTTACAATCAAGCGAATTTATATTTTTTTATATTAATGGAAGAAAATGATTTTTATATCTGAACTTAAAAAACTAAAAACAAAAAAACAAACAAAGTCATAATTTAAGTGCTGAACAGTTTTTATTACATCATTTAAGTAAAACAGTTATGGACAATCACTTTATGAGAAATTATCAGAAAAGTTTTTACTTAAGATTTTAAAGATACTTTAATTGTGTGAAGAAATAAGTTTCAGTAACTAAAATATAGATGTGAGTAATGAGAAATAATCCAATTAATGTGTGCTTAAAGGATCAAATGTGAAGTTAATTTATTAAAAATTTGGAGCAAAAGTAACAATTAATATCACTTAGTAATTACAACAGAAAATAAAACAAATTTCATTCAACTTGAAAGTAAAATCAAACATAATCATCACTCTGAAATGTTTTTATTACATTATTTAACTAATACGGATAAGTTCAATAAATATTTTTATCCTACGATTTTATGAGAAATTATAAGAAAAGTTTTTATTTAAGGTTCTAAAAATATTTTTTATTGTGTGATGGAATAAATATGTTCCATATGTAAGTTCTATATTTAAGATATAGATATGAGTATTGTGAAATAATCCAAATAATGTATGTTTACAGGATGAAATGTAAAGCTAATTTAGCAAAAATTTCTTTTTTAGGAAGAATCTAGTCGCGATTCTCTTATAAGCAATATAAAATACTAAAGCATCATAGTTGTTAATTTGATACCAATATTTAAATTTAGAAAAATTTCACAATTAAATTGAAAAAGAAAAACGAATTTCAATTTCTAACAAAATAGCGTTTAACATTATCGAATAATGCGTTTAAATAAGCGCATTTATATCTTGTACTTGTATTTCTCATATGAACACTATGTAAGCGTTTGAAATTTACTACTTTAGCAGTTAAGATTTTACAGAGTAAAAATTTATTAAAATTTATCTGAGTGTCAAGTCTAACTTTATTTAAAATGTATAATAAATTTTATATTTAAGTTGCATTTTTCAGAAGAGTGGTCATAAGGTTAAAATTCTAAACATAAGAAATATTTCAATTCATCCAAGAAAACCAATTTACTGAGATAAAATAATCTATTAAAGGAAAGGAAAATCTTTTCACCGGATTGAAGAAAAATAGTTAGAGGATATGCTATATTATTCAGTAACTGGAAATTGGAAGGAAAGTCACGTACAATAATAATTTCTAACTTTCCTTTTATACATTATTAACCTTATTTTGAAAAGTTTGTCGCGTGCATTTAAATTTTATTTAGTTGTAAAACTGAATATATAGACAGATATTTTATACGCGTAACGGATAAACTTATAATTAATGTTTAATAAATTTTTTTAATTTTATTAAATGCACTTTTAGTGTCGAATTATGAAAAATTATTTTAGCTAAATCTATAACAAAACTAATTTTCATTTTTGTGCTGAATAAGGGTATGTACAGCAAAATTGTATTTAATTAGAGCGTGTAAACATAAATGAAAAAAATACGATACATTATTTATTTACTATCCGTATAAGCCCTAACATTAACTAAGAAATAACTAAAAAGTGTTTGGTTATAATTCACTAAACTAAATAGCAGGTGAATACAATTAAATTTTTGTGATAAGGTCTTTCAGATTTTGCAATTATTTCAGATCGATAAACCATATGCCTTTGATCACGTTAATGTATCTAAAAGAAAAAAAATAATAGCAATTTAAGTTTTGCAAGGATTCATTTTAATACGTTCTACAATATTTATTTGTAAAAACAGTTATGAATGAAATGCTTAGCTTCAAAATTTAAAATTTGTTTCACTTTTAAAATTAATTTGCTTTTAAAATCTAAAAAATCATTGCATATTAAAATAAGTCTTCTTACTAAAACTATACCGCTACTAAGACTAAGCATTATTATTCGTATTAAGTCACTATTAAAACTAAGCCACTTAAATACGGCATGCAAATGTGCTATTCTTGCACATAATAATACTATACTTCCTCATATTTCTGTACTTAATAAGCATGAAATGATTTTTTTAGTGATTAAAAGGCAGCTTTAAAGCTTAAAAATCTGAATCAAATAGTGCATAGAAATAAGTTTTTAAGTTAAATAAAAAGGAAAAAATGAATATGCTTATTGGAACTATATGCACTGTAAGAGCTCCGTATCAAATTATGGTATAAAGTACCGGCACTTAAGATGTTGGGACTTTTTGTTTAATAAAAACTGTTTTTACTGGAACAATAAATCTGATATACCTTAAATTTTAGAGTAATAATTACCGTAAAACCGCTGAATTACTCTAGTCTAATATATATAATTCTCTTACATGGCTCCCAAATTTTGGCTGTATTTTTTTTAAAGAAGTACTTTGCAGAACTAAATAAGATTCTTTTCACAGCATTTAAATATTTACTTTATTTTCTTCATATATACAGAGAACAGTCGGCAAAGAATTCTGTTAGGTTAAAAAACATTTCGCTAAGAAAATAACGAATTCTAAAAGAAATACAAATAAACAACTTAAAAAAGAGAAATGCTGTTGCCAGCCATGGAATTTTTTGAAAGTTAAGTTAGCAACATAAATCAAAATGACATAGAAGCACAACTAGATCAAAATTATGATACCTGAGCGCTTGAAGTAACAAATCCTTCAATTCTATAAGTGTTGTATCGCCAAATGCCCAGATAATATTGAAATGTACAGGTTTAGAATTTTCTACAGTGAAAAGTTTTCGGAACTTCAGTATTCAAAAAAGTATACAAAAGCTAGACGTTAAGAACGTATCCAATGAGCGAGCAAAGCGAGCATTGGATTGCGAAGCAATCCGAAATGAACTGCAAAAGCAGTTCCATGGGTTGGCAAGCTTCAGCGAGCAGGGGGCGAAGCCTCCTAGTTAGAAATATTACTGTCAAAATTACGATATCATATTTAATGGTAACTAAAGATTTTGCGGTGAAATGGATTTTACGGATAATACGCCAAATGCAGCTAATTTATACAGTAATTTGATCGGGAATTATTTACAGTGAGTGACAAAAGAATGTCATTCATAATCCTTTCATCAGCAATTTATTACGTAAAATATTATAAATAAAACAAAATTTCAATAGCTAGCAGAATTTATTTTCTGTTTCTCCGTATTAACATATTTGACAACTTTAATTTTTCCTTTACAAATTCACGCTGCTCTTATTTACATTAAAATTCATTTGACAAACACGCAGTTCAGAGAATTTTAAGTGCAATTTATTTTATATGTTGTAGTAATTACTTCTGCAAGAATCAAAAACACGAGCTGTAAAGCAGCGAGCTCAAGTTATAATTAAAGATTTAAACAACAGGCCATTAAATAATTTTAAATATTCCTCACATTTGGAATTTAAATGTTTCGGGGAATAGAAATTCACTTACAATTGGTAAATACATAAAGCTCAGAGCTTGTTATATATTGCTGTCGTAAAATATTCAGATATAACAAAGATTTAAGACATTAGATCAAACATATTCCTGGTAATATTTTAAATTAGTTTAGGATCTTTTAAGTCACGTAGGAGGAGAAATTCTGTTTGTTTATCTTTCACATAAGGTTAGAAACACGTATGAGTCTTATATACACGGGAAAGTGCAAAGAATAAACAACTATTATGTTCATTGAATTTAGATATTCTAGCAAGCTATATAAAGAGGCGGCGAAAATTTTGTTTACAACATCTGAAACTACCGTCTCCTAATTGAATAAAATAAATGTGAAATTTCAATTTACAAGATCAGAAATTATTTTTGTACTGTCAGAAAGTTTAGTAAAATTTAGTAATTTTTTTATTTTAATTTTGTTACTTTTGACATTCATTTTGTCCCAAAATCATTAGATTTTTTTTTTTTGCAAAACTGAAACTCTTAAACATTTTTTAAAACTGCTTTGAAGTGTATGTTATTTCCAGACTGTGAGGTAAATAATACAGTGAAATGCAGTTTCTAGAAGTACCATTAAACTCTTACAGTAAATTATACTAGAGAAATAATGTGGACTAATCCAATAATAGTTCATGGAAGTTTTTATTTCATTCACTGTGTAAAAACTTCGGAATCAAAGAGTACAATGTTACAGCACTTCGCTCCCAATTTTTTGATTATTACAAAGTAACGTGCATTATCCGCACGTAATATTTTACCGTAGAATATTATAGCATAAATTTTACAGTAATATTTATTTGAATAGAGTGATTTAGTGATTTTGATGAAATTATTACTGAAAAAATACGGTATATCAGATGTTTTGTTCTGTTACACCTGAGTGACTTCTGTTCCGTACCTGAGTGGCGGTACTTTCAACGTAATTTCACCAGAGAATTTTTACAGTGCACCATGACGTCTCGACCAGTTCTCCAAACATATTAAGCATTTATATTTAAATTAGGATCAGATGATTCCTTGAAAAATGTAAACAGGCTTTTTAAATCAATAAAAATGAAAGAAAAATAGTTTTATAATGAGTGTTATCAATAAAAATTTATATTTTTGTAAGCAAATACGGTTAAAATGGAAAAAGGATCATAAAATTTTATATAAATATCATAACTTTAAAGTGTCTTAAAGTATCTGTTTTAGATGTTTTTTAAGGAAAATTTTGATTTGAATTAAGAATAGTTTATTACAAAAAGGATTTATAAAAAAAAGTATTTATAATAAAGAATATTTTCAATAAGAAGCATTTATTACAAAGATGAATTCTTAGAAAAAGAATTTTTTGGAGCACATTGTCCTTTTCTTCTGTTACATTTCATGCATTTTCAGTGAAAGGAACAAATCATGTAATTTTGATTTTCATCTCCTAACAATTAAATTTTCCTGATTCTACAATATTGAATTTTACGTAATTGGTGCTCTTAATCTTACCACAATTTAGTTTCATTTGGTTATTTTGTCAGTACTTGTCCTAATTTAAGCTAATTATGTGCTCTTTTTAAAGGAAGCAACACTAATACATAAAGCTATGCCTGTTGCGATCCATTGATTTAAGATTTATGTTCTTCAACTATGGAATTGCTTTGATACCAACAAATCAATATTAACAAATGCAAAAATCAATCGTAAATATGAAATTATATTTATTGTCTTGTATATTAAGTTTCTAAATGTAAGGAAATAGTAATTTCGTGTTTTAACCTATAGCTGTTATGGTATTCACACCTATTTGCTATGTACTAGGGTTATAGCCAGCAAAATAATTTTGTTTGCTCAATGCTTTGCGTTTTAATTTCTTTTAGCATTTGGTCTAGTTATAAGGTTAAAAAAATTTCTAAGCAAAACTGAAATTGAATAAATTTTTTGTTAATTTCGCACCCTCCAACGTTAATTTTAAAATTAAACGTTTGCTTTTGAATTAACGCTATCAAACATAAATAAATAATCACTTCGAAATTTTGAATGCTGAATAACAGTTGTTCGCTCTTAAGCGAAGCGCCATCTGTAGCAATTGTTGTGAACTGCTCAGTTTTCTCTTGAACTCTTGTTTGAACCAGTCGTGGCTTCAATTGTAATAGTGCAATGATTTTGGTTATTTACAATTGTTAAAATAAAATATTGTTTGTTGAAATTATAGTATTTAATGAACCAGCGAACTGTGCACAATCGTGTACAACAGTTGCATTGGGTTTCTTAAGCCTATTTCTACATATTAATATTTTTTCCACAAAAACATTTCCTTTGCTCATTTTCTGCTATTTTTTTCAGAGAATTAGAACTTGCTAAAACACACTTCCGAGAGAAACTTAATTTATTTCCCAAGTTCTAAACTTTTTTCTTGTCTAGCTCAAAATTAACTTATTTCTATTCTTTTTCGTTCTTATAGAACAGAACTATTTTTTCTTCTTTATCGTCTTCCACACTATGGAAGAAATGAAGCTTTAGAATTCCTTTTCTATGCGGTCACTTTTCTAAGAACATGCAATGGCGCGAAAGAAACAACCCCATTTCATTTCACTTCATCTCTTTAGTCGGCTGTAATCGATTTTTCCTATCGGCATTAGGTGCGAATTTTATTCTGTTTATTCCTAAATATCTCTATGCCAAATACCATGCTCGATTTTTCCACACAGAAAATATTTCAGATTATTCCACGTAATTACATGGACCGTGAACAAGTTTTTTGAACCCAAATGTAATGCATTTTATATTCAGTTTTAGATTATGTAAGCCATGCGCGAACAAAATACAAAATGCAACATTTTCATTTTCTTGAGCAAAGTACTCTTTTTTTAAAGGAGAATAATAAAGTATTTTATGTAAATGAAAAAAACACACTCTATTTTATCAACTAATAGTATTGTTTTTTTTCTTTTATCATAATGCAATTTCATGGAAGAGGTACTATTTTTTAATTATCTTTTCTATTTATTTTGAATTTCCAATTTCTTTAATTTTCATTTATTTTATTTTTTATTTACTTTATTTTTTCATTTACTTTATTTTCCATTTATGAATTTATTTTAATTTATTACATCAAGTCAAAATTGTAAAAAATAAATATTGGTACTAGTTAAACATTAATATCATACAAATTTACTATAAGTAAACCTTTCTTTTAGCTTCACGAGGAAATCAATCTTGGAGAAATTGCCATACTTTATGGTAATGACATTTTTCGGAAAAAAACTCATAATTCTGGTAATAAAAACCAAATTATATGGTAATTAATCCATGAAGTTTGTAATTTTTCCAGTCATATGGGAACGGTTTACTGGAAATTCTGATATTCAAATTTATAGTTCTTATTATCACAATTTTTTTTAAAAAAATACAAAACTTAAAAGTAAGTTTAACCAAATAAATGGTTTTTATGCTTTTTATTAAGATATCTGGATAAAATTATCAAACTTTACCAAATTTACCACATTTTATTACATATTATGAAACTATATTTTAGTGCTAATTTTGCCGAAGTTATTACAAATTACTTTATAATTTTGAGCTCCTGTTGAGTCAGTATTTTTATAATTTTAGAGCTCCTATTGAGCCAGAAAAAAAGTAATCATTACCATGTTCTGGTAGTTTTGGTCATGGTGTTATTGCATGATTCTACAGTTTGCCTTACTGGTAATTCTAGTTCATCTTTGCACGTTATAAAACAATCGCTAAACTGAGATTTTAAATTACAATATAATATTATGGTCCAGTCTTCAACAGATGAACATTTTTAACATTATCAATGCTTTTAAAAATACTGGAACGATTACAATACCTGTATACATAGAGACTGATACAATTTAATTTAATAATTGTGCTACAGTTTAAGATATTTTTTTATCCCGCTTTAAATTTTTGGTTTTATTAAAAGCCATATAATGCTGTCAATCAGTAATGAGTCAGAATCTTGTTATTTAATTTAATTTACTAAAGAATATTCAAAATTATTGCCAACAAGTGGTTAGGTATACATTTCATTAGATAGAAGTCACACAAAGGCATTTTCATAAAAAAGTCATTGAAATAGTTACGCAAGTACACCATGACTTTATCCTCCGTATTAATGCGTCGTCTCCGTAATGCTTTTAATGCTTATTTAAAGTACTCAAGTCACATGGAGACATATATGCACTATTGGGTGAGTATCTCAAGACTTCCCATTTTATTTTCTGTAGAAGTACCTTTGTCTTGGCAATCTTTCCAGGATGATTCCGTGAGAACGTTAACAAAAATATTTATATTAAATTGCCTTTCTAAGCTCAAATATCAAATATTATTGATGCTTTCTCCATAACTGCAGAAAACTCGTAAAAAGTGGCACTATGTGTGATGGCAAAGGAGTTATGTATGATAATTAATGCATAATAATTAAAGAATAATAATCCCCTCCCCCTTGATTTTAATGATATTGCTTTTCGAATGATTATCAGATCTGCTGGTTGCAGAAGATTTGTCTTAGAAAATTAAACTTAATCTGTGTTAAGTAAACAAAATCGTAAATAATTTTCCGTAAAAACATACGCACATGAGTAGAAGGAAGAAAAAATTAAAAAATCTATAAAGGATTTGGAGAAAAAATGGAAAAGTGATTAGTGATTACTCAAAGCTAGATACTGTAAAAATGTGTTGCATTATATGCTATAAGTTTACTTTAATAATGAGTATTGTCTCTTTCTTAATTTAGAACTTTAGGTATATTTGATCCTTATTTATCATTTTATATATTTTTTTCCCCACATAAAAGTGGAATTCAAATAAAATTAATAATTTTCAACAATCTACATATTTTTAGTTTGAAAAATATCTTTGTTCAAAAATCTAATTATGATTTAGGTCTAATATATCTGGGTTAAGCAATTTAGCTATTAAAATTAAAATAAAAGAATGCTCTAAATGTTTCTATAAGAAAGTCAAAACTTTTTTTTATGCATTGATTGTTTTACGCAGACATTCTGAACAAAGAAAAAAAATGGTTAAAGTTAATCAATCATAAGAGTGTGAGATAAAATGATTAATGTGTTTTATTAAAGAAATACTTTTTTTGACACTCAACGGCTTGAATAGGATGAAATTCGTAATGAAATATTTTAATAAATAGTTTGCTAGAGAAAGACGTGATTTTACAATTGAAAATGAATGAAATTTGAAAAGAAAATTAAAGGAATGCAACCGAGTTTTTTTATATATATTAAGTAACATAAATTAATACTACAAAAATTTTTCATGAAAGTTTAAAATTATTAACATATTTCAAATGTTTTACTTATTTACTTTGCTTTTGTTCTCAAAAAATAGTTAGAAACTAAATATTTTTGGTTGCAGGTATCGAAACAAAATTTCTGGTTAATTGTGATATCTAAAGTCACAAAATTGGTACAATTTTAATGTTATAGTTGGAGGCAAACTTAAGATTTTTCAGAAATACTTAAAAACAAGCTCTTGGAATCAAGAATATATAACAGTTTAGGCTGAGATAGCCTGATTGGTGAGGCGTTTTGCTCATGTTTGAGAGGTCACAAGTTCGATCCCCTCTGACCAAAGACTCCCCTTGTACAAAAAGGTGATCGTCTCCAGTAGTCTATTTTGCAGCTCCTCTAGTGTGGCTTTATATATACACACCGAAGAGCCATTACATTATGACCACTGATCACCATGCTAATAACATGTAGGACCACCTTTACACCTCAAAACTGCCAGCATCCTCCGTGGCATTGATTCTACAAGGTGCTGATAGGTAGTCTGAGGTATCTGGTACCAAGCGCTCACCAACTGGTCCTGCAATTCCCTCATATTGCGAGGGGGTAGCGTGGCAGCACGAATTTGGTTTTCCAAGTAGGCCACAAATGCTCTATTGGATTAGGGTCAGGTGAATTTGGGGGCCAAGACATGACTTGAAAGTCACTGGAATGTTCCTCGACGGTTCGACCCTTTTGACTTGGTGCATTATTCTGTTGGTAGACACCATCCCCCGCAGGAAAAACTGTTGCCATGAATGGGTTAACCTGGTCTGCAACTATGTTCAAGTAGCTTACAGGCGTCAGGGATTGTTCTATGAGGATTATGGGTCCTAATGTGGCCCATGAAAACATTTTTCCTGAGCGAGAAACCATGAAAACCTGGGAGAACCACTTTGTTACAGATGGAGGTTGGTCATAATGTAATGGCTCTTCGGTGAATATATATGGTAATATAAGATAATAAATGGTAAATAGGGACAGTATCTTTTAACTTGCTTTTCCACAAGTTTTAAACAAAATAAAAATACTATTTAATCAGAATAACTGCAAAAATAAAAATAAAAAAATTATAAAATTTCATTCGTTATGTCTTTTTTTTTTAATAAAAGTTGTTGAAACTGTCGAGATACCTTAAAATATTTTTGTTTGATTGCAAAACCTTGTAAGTTTTCTTTAATCACAAAGCAGGTTGTTTAAAATAGATTTCAACGCCATAACAATCTGAAGAAGGCCCTGAACAAGTATAGGTGTTTAAGAAAGATCTCCAGGCAATTTTCACTTCAAAAATGTCATTAGTTTTAATAGGAAAAAAAATTCTGAAGCATACTTTTCAATCCCATTGTTCAGCTTCTAAATAGTTCGTAGCTTCGTATATACCATTTACTTCATTCCCAATAGTTTTACTCCTCATCCATTGTGGAAAAAAAATCTTTACGAGTAGTTTTCCAACCTTTTCACTCTTAACTCCATTTGTTGCAAAAAAGAGAAGAAAAAAAAACATTCTTTTGATTCTCGTGGGATTTCAAAACTTTTCTTTTCGATCAACCATAAACTTCTTTTTGTAAATGTAATATTTTTTTCCACCCATTCAACACTGGTTGTTTCTATAGAGATTATGTTTGAGTATTAACAGAGAAAGATTCGCTGTTTTCGTTCCAATTCGTTTGGTTTCACTCTCTGATTTGGCGAAACATTTCGTGCACAAGACATAAACAGTACTTGACTGCTTAAACTCTATTTTTAGTTTATATATTGCTATTACTTCTATGGTTAGGTTATTTATTTTTAATTTTAATTATAAATGAATTTGGAAATCAATTACGAATAGATAAATGGAAATATTTATGATATAGTTTATTGTTCGAAAATGATTTGCAATGTGATAACTATTTATGAAAGATTGAAAGAAAGATAAAAAAGTTGCATACACCAAGAAAAAAAGGCATTGTCAAATCTACCAGAATTTGGTGAAATATGCCGTGTTTGTGGCTTTATGGGAACACAAGACAGCTCTGCAATTTTTAACAAAGCGCCTTTTTAATTATTTAGATAAAATAACAAAAAAAATATGGTTTCAGAATATGTGATAAAATTTGGTCAAATGTGGTAATTTTATCATGATACTTTGGAGCATGGCATAAATACCATTTATTCGGTTAAATTTACTTTTCATTTTTGTACTTTTTTATGGTTATAAAAACTATAATTTTGAAAACCAGAATTTCAGGTTAGTCGCAACCATTTAAACAGAAAAATTACCTAATAAGTAGTCATAAGAAATTATTGTCAATTAAAATATCTGTAACTAAACGTGAGATGTGACATTTCGTCCATTTTTGACGTAGTCCATAATGGATCATTTTATTTCACTGACATATTAAAGATATTCTGTATGGTGAAAGATATTAATTATCAAAATATACTAAAATTTGTACTTGCTGAATTGTTTCGCAATTTTTTTAGCATTTGATTCGACGCTCGTACTTTTACATGAATTGTTTTCTGAATCTGTACTTTCTAAAATTTCTGAACGCTAACTTTTTCTTACAGTTTCTAAACTCAAAAATTCTTCTCACATTGCGAAAATAATTGCTCATTGGAAAATAGTTACACATTGTGAAAATAATTACATATTCATTGTTTGTTTGCTTTTCTTTTAAAAAAGTTTACTTATTAAATTTGGTGAAATGATTACAAAAATAACTAGCAAGCACATTTAAATATTTAGAGATACTAATAAACTTTATTTGAATTTTTTTACTATTTACATCAGACATTAATAGGTTAAAAAATAACTATTGTAAAATACTACATAATGAGACTGAACAACTGTAAATAACCCTTGTTTAAAATTGTAACAGTGTTAAATTAGGCCAGTTGCTTTTTGAACTTGAGCTTTTGTGATATTTAATTATAAAATTAGACATGGTTGTTTATTATATTAGAATGCAAAGCAGAATTATGATACAAAATACTAAAATATTTTAACATCGCTTTCGAAGAACAAACTGTTCTGAATTAAAATCTCTTGAATAAATTATATATTCACTACGCATATTTGTACACGCCATTCAAAATATATTAAAAACTAGAGTTTCAACTTAAACAATATTTTTTTAAAAAAAAATTTATTAGCTTTCTTTGAAAAGTAGAAGGAATTATTTGAGCAATGACAAAAGTTAGTAAAATTCATGTTGTTAATGAAGATGTAATGTTTAAATTACATAGTAACTATTCTCTTTAAATTATTTTCCTTGAATATTTTTATATTAGGACGATTTTTAAATAAAATAATAACATTAGCTATAGCCAAAAAGCTTTTATTTTTAATAGATTAAAAAGATGTTTTTTTATTTTTATTTAAAATTCAGAGTTTTGAGAAGTAAATTAGATTTTCTATTCTAATGTAATAATTCCTTATCTTGAGTGAAAATGAAAATGCTTCATTTTATTTTCTAAATGAAAATTTAAAAGTTCTAAATGAAGTTCATATAGTAGTCAGTAAATTATTAAATCGTTAAAAATTACAAGTGTGGAAATTTTAAGAAAGGTGCAGAATTGGATTTAATCATTGGTTGCTCATCAAAAACGCTTTATTCTTCCCCAATATACACTGTATTCCGGATCACTGAATTCCGGATCAAATAACGGAAAAACGTACTAGAGCACTGAGTGTTTACGATAAATAGTTCGTAAAATACTATTTATCGTGAAGCCCATTTCTGCTACAAAAACTTTTAAACCATATGGTTACAGTAATAGTTATTTAATTACAGTGATTCAGAATTTTTACAGTAACTATTACCGTAAAAATTGTAGTATATTAGATTTTTAAAATTTTAATTAAAAATTGATAGGTAGTATTTATCAAAGAGAGGCATGATGTATATTAAGACGGCTAATAGTGTATTTACAGGGGTTTCCAAATACTTATTAGTAAATAACCTACATTGTCGAAAATTACAGTGTAAAGTACCTGCAATTTGGGAGCATCATCCGTAAAATCTATTTTTCCTTAAAATTCATTTTTACCGTAAAATATTGTACTTTTATTTTTATAGTAATATTTGAGTGATTTAGTGAGTTTACGGTAATTATACGGTAAAAAGTACTGTATATCTGAATTTTTGTTCAGTAGCATGCTGCGGTGAGAAAGAATTTTGCGGTAAAATTTTACGGAATTTCATGGTAAAAAGTTCTGCCACCCTGTGTGTCGGTACTTTTTACATTTACTCTATCTAGCATTTCTATAGCTTTCGCATACAAAATTCAATATTATAATTATAAATTTAAGAAATATGCTTGTTTTCACTATAATTTCATGCTGTTCACTTTCTTTCCGTTTTTTCTTTTTAAAAGTGATTATCGGATTACTTAATTTTATAACGATGTCATATAATAATTGTGAACTTTTTTTTGAAACATTTGCTTCGGCTAAAATTTCAGCATGTCGGGTAATGAAGACATTTTTAATACTCTTTTCTGAAGTATAATTCTTTATATCATATTACATTTCATTTAACATGTCTTTAACTCTTTTATATCTTAGTAAAATAAAAATAATAGCAAAACCTATTAGACTTAAACAATAAGATATTTATAAGCCGTGAAACTTGAATTGAATTTTATACTTCTCCTATAATTTTTCATTGCAAACTTTTAAATCAATATTTAAAACAATTTTTTGAAACCTTTAAAAAAAATATTTCAATTTTTCATTTTTATAACTTTTAAATTTTGCTTGTAATAAAAGTACTTAATTGCTATTTTCTTTCCTAGCAATTATTACATTTTGGGTGAGATATCACAATAATATTGCTTTTCTCTTTTCTCTAACTGTGACTTAATTTGTTCAATATGTCTCTTGTCGAAACACTGACCATTTATTGACATTCCGAACGCATTTCGTCAAACTTTACTAAAGGTCAACTATTTTTTTAGTACAACGAAAAGTAAATGTTTATTTATAAGTTAAACTGAAGCGAAACTAAATCTAATACCTATACATAATTTGAATTACTAAGAAATCTCAAAGTTGATCATTTTACAAGTTTTAGAAGTATATTAAATAAATTTTTGTATATATGAAAATATAAAATACTCAATTTTGATCAATCGTATAGAAACAGTCAACTTTAAGTATAACTTTTGACAATTATCTTCAATTTGATTTAGAGTTATCCTTCGGTAATTTAGCTAAAATAAAATTGAAAAACAACATAAAAGCAATGAATAATATCCAATGTTTTTAAATTTTGTAGTCATGTGTAAAAGATTAAACTATACTATTTTTTTAGTCTTGTTTATCATTTTTATTCATTTCAGAGATTTTTGTATAACTTTTTTCCATTATTTTTATATAGTAAGCAATTTTTTTTCCAATTTTCAAATTTTAATTTATTAGTTTTCTTTTTTTCAATTAAATTGTTCTTAACTAAAACTGACTATTTAATTAAAGTTATTTTGGTACTAAATTGCCTTAATAAGATGATTCATGTTAAAAATCCTCGATATTAATTATGGGAATTGACGTGACATTATCATTTCATAAAACTTCATAACTCTAAGTTCGATTATTTAACGAACGTTAACTTTGCCTTCCATATGAGCCGTCTTTTAAAATATCCAACCATAACATTAACTAAAACTTTAATTCAATTAGCTTTACAAATTAAATTAAGGTATATCTATGAAAGAATGAACAATCAGAGGGAAGAATAATAATTTATTTATTCAGGAACTAGCTTAAATTCCCTTGGGCAGTGAAGCAAGTATTCGGATATATTTCGTTAGTCGTTAATTCTGACGGAAAAAAAAAGATTTTCGAAATGATTTTTGAATTCTATTTGATTAAATGATTTGGATTTGTAATTTTTGGATTTATGAAATTTTATTTGGATTAATGCAATATTTTTCTGAGTTTTAAAATTATTTAAAAGAGTTCTATTCTGTTTATTTAAGAAAATTGTCTGATTGAAATGTTTGATTTTATAACATTTTTAAAATGTACTGGATGAAAGAATCAGGAAAAATTGTTAAGTCTGAACATGATGAAAAATGAAAGCTGATATTTTTATTCGTTAGTAATCTATTTATTGTAGTCCACCAGCAATTTTTGTGAGCTAAAAAATTATTACTTTTAATAATCTAATTTAATGATCGAGTTTTCACTCACTGAGATAAAATCGTAATTAACAAATAAGCTAAGTAATAGAGACTACAATTTAATTGAGTTTCTAAATCAGACACAAAAGCACATGCTTTCTTTAAAATTAGCATGCATGTTTTTGAAGGATTCGCATTAAGAGTCGTTAAATATGGCACCAATAGTTTATTTTGTAAATTTAATTTAACTTTTAATTTAATAATCATTTAGTTCTGTAATGAAGAATAATTAACCCTTATTTAAAAAATTCGTTTATTAAAAAATCATGCAAAAATATTATATTAAGTAATTATTTGCTATTATTTAATTTAATGATGGCAGAAAAATATCTCTGAAGCCAAAGATAATAAATTTCATAAAGCCACACATACTGCAAAAAAAGCTTCTCACAATTTAAGTTTGAAAAAAAAAACGTTTAGAGAAACGTTCTCTTTCGAATTTTTATTTTTCAAGAACTATTCAGCCACTTCGCTGTAAAAAAGGGCTTCTCAAAATTGGGCGAAAATGTGTTAAATAGCTCAGAAACATATAAACTCGAATTTGAAAACCTCACGTATTCAAACTTAAAACAGCAAATATGCATTTTTGAGGAAAGTGCATAGTCTCAAAAGGAATGTGGAGGGTAAATGTAGGATTCGAACCATTGACCACCGGGATCGTAGTAGAACGCTCAAACTGCCAGTTGTACGCCACAGTCCAACGGGAATTAGAAAGCCTTATACTCAATGACACAAATTGACATATCGATTTCCAATTTAAATAGTACAAAAACCTTGGATTTGGAAAATATAGTTTCAATAGCTAAGCGAGGAAACCGATAAATTTAACTTGACCTGTTGCTTATTTCGCTATATCTTAAAAACTTCAAGGCGAATGGAATGTATGTCATAATGTGTCATAGGAGGGGCTTCCTAAATTTTTATCGACTGGGATGTACAACTATGGCGGTTAGTACACTATAGTACACAATGTAGTATGGTGTACAACTATGGCCTACTACAAACCCAGAGGTCCTTGGTTCAAATCCTGCCGACAGCCAACGAACATCTCTCTCATACATTTCTCCCTCCACACCAAGTTTGAAACTACGTATTTTGCTCAATATTATATTGAGAATGTATACAGGTAATGTATATAAGTTTGTATGCAGGGCTTGTGCTGTCTTCCAACTCGATTACTTTTATTTCAGAGCTATTTTGACACATTTTTGTACAATTTTGAGAAACCCTTTTTTTACAGTGAAATGGTTGAATATTTCTTGATAGTTCGAAATTCAAAAGCAAACGTTCTTCTAAAGTTTCCTCTTCAGAGTTTTCTTCAAGCTAAATAAGACTAGTGCTATTTAGTTTTCACTAATTCTAAGTAAAATTTAAAAAAATCTTCAAGGAAAAATATAAAAATACTACTTAGTAATAGCTTCTGATCAAATGATCGGATTGTCTCACGTAACAAGATCCAATCTAATTTGTTTGTGAGGCTAATCCTAATTATGTTAATTTATTTGCGCTGACGATACTTTAGTTAACGTAATAAAAACAAGTGCGAAAAGCGTACTTCCTTTGAACAAATTTTTTTTTTATCGAATTTGAATTTTTGACCCTTTAAATATGATGGTCAAAAATTACAATCACGATCTAGAAAATAAATACAGTTTCTATTGGAGAAGAGTGGAATAAAAGTATTGGCCCATAAATATTACTTTTATTTTTTTAATTAAAAAAAATCTGATATACCATAAATTTTACACTATCATTAAGTTTCACTATCATTAGGGGGACCGGAAAGTAATGTCGTTTTGGCTCATTAAATTTCCGTTAGTCTTAAGAACCAATTCATTTTTATCGATCCATTTCGATTAATTTTCGATCCGGCATTGAAAGGCTAACGAGGGTGAATACACAATTGATTAAAAATAAAATTTTGATAACAAATATCAAATGCACCGAAAAGACATTACTTTCCGGTTCTCCCAATATTACCATAACAATTTTGGTAAAATAGATTTTACGGTAAAAATAAATTTTACGGTAAAATGGAGTTTATGGATGATGCGTCCTAACTACCAGTATTTTATATCGTAATTTGATCCAGATTTTTTTTTTTTACATTGTACTTTGCACTCTGTACTTCTCATTCTTGGACGCATCCTTGAATTTGAAATAGAAAACGTTTCTTAAATTCATACTTTTCAAAGAAATAAATAAGTAAATAAAAATAAAATAAAGTTAGGTGAATATGAAAAACACTGAAAGTTTTTTTTTCAGATTGAAATTTTGAATTTTCAGAAACAGTTTTCGTTATTTATCCTATTGCACATTACGTTTGGAAGAATACGAGAACGAAGTCCGATTTACGTAAAAGAGTATAAAAATATTCGACAACAGTTTACTGAACTTTAAGTGGAAACTGTCAAATAATACTAGATCTGAATAAATTGAACTAGAAGCAATAAAGCAGGGCGTCATTAAACTGATCTCTTATTTACCTATGAAGAGTATATCTTATCATTTAATGAGGAGATTTATTTTCAGCCTCATTGACATTAAATCGAGTGTCTGAGTGTTGAACTCGAGATTTGTACGCCACGATTTAACGGGATGTTGTAAGGAATTTTATTGTTCAATGACTTTTTGGAAGGGATGGCTAGACAAATGATTAGCATTTAATTCTATTTAAATTAACAATTTAAAATGAAAAGGTAAGTGAAGGGAAAAAAAGAGTTATGATCTTGTATTATCTTAATGTGTATCAATAATTTGAGAGACATAAGCAGCTTTTAATGGAACGAGTTTATATTTTTGCTTGTTTCGAATTTCGAAGTATATTGATTAAAATTTGGATAAAATATTTAAATTATATTTATTTTTGGAATGTTGTAATGTAAAGGAAGCTTATTGAATACTGGAGGAATAGTATATATTTCTGATAACAAAAAATTAGAGATGTAAGATTTTAATTATTTTGAATAATATTTTCACGAAATGCATAAAAGAATTATTTTGCTATATTCTTGATACTCAGTCTTAACGTAAATTTCTTTAGGAACTTCAATGAAGAATGGTTGTAAAGTGAGCATAGTAACAGAGGGTCAGGGGCAACGAATAACCCAATTTGAAAGAAGCGTGCAAGCTTTCTTCGCTAAAGTGATCCCTCAATCCGAAAACGTCAAGTCTCTTAATGAAATTAATGTGCCACTTAAAAAAAGGGGCATATAGTAACAAAAAGGAAAGGACACAGAATAACACAATTTGTAGGAAGTGCGCAAGCTTTCGCGGTGAAAGTTATCCCTCATTCTCAACGCCGAGTTACTCTATGAAGTTACTTCAAAAGCGTACAAAAGGCGACACTTCAAAAAAAAATAAATAAATAAATAACTACTCAAACAAATATTACTGTTGTGAGTCAGTTCTGGAGATATTTTCGTATTTTATACAGCTGATTAAGTTCACAAACTATTGAAATGTGCTATTTAGCTGTTTCGATACTGTAGTACTCTTTCAAAACTCGAATTGTGTTTTGCAATGATTTGATAGAGAAAATTTTTTTTATAAAATCATGATTATTCAAAAGTATTATATCACACATTATTAATACTAAGTAAAATAAAAGAAAATTCATATTAAAATCATTTGTTCGATAGCAAATAAATAGTACTTTTCTTGGTAGAGATATTTTTCTTAGAACCTTATATATGATTAATTGTAAACGTAATAGGGACTGTAAGAAAACACTTAAGGCGCAGCATTTGTAAGAAGAATCAGGGAAAGGAAAAATATATGTATTTATTTTTTATTTTTACATTTGAGAAAATTTTGATAAAAATATAGATTGAGACTTATTAAAATGATGAAGTCAAATCTCATGTTACATTGATGGAGGGAGCATTAGAGCATTATGAACATTAAATAGCGTTATTTAAAAACCGCTTTTTTATTATTTATTTTTGTATTGTATTATAATTTTTATTGCATATTCGTGGTCACTGTTAACTTAGTAAAGTCTATATATCTTTAATATAGTTTCTATGTTTTGTTTACATAAAGAATTGGATTGATTACGTTTTATGTTTTTTTTAATAAATGAAATCGCTGCGCTTTCGAAGGCATATTTTGCTTAAAAATATAAAGTGAAATATATATATATATATATATATATATATATATATATATATATATATATATATATATATATATATATATATATATATATATATATATATATATATATATATATATATATATATATATATATATATATATATATATATATATATATATATATATATATATATATATATATATATATATATATATATATATATATATATATATATATATATATATATATATACACATATATATATTTTTTATCCATCATATGATTCATAAAACTTGACCAAAATAATTAGGAAAATTCGATAAAAGTGTTACAGACGTGAAATCAGAGACGGAATCTAGAAGGACAAAGATTGGATCTGAATTACTAGAAAAAAACTAATAAAATTCGTAACATTCAGTAACTAACCTCAAATATAAACTTGCAATTATAATTACTACAATACATTTTGTCGGGTATATATGAAAAAAAACCACTTTCCTCAATTTTTCAGTCTTATCTTTTCGAAGGCTGGACAAACTAACAAATAGGAATTTATTTAAATCATATCTGATACCAAACCGGTTTCGAATCCTAGCGACAGCTGATCGATACAAATTTCGCACCCGGATAGTACTGACCCCAGTACTGAAGTAAAATATCCTCAGTGATCATGGGATAGAATTCCCTCGCCGTCAGGTAAACCGTGAGAGATTTTCGTGGTTTTCTGTTTCATCAAAAAAGTCCTCCATGAAGGCAAACTTCTCCCAATACTTCAACCAGGAGTTCCCTTGTCAGCTGGACTGGGTTAAAAATGACAAAGCTACGAAGATGAACATTGGTTGTCGTAAACTCAAAATTAGGTCGGCTGTTCAATGACGGGGATAAAATAAAATTTAAAAAATTGTATTTGAGTGGTGGTGTATTTTTCGGATTAGGGCATTTGCAATGTGCAGTAAAACGATTGATGACGATTTTTTTCGAACATAATTATTTTCTATAAATTTTTTTCCATAATTTTTTGTCATAATTCCATAAAATATTTGTCGAATTATATATATCTCTTCTTGAAAATTTTTTTACCCTATTACTATGAAAATGTTTGGTAATTTTCTTAAAAAAATACTACATTTAATTACAAAAAATAGATACAAAAACAATGTACCTTTGCGACAAATGAAATCTCCTGGACTAAAAAGAACAGGCCTTAACCTCAAGACCAATTCCCTTAGAAAACCTTGCTCAGTATTCTGGAATATTTCCACTCTTTTCAGCGTATCCAGATGAACATGAATGGCGATTTCTGCTTTCAGTTTGTCTGGCAAACACCCCACAGACCTTTCCTCATCTGAAGACTTCTGCGTAAACCAAAGATAATCGAACCACTTGATGACTTTGTTAAATAATTGTCCAGGCACTTTCCTCATTCGCATGTAAGTTTTTACAGAGTCCAGCTTAGCTGTAAAGAAGATGGTACATAATCAGTTAAGACAAGCAAATAATATTACAATACAATATAGGCCGCAATATAACACTGAGAATAAAAGTATTATCAGGAAATGGTTGTATTTACACTGTTTCTGACTCTGATAACTCCAAAAAACTTGGTAATTTTTATCGAAGTAATGATTTTTGTAAAATTAACAGTTTAAAATGTGGTAAATTTGATGATTTTATTATGAAACTATAGATCATTGCAATAACCACTTATTTGGCTAAATTAATGTTTCGTAATGTGTTTTTTTACAAAATGTGTTACAATAAGAACTATAATTTTGAGAATCGGAAATTCCTGCAAGCTGTTAAGATATGATAAGAAAAAGTACCAAATAAAGAGTTTAACTGTAATATATTTTGGATTCATTAACCAGAATTGTGTTTCCTTCTTTTAATAAATAGAAATGTCATTACCGTAAAGTACTATTATTTTACCAGAATTTTTATTCTGTGTGCACATATTACATATTTTATAAACGTTTACCCGAAACGTTTATATTAATTGGTAACAAACTAAAGATCGCTCAAAATAATTAAGGTAATTTATAAAATTCTTAAGTAAAAGAATTGTTTTCGAAAAGTCAGGGGACTCAATTGTTTTATACATTAATCCTCTCATTTGTTGATTAGCTTACTCGTTGGATATTGAGATAAGTAAATTTAATGACAGAGAGAGAAAAATCTATATTCATTTTTATATCAACTTGTTTTTTAATAATATCATTGTTATATTTATTGTTATATTTATTTCCATAGTAAGTATATTTATATTTTTGCAATAAATTAATCATCAGAATTAAATGAGTCACACGAATACAAATTGTATTTATAAGATAACATGCTTAGTTGTGATATAGTAATAATGTCGAAGCACCTCTCCCTTAAGTAAAGTTGGATTTGGTCCCCTTTATTTGATAATGGTGTCCAGATTTTTATAAATATATTCGTAAATAAAGGTGAAATTATGTAAAAAACTTATTTATTTCCAAATAAGGAGGGTGTAATTGCATAACTATGTTAGATTTGAGATTCTTTTTTGCAACCATTCAATGAAAAAAATAGATTTAATTTCTTCAAAGAAAAAATAAATTTTTATTAAAAGTTTTTTTTTTACTACTTTTGAAAACTCTTTTTTTTTTCTCTTCTACCAAAAACGCTGCATTTTAAAAGTATATAAAAAATCAGTTATCAATGAATGCAACGGCATATACCGAGTATATAAAAATAAAGTGCTATAAAGTTAACCATTGAAGGAAAAAGTTTGTTTTGATAACTACAGCGGCTTTTTAAATCATTCTTTTTATCAACTGTAATTGACTAAATTTCCAAGACTTAAAATTTTATAATATATATTTAATAAATAAAAGTAAATAGCTAAATAACATATATTTCTTTACGATTCATAGTTATACAATTGTTGTTGCGAATAATTGAATATGAAATGGCTAAATTTCAAAGACAGGCTCAGCTTTTTTATGCTCAAACTTTGCAACCATAAGTGCATTATTAAAATACTGTCCAAAAAATCTAGGAAAAAAAGTTCTTTTCCTACGAATTTCTGTAATGTAGAAAGGTCATGTTATTTCTTTAATAAACAAGCTGATATAAAGATTAGAAGAAAGCAAAACCTAAGCCAAATTCCTTCAAATCGTTGCTTTTTTCCCCTTTTACCCAGTCAAGATGTTCAGACACGTATTCCCAAGAATCTTTTTTAGATGCAATCTCTATCCTATTACGTTTTCCACTGCCTAGACAGAATTCTCTTCCCCCCTTTCTTTGTATAAACGATGGAAAACGATTGAATGTGTTCGAACAGAAACTAAACTTTCTGGAGTGTTCGAAAGATGAATAAATTCAACTCGAAGATTATTATTTTTGCAAGAAAAGTTACTTTCTTGAGAGTCTGTGTTTTTCTGTATGTTCTTTTGTCTTAAAACAAAGATTTTTTTCTGTTCAATATTTGAGCAGTAAATATTATAGAAAAACCAGAGAGAAATCATTTTTGTCTGTTCTAAAAGTAAAAAATTCAGTGAATACTATTTTTGTCATTTCCCTCAAAATGTAGAAAAGCAATTTCTGTAAGACTCAGTGAGCGATGATTTTTTTCGTCTCATTTTAATCATTTGCATTTTGAATTTTTGCAAGTCAAATGATATAAGTTTTGAAACTTATAATTCAATATTATTTTTGTAACTTTTTAGAAGATGTAATACGTTATAAATGACGTTGCAATGATATGCAGCAAAATAAGAACATTTTTTCTGCTGACCAGTGGCTAGCTGTAGCTTTTTGAACAGTGACCAAGTTTTTAAATATGTAGCTACTTGTTCGAAAATTGAAAATTTTAAACGAACTAAAAAAACTGTTGATATTAATAAAGTAGGGCATTATTTTTGAAGCATTTTTCAAAATATTGTAAACATTTTAAGGTTTATTTTTCCAGTAATTATCGTGAAATGTTCCATTCATATCGATTTAAAAAACAATGAATGCCCATGGGGCATAATTTCAACTTAAAAAGTGACAATAGGGGGGAGACTAGATGAAAATTTTAAATTGCCATTTGTTTATTTACTCACTCCATGATTGCTGGAACCCGTTAATTTTGCCCTATATCCTATGAATATATAATTTTCTGATCCATTTTTCCGAATCAAAAATAATAATTATAAATAATACAGAATTTAAAAATTAAGACGAAGAATTTTTTTATTTTATTGGCGGGCACTTGGGGTTTGTCCCATTGGCCACAGAAATGCCAGAACTGCTACTCTCTTCTCGTTACCCAGTGGGCACTTGCGGCAAAGCCACGGCGGTGGAGCAGCGTCGCCTACGTCACACAACCACAAACCCGTTTATAGGGTGGGTCGCATTCACACACAAAGAAGAAAGGACATAGAACACAGAGAGAGAAAGAAACATTCATGCCCTGAGCAGGATTCGAACCCGCGGTCAATGGCTCCGCAGTCAGACACGATAACAACTTGGCCACCTGGTCGGCGACGAAGAAATAAAAGAGAAGTATTTTTACTAGTTGACTAGATTTATAACTATTATTAGTTTTTTTTTATTTCCGTCATAGACGCTGCACTTTTTTCAATATATCTTCGTAATTTCAAGTTTCTAAAAGCTATAAATTTTGAGCAGCAAAGAAAAATGTAACGTAACTCAAAAATAATTGAGAAAAATTTACGAGCGGCATTTTGAAAAAGAAAATATATGTGTTAAGTTAATAAACAAACATGCTCTTTTCAGCAAATCAAATTTCAACTTAGTAGTTCTTGTGGTCTGTAATTATAGTCGCATATATGGTATTTTTCCATACAAGTTAAACAGCTAATAAATCTCAAACTAAGCATCAAATTTTAAAATTTTTATTCCATTGTACTTCCACTGTACTGCGCCTGTATTCCATTGTACATTTTTCTAAGCACACCTCCGTAGTTTCCAAGTTTAAAAATTTCTGCGCAGAAAATAAAATGTAACGTTGAGTTGAACTCCCAAAACAGCGACGACGACAGCGGTCTTTACGATTTTTTAATATAGAGTGATAAATATTTTACAATGTAAATATCTTATTTAGTATATTAAATATTATTGCTTATCAAAGATTAAAAAGAAATTTTGACTCAATCTACAAAATTTTGTAATATTATGAATTATTTTCTAATCTTTAAGAAAAATCTTTCCTCTTCTATACGAAATCACTTTCCTTCTATTAAACTACTGAATAAAAATTCAGAATTTTATATTTAGATATGAAAAGAATTTAATATCACGACCACTCTTTTGACACTTGAAGTTCTTTAAGTTATTTTCATAAGAGAAAGAATTCGCAATGAATAATTCAAACTCTATAACTATTAAAATTTCATTCATATACTCCCGATTTTTTTAAAATGAAGCGAATAAAAGAATCTACTAATGCAGTAACTACATTTACTGAATGATTTCCATTTTTAACTTTACAAAATGAAAAAAGATGCTTAAACAAACCGAATATATTATTAAAATAATTGAGTTATTTGAAAAATTGCCCCAACCCATTCAACGTTTACTCATAATCAGAAATTCTAAAAATAAAAATAGAATTATTTATATTTGATTTTGGTGTAAAACTGATTAATTCATTTGACTTCTGCAGAAAACATTATAATATTATAAATATTAGTAACCCTCTGACGAAGAATTTTTTTAAAACATATTCTCCATACTTTTACATCATTTTGTATTAATTTAGGTCAAAGTGAGATAGAAATATTATATTTAGCACTTTAATAATTTATAGTTATGAAATATCGCATGGAACACTGGTATCTTTTTCTGAGTTAAAGGTAAAATCTTCCCTACATGCCTCACTTCCAGACAATAATTCTTCAAATTTTCACTTATTTACCGTTATTTAGATATAAGAAAAAAATTCATTAAATTTTAATTTTTCTTTTAATTTACAAAATTGATTTTTGATAAGTGTTTTGAATACAAATGAAAAAATTAAAACTACTGTTATTGGATTTTATATTTGTGTGCAAATTGTATAATTCTGATTATGTAACTGTAGCTCTGATAATCTAACTGTTCTGTAAATAATTCTGATATTGTAACAGATTTTTAAGTAATTATTAGACTGTTTTTTTATAAGTAAAAAATAACAAAATATATTTTTGTTTGTAATTAGAGTGTCAGAAAAATATACATAAAAGGGACATCAGTATCCCATCTTCCTTTCAGGGATATTAGCAATACAAATAAATAAATAAAAAATCTTTCACACATCAAATACATAGAGATAAATATTTATTAAATTGCAAAATCTTTTTAAATGCAAGGTAAAAAATGTTTGCTTCAATCATTAGGCATCTCATTTCAGTGAAATACGTATTTCAATGAAATATATATTTCCTTTATTGATTTCTGTAAAGTTAAGATTTTAACGGAAATTATTATGAAATTTATGGAAAATAAATTTGAAAAGTTCATTTAAGAAGTTATACACATGTTCAGCATTTATACATTTCAAATATGTTTTTCAGCTTAGGCCACCACTTACTTGCAGTTGTAACAAAATTAAGACAAAAATAAATGGTCTTAGCATAACTAGTTGCTATGTCGATTGGTATGCATAATTAAGTCGAGTAGTAAGCATAATTACCTGCATAAAAAACTAAGTAATCTGAGCCAGCTGGTATGGAGTTTAAAAAGTATTCCAAATCAAATCTGCCATTTTAAGAAAGAAAGTTTATAGAAAATTTTCTATTATAGTTCATGCCCATATATATGGAATTCTACTTTATCTGGAAAGCTTAAGAATTGGAATTTTTGAAAATGTATGGTAGCGATTTCTTTAAAACATAAATTTATTAACTGTTAAAATATTTTAGCTCATTTTCAAGTTATTTTCACTATTTATTTTTCTTCAAGCAGTGATTCTAATATACCTTTGTTTTTTTATTGAAGTTTTTTGCATAGTACGCCATTTTTTAAAGTAAATAATATAATTTTAAGTACTAAAAATTTTAAATTAGATAATAAAAACGAAGGGTAAGATTCGATGTTCCTCTCTTACGCTTTGTTCCCATTTTGCAGTTTTTTTTATCGATAATTCTAATAGATTTTCTGAAGAACTATCTTGGTTCCCTCTTCCCATTATTAATTTTTAAAAGTGTCGATAGTTATATTTTTTAATGCGATATTTGTTTCTCTAGGAAATAAGGTTATATTAAAATCGCGAGATTTTCTGTGCTCAAATATCCGGAATTTATACATATCCAAAAATTTGCCCATTTGCCGCTATTTCCGGATAGTTGAAATTTTACTGCAAATTTTTTTTAACTGAACATATGCTTTAATTGTTAAGAAACTCAATTCAAAAACTTTATTTTAACTGTTTAATTTGTTTTTTAGTCGATCTAAACTAAATGAAAGATTGTTTCATCAATTTTCTTTAAATTATTTTCAATTATTAGAAAGTTTAAGCTCCTCTCTGTTGCCGGGAGTGGTAGTTTCTTTTTCTCTAACAGAAGCAAGTCTTTTGAATCAGATATGAAGTGGTCTCTGACATAAATAGGAGTTTATTGGGATTATTTTCGTTGAACAAACAAAAACTGAACAATCCATTACAGCTGGTTTGAACTTGAAAGAATTCAAAATAAAATTTGCCAATTTAAGCTTCTAGCTAAAATTTCTGTATTCTCTTTTTTCATCCACGCTCATTTCTTAATTGCTAAAAAAATTAAATCAAAAACTTTATCTTAATATAACTATAAATTATATCTGTTTATTTTGTCTTTGCACCGAGCTAAATTAAATAAAAATTATTTTATTTATTTTTTAAATTTATTTTCATTTGCTAATTTGATATTAAGTCCAAGCTCAATTTTAAAATTCAGCAGTTTTCTCTCCTTAAAATAAAAAATAAGTAAATTAATTAAGTAGCTGATGAAAAATAAGGGGTGCTTTCTTGCTTGTTCAACAAAGCTCTGAATATATTGATGAAACAACCATTAGAAAGGTGGAGCTCTTTTCTTTTGCCAAAGGTAAAGTTTCTTTTTCGCTAACAGTAACTAGTCAGTAACTAGTATGAAAGTAACTAGTTATGAAACGGTCTGTGGCATAAAACGGATTTAATTGGAATTATTTTCGTTGAAAAAGGCAAAAAATAAATGACCCACACCAGATGGTTTGAGTTTTAAAGTATTTCAAATCAAATCCGGCATTTTAATTTTTTTGCGGTATCATCTAGCCAGAACTACCAAATTCTCTTTTTTTGCTAAACACATTTCATAATTGCTGAAAGCAACTCAAAAACTAAATTTAATTGCTTAATACATTTTTTGTGTCGAATTAAATTAAATAAAAGATAATTTTATACGCTTTAAAAATGTATTTTTGTCAGAAAATTTAATATTAACTTCAAACGCAATTCAAAAATTTAGTAGTTTTCCTTCTTTCGAAAAAATCAATAATAAATTAAGCAACATATCAATGGCAATGGGAGAGTTTTCTGCTCGGTCAATAAAGTTCTTATTGTATATTGATAGAAGTTAAAGTTCTTATTATACATTGATAGAATAACCATTAGAAAGATGAAGCGCTTTCCTCTGCTTATCAGGCGCTCTGTGTCCTAAAATGAAAGTAATCGGGGTTATTTTTGTTGAAAAACAAAAACTAAAGAACCAATGCCAGCTGGATTGAATTTAAAAATATCCCCAATCAAATCTGCTATTTTAAACTTTTTGAAACTATTTTCTAGTTAGAAGTTTTTTTTAATTCCTTTTTTTTACCCAAACACATTTGCTAATTATTAAAAAAGATCAGAAACTATATCTACACTATTTAATTTGTTTCTACATCGAACTAAATTAAATAAAAGATTATTTTACTTATTTTTTTTAAATTTGTTTTTTATCTGCAAATTTAATATTGAGTCCAAACTTAATTTAAAAATCAAGCAGTTTTCTTTCCTTAAAATAAAAAGAAGGAAAAAACTAAGTAGTATATCAAAAGCAAGGGTTGCTTTTTCTGCTCGTCCAATAAAGATCTTAATATATTGATTGAACAACCATTAGAAAGGTGAAGTTCCTTTTCTTTTGCCGAAGTTGTAGTTTCTTTACTCTCAAACAGAGCAAGTCTTTCGGATCAGTTATCAAGCGGCCTGTGACATAAAACGAAAATAATTGGGATGCTGAACGATTTTCGATAACTATTTCAACGCATGAGAAAAGTTTCTTTATTCCTTCGTCTTTATTGGCGTTTTTTTTCTACCTTAGCTGAGTATTTTTTTCTCCCTTTTTTTCAAAATGCCTTTCTCAGAAAAGAACAAATATTGAACCTTCCTTTAAAAAAATGTTTGTTTTTATCAAGCGATATATTATTTACCACACTAATGAAGAAACTTAGTTTTTATCAAGATTTGCTTAAAAAGATTGCATAGAACGTTCCATTTGATAAGTAGATTTTTTAAGATATTTAGATACTGTGATTGGCGTAAAAAACCGTAGTGACACAGTGAAAATTTTTTAAAAATAAAAATGATGCCAATAATTTTGAAATTAGTAATTCATTTCCAGCCGTACAATGGAAGACTTTAAAGTTATTTTTTTTAAATATAAAAATAAGTATTTTTTTCTCTAAATTTTTGATTAATGACTTTATTTTGCTTTGCTCCTACGCCATTTTATATTATAAAGAGAACATGAAACTATGTTTTCTTTAAAGATATGTGTAGTAAACAATTTTTAACCACTTTTTGGAAAAGAATTATTACATCAATTAGCTTTTTTTTCTTCTTCAAATTCCCTCTCCCTTATACTATCCTAAATTAACAATGGTGTTTTGAAAATAAAACGCTTATTAATATAAGAAAAGGACGAAACAAGTTAGTGTTTTCTTTTGAGTTTTAAAGTTTACAAACTGAAAATTGACCATTTTTAATTGCTTAATTCCATGTAACCGTTCTGCACTTCCTTAAAGGTAAATGATGGATATTGTTAAAACAATTTTTTCTTCCTTCGTTTAATTTTTAGGTCGATATGTGACCACTTTGTATCAAGATTTTGAATAATTTTTTTACATTGGGTATCGCGTAGATTTATTCATTGAATTTCATATTGTTCTATTGTTCTATATGTGTTTTTTCTATTGAAAATATGAAGGTTTGATTTATATATCTTAGAAATATGAATATATTTTAGCATCATATGTTCTGTATTTGATACAGCTGACAAACATTTCGTTTCATGAATTTTTCATTTAAATTCTGTTTGAAAAAAAAAGCTATGCAAATTTAAAAAAAAAAAACTTTTTTCGTTTATATTCTAAATATTTTTTTTAAACCAATATAAATTTAAGGGTCAATATAAAATGTTTTAATACTTATAACTATAATATACTTGGTGTTAAAAATTAAGTTGGGGTGAAAACATTTTATTATTATGGAATAGGAAAAGCTGAACTTTGTCAGTTTTATTCTAAGAATATACATTACTCAACAATAATAGAGGAGCCATTTACAGTATTTTGACACATTTTATTAAAAAATTTCTCCTGAAATACCTCGAGAATTACTTTTTTTTAACTTTAGAGGATATGTTTTCTCACACTTATCTTGCTTGAGGCTTGAAGGACCGCCAGTGATTTGCGGATTCAAAGGAGTGTTTTTGAATACCCTATGCTGAAATTATGGGATATAAGTTTGTAACTTATGGTAACTATGCATACTTTAGTTAGTTACCATATACAAAGACTCCATAAAATTTCATAAACCTAGTTTAATATTTATCCAAGCATGATTGGGAACTAATCACTGAGAGTTCCGCGTTCGGCTGACCACCTGACCGGAACATCTGCTAATGCACCCCAGAGCCCAAGGTCACAGTAGGCCTTGTACCTCTATGGGCTGTTGCGCCACTGAGTTTTTTTTTTTTTTTTTTGTTTGGTTTAAAATCTGTGTGTGTGTGAGTGGATATTTGCATATTTTTTTTTTAAAAAAAGTTTTTTTTTCCGTTTTCTTGCTGTAATTATAAAAATATTCAGTAAAAGTACATAAAATTTTTAGAGATATTTTTTATTAGTAACAAAAATATCATTTTAAAATTTAAAAAGAAATAGAATAAAATTGAGCAAGATTTGAGAAATTAAAGTAGTCCTTCCATACAGGGAATGCCTGGGGGTAATTCAAATTTATTTGTGCTCTTGATTTTAGAATTTTCATTCTTCTTTCTAGTTAATAGTAAATCCTTAGATAGAATTTGAACTTTTGTATGCAACTCAGAAGAATATTCCTTTTTTATATTTCGAAACATGTCAGAGCAAATACTACAGGAACAAAGATCAATATTAAATAAATAGTTTAGACATAAAATTACACACATAAATGTAAAACCTATTTATTTCTTAACAATTCCGGATCAAATTACTTTAAAAACATCGGCACTCTGGAGCACTTCTTTTACGGAACAAAAATGTTTTGTTAATATCACTGTAAAATAACAGAATCACTGTAATTAAATAAATATTAATGACCAAATTTCGGTAAAAGTGAATTTTATGGTAAAATGAATTTTGCAGATGCTGCACTCAGAGTGCCAGTACATTTTACCATAATTTGATCCAGAATTTTTTACACCGTAATATGTTTTAGAATATATTTTAACCAAATAATATTATTAGAATCAAAATTATTCATCCGATACTTATTTCGATGTACGAAAACCTCTAAACAGGAAAAATACAATTCATTTAACACCTGACTGATTTAAAAAAAATTGTATTTAATTAAAAGCGAATTTTAAAGCTCGGACTTAGCTATCTTGTTTATTAAGTATGCTAGGCAAGTTTAGAAATGTACAATATTTTATTTTATCGAATTAACAATCTATAATATTGTGTTAGACAATTGTTATATAATCAAGGAAAGTGATTTAGTTTATCAAAATACATTTCGTATGTCATGTATTAAAATTTTGCATAAAGTTATCCTTTTTTAAAAGTAAACTCTAAAGGGCATGAAATTATTATTTGAAAAAAATTAAGTCGTTTAGGTAAATATTACTGTTTTTCTGTTTTGGAAAATAACATTTATATTAAATTCTATTCTATTTTAATAGTGTGTTAATTGCATTGAAAAATATTTACAGCTTTTAATTTGAGAATCAAATAAATATTTATAATCCCAAAAATAATACAATCTTATAAATATTTGAAAGATTAAAGAAATAGTTTCAAAGATTATTATAAAAATTTCTTTCCTGAATTAATGACACGGATGAAAACTTAGTAAGTAGACAAAAAATACATTATATACATATTCAAATATTTAATTACATGCAACGTAATTTTTTAAAATTTGCTTAGTTAAAATTTATGCAATTTATTACTTGAAATAATTTATCTCATTAATAATATAATTTTAAAAAGTATTTTACTGTAAATTAAAAATTAATTTAGGAAAATAAAAGTGACGGTGAAGATCGAAAGAATATTTTAATTGTTTATCTCGGGCTTAACATGCATTTTTTTAGCAGTTTAAACAATGGATTATGTAAAAAAATTATATTGCTTACTTCTGAGAATACATTATTATAAATCCTTTGTGAAGTAATAAATGAATCAATTTTTTTCTTCTACTTTACATTTTTTTTAAATTATTGAATCTTTTTTAATGTTTGAGAATGGTTGTTAGCGTGAGTCATTTCGAATTGAAAAGTGTGAAAAGTATTCATGGTTTCCATTATGCTAATACCATTACCAAAATAATGGACTTCTTATGTAAATATTTAAATTGATTCACGTAGTACGTTTTTGTTTTTCATTTCTACTTGAAAGAAGCTTTTTTTTGACGCTTACGCTATTTCTAGATTATGTCCATTTTTAACCATGCTATTGTACATTTGAATGATTGTATATTCAATTTATTCATTTGTTATTATTCATTTGATAGGCTAATTTAAGGGATATTATATATATAAAGAGAGACTATGTTTCTGGTTATCGGTATATTAGCCAAACATTTATAGTTCATGGAAAATAAATAGCACACTTTAAAAGGTAAATAGTTTTTGATTTTGAAAATAAACCTTGATGAATAAGAGAAAATATTGTTGTCCACCTTAATCATAATCTTTTTTAATATACATATATATTTTTATGAATTACTAAATATTTAATCAATTGCTTTAAATAAGCAATATCTACAGCTGTTTTAATTTAAAAATGCTCGTTTGATGAACTTTTAGATTAGTAACGTGTGCTATTAGTTCTAGCAAGATGTGTTTCGTGTTATGGCTTTCCATTTTCAAAAGATAAAGAAAAAGTAAGGAAGAGAGAGAGAGAGAGAGTCATAAAAATTAACTAAAAAGCTAAATTTTTTTATTTTATTGCAGCGTCTGTAAATCTAATTTCTGTATAAAATAGACTAAAACCCCCTTCTTATTTTTTAATTTAGATATCTTGATAATTTCAGTTTTTCAAATATTGGGCAAAAATGTTTTTGTCAAAGATTTATAAACTCTTATGCAGCTTAGTTTAGGGGAATAACTATTAAATTGCTATAAAATTGCGACCAGTTTGAAGAGGTTCTTAACTGATTAAATGTTATTTGATATTTAGCCTTCTTAGTTAAGAAAATCATTTTTAGTTGGGAGTAAAGTTAAACAGAACGTACAAAATAACTTATCAATATAAATTCCAAATTATGTTACATTATTCTACAAGTGTAAAGTATATTATATATGTTACATATTATATGTGTAATGTAATATATGTATAATATATTATATAACATGACATTTTATTTTATAATAATTTAAATTTGAAAATGAATTAGCATTTGCGATGTATCTATGTAAATTTGATTGGGGGATCAATAATGCAAACTAATATTAGTGCCGCCATATATTATAGGAAGTATAATACTTTAGTGGTGACATTAACCCCTTCCTTCTCGCTCCCGTGAAAATGACGGAGTGAGTTTTCGCCCTCTATTTCTCGCTCCCGTGATATTTCAAGGCTGGAGTATTCAGTAGTAACGCGCCAATGAGAATAGAACTAATTCTTTTCTTTTGCCCGGAAAACATTTTACTTCCCATTTTGCACCCTAGATGGCAATACCAGGATATGGTAATTGTAGATAGTTAGTTTATTTTAAACTAGATGTCAGCACCAATCAAATACGTGTATTTGTGATATATGAAAAAATAGGCTCTTTTTTTGACCGTTTTATTGAAAATTAACCGATCGTTAAGGGGTTAAATAAAAATCGCTGATTGCACTAAAGGATTTATTTTACATAAAAGTAGGATAAAAAAATAATTTAAATATATTCTGAAAAATAATAAACAGTATGCTATCGTTAATCTTTTGTTTATGTCTTTATGAATTATTATTTTATTACCAATTAAATACCAAATAGGAAAAACTAATAAATTTGCAGAAAAAAATTCTTATTCTCATTAGTTTCAAAGTAGCAATCTTTTTCAGGGATATATAGTTAAAAATTTAAAATATATAATGATAACTAAAACAAAGGATTAAAGCATTATACCAAAAATAGCAATTTCCGATGTGATTATTTGTAGAAAGAAATGCACTAAACACATGGGCTCTTTATGATCATTTTTTCCTCGAAACTAATATTCTTTTACAAAAGAAATGCCATATTTAATATGCTAATTCGGTAGTATCCTTGAACCACCTGCATCTAAAAGTTAAGATAAAAGCACTTAAGTAATTAATTTCATTAACAGCGGTTGTCAGAGGGTGCAGGAATATAAGTGGCCGTCTTTAAGCGTTTTCATTTAACAAGAAAAAAGAGCACCATACGAAGAGAGAGTAGAGCTTATCTTTCTAAAAATTGTCTTAGTTAAAAATTACTCACATGAATAAAATATTCTTTAATTGCAAGCTTTAAAAGTTAATTGTCTCACTCATTTTTCCTTTTATATGTATAATATCATCATCGCTCCCGTATTTTATTCCTGGAAAGAGTTAATAGAAAGCGAGTTTAAATACGTCAGTTCCGAAATGTGTTTTTTTATATTTTTGTCCTTGTTTATTTGAGATTGTCTTGGGAAAACTCTGGAAATCGGTGATATTAGTATAAAAAAATCGTTTAGGTTAAGTAAATTGAACTACCGGTGAATTTAATGTGTTTACGGATTTTTCCTTTTTTGAATTCAGGGTAACTTTTTAATGAAGTATCATAGCGAATTAGCCTTCTCCTTTAAAGGAAAAGTATGGTCAAAATTACCGGAATAAGGTAAAATTTACCATGCTTCAGGCATTATGGGAGCACCGATTATCTAGGTAATTCTTACCGAACTCTTTGATTGGTAAAATTTACAATAAAATATGGTATCATAATATGTAATAAAATTTGATAAATGTGGTAAAATTTGGTAATTTGATTATGATACCTTCAAAGCATGTCATAAAATCCACTTGGTTAAATTTATTTTTCTGTTTTGTATTTTTTACTAAATGTGTAGTAATAAGAGTTAGAGTTCTGAAAACCAGAATTTCGGGCAATCCATTACCATATGAATGGAGAAAATTAAAAAATAAACGATTTAAACATCGCATATTTTGATTTTTATTACAAGAATTATGTTTTTTTTTTTTAATTATATTTTTTTTTATCAGAAATTTCATTTCAGTAAGCTAATTTTACCAGAATTATTTTCTCCGTACGTGATGGCTTTTTTTTGGAATTAAAATACCCTGTTGGAATGACTGGAGTTTAATTCTCAGTAGTGGCTTGGAACTCATCCCTAGTAGCAGTACTTTATTTAAATCGCACTAGAGCTGCGCTGCACGATGGGCGATTGGCGACTTCCTGGAAAACATACTGGGGCAGGGTCTGGAGCCAGGTGCCGGGGATAGCTCCTCCTCATATGTAACCCAAAAAACCTGTGTGCGAAGTTGAGCACTTAACGGTAGAATAGTTTAACGTAAACCAATACAGCACACTCTCGGTTCCTTCACAGTCTGATAAAAGGGGCGACATATCCACTCACTGACAGCTGCTAGAGATACTTGACTTCAGTGATCATGTGGGAACCATGCCTTAAGACTATTGAAGAATACCAGCTTATCGGGGATCCAAAAGCAGTATGTACGTGATGCAACAATGACATTATAACAATGATATCGTTAACCATAAAATCACGAAGCCTTAACTTCCTCTCTGGTTCTCAGTGAGCTGTCATGAGAGTACTACCAAATTTGTAACGTTTCAAGGACAATTTTTGTCTTTAAACTGTGAAGCTCTGTTTTCTTTTCTGAAACTAATTTTTTTCTGCTGAATTTGTTTTCTGATTTTCAAATTATGATTGTGTTTGAATATATATGTACATTTCTATCTTACAATCAAAAGAGAACTGTTTAGTTCCCCCTTCCCTGACATTTCTAGTTTCTGTGTTCACTCGTTTTCAAATTATGCGTAGAAAACAGGATGTACAGAGGTCATAGTATTTGTTACAGATAAAATATAAAACGCAGATCTAATGCCCAAAAAAGGACAGGACGCCTGACTTTTTGGGGCAAAAGAAAAACGTATCCAAATTTTTCTATATCTTTGTTAGTCATTGTATATAACGCGCCACAGAATGTCATTGATATTTGACAAACTATTATTAAACAAATAAATATAATTTCGTATTAAAAACGTATGCAATTAATTTAAGTTTTAAGTAATAAAAGGGCATGTCTAAAAGCTGTATTAAGTTTATGATACCGGTAAAGTATAAAATAGAGGCCTTCAATATAAACGCACTGTGTACAACACCTAGCTTTGAACAGTCTATAATTTATGCTTTATCGTTAGTCTTCTGACAAACCAACAAAGTCTGCAAATACAAACAAAGTGTGAAACGTGATATCTTCTCATATTCTACCATCCAATATTTGGCATTCTATTTATATTTCCGAAGTATTGTACAGAATGTCCAAATTTTATATTTTGACGCCAACATATTGATCAAACAAGACGCATTCTTAAACTAATCTTCAGTAATATGGACGTAGCATTAGAAATCAGAATATTAATCGTCCCCCCCCCCCGTGTTTAACATTGCTGGATTTCTAATAATCACACAAAAAATCGATTGGAATTGAATTATCGAACATTTCTCTGCGATTCCTTATTGTTATTCGATATTCTAAAGAATGCGAATCGTGTAGTAAATGGTTGTAGAAACATTTCTAATATATTAAAATTTAGAATTGATCTTTTATTGAACCTCATCTTATTCATCTTTATTGATAGTATTTAAATTTTGCTTCACTACTTTATAGTTTTATTTGCACGTAGTCCGTTGAAGAAATTATTTTATAGTTAACATGGTAATAGGTAACATATGAAGCAAATCTTTTTGTAACTGTTTTTTTTTTAGGCTCCTTTGTTTTGTATCTTTCTTCGATTGGTCAGTTTTCGTGTGTCCTCTTGTCTTAGATTTCATTTCATTTTTTGCTTTAAAATTCCATGTCGGTAGAAGGAAATAGATGTACGTATCGTATCCTTGACACCTCCTGCAGTATCTTAGAGTTGCAGAGGAACTGTAGATGGGAATAGTGGCATAGATCCAACTTATCAATTTGTACTTTTTATGTTGATTCGTTTTTTTATAAATCATATCCTTGACACCTCCTGCCGTATCTTAGAATTAAAAAGGAACAGTAGATGGGAATAGTTGCATAGATCCAACTTATCAGTTTGTACTTTTGATGTTAATTTGTTTCTTTATAAATCATATCCTTGACACCTCCTGCGGTATCTTAGAATTAAAAAGGAACTGTAGATGGGAATAGTTGCATAGATCCAACTTTTCAATTTGTACTTCTTACGCTGATTCGTTTCTTTATAAATCATATCCCTAACACCTCCTGAAATATCTTAGAATTAAAAAGGAACTGTCGATGGAAATAGCTGCCTGTATCCAACTTTTCAATTTGTACTTTTTACGATGTTTTCGTATATTTATAAATCATATCCTTAACATCTCATACAGTTTCTTAGTATAGTAAGAAAGTATGGTAAAAACTATCATAATATGGTTATTTTTCAACATGCTACTCGCTTTATGGAAGCATAAAAAAACTCGGTGATTTTTACCGAAGAGCTTTGGTAAGGATTTTGGCTAAATTAATCGAAAAATATGATGCTAAATATGGGATAAAATTTAGTAAATAGGACAAAGTTTGGTCCTTTTATCGTGATTTCTTAGAGCATGACATAAAAATACTTGATTTGGTTAAACTTATTTTACAGTTTCGTATTCTTTTACTAAATGTGTGATAATAAAAAGTATAATTTTGAATAAAAGAATTTCCTGTAAACATTTACTATATGAGCGGTTCATAAACACGATGTATTTCGGTTTTATTACCAGAATTAAAGTTTTCGTAAGAGAAATGTCATTACCATAAAGTATAGTAATTTTACCGAATTTTTTTTCTCCGTATTACTTGTGAGTTAGCTCAGAGAATTAGAAACACCAACAACATAAGCCAAATTGAATTTTTTCCCAATTATAATTATGAATCTTCATGGTTCTATTACATGTTTGTTTGAAAAATGTTATAAAAGGCTTATTACACATTATTTTCTACTGGTGCTTCGTACTTTTATAAACCACTATTCATTTTTTTTGTTATTTGTCTGGGTTTCGTATAGCATTTGGTTTCTCATTAGTTACGGTCGGTTTGTTTATTATGATATTGGGTTTCTCTGTGTAGTTTTTGCTTTTTATTGGGGGTTTGTATTAGTAGCATAATATTAAGAGTATATTTTTCCTATAGCGAATTGTTAATACTTTGCTATAGGAATACTATTTAATAATAGAATATTAATTAGCAAAGCAATATTATTTAGCGCAAACAGTATAATAGTATTTGAAAATATTTTTGTGCTTTTATCTTTTCAATCAATGTCTTTTTATGGTTTCTAAATCCCTTATTCATTCTATTTATTATTATTTATTATTATAGTATCCGATAAAAAATTTAGAGATGTTTCAGAAATAGTGTAATTTTAGGTTGTGCATAAAGAAATAAAAACATTTAACCTATTTATTTTAGAAACGTATCTAATCTTCCCAATACCAAATTGTATCAATACCATGGTGTACTGAAAAAAAAATTCATTTGCATATATAAGTTTAAATGTCAGTTCCACATATTTATTACGAAAAAAAGAAAAGAGATTTTATTTAAAAAGAAGAAACAAAACATATAAAAAATTCCATCTTTTAAATTTGTATTCATGAGGTTTGTATTCCCTATATGATGAACGCGCAGCATTAAAATTAAGAGAGGGTTGTGGAATTGTGTTTGGCGACTTGGCAGTATCTGAGCTCATAAATACGTTACGGGTATATTTTGTCTCGTTCATTTTGATAAAACAAAGGGAAAACAGATTTTCCAAGATACCTTTTTGCTACAGCAGCAAAATGTAAATCCGGTGTGCTCCATCGATGATGCCGTGTCAGTTCATTCGTATATGAAATTATTAGTGATAGCTTCAGCTCGGCGGATGTACACTTAGTTTTGGAATGTCATTATTTCTAAATTGAATTTTTTACTAACCATGAAAAATTGAATTTTACTTCTACGAATCGTAGTATATATATTCAGTTTTTAATAAAAAAAAATATTGATAAGATTCGTGGCATTTCATTTTGTTTAGAATAAGTCAAAGTTTTTTTTAATGCATAAGAGATTGTTTCTATGTTTAAAAACTGATGATGTCACAATTCAGGCGTTTTACAGTTGAATCGGCAGACGAAAATTGTTTTTTATATTTAGTAATGCAAAACTAATTTGGCCTAAAACTAATTTTAATGCATAATTTAAATGACAATAATGCAAAGTAAAATTTAATATAATTAAAAGATTCCTTTATCCTTTTGGTAGTTAAGTTGGTTTTGCTTTTAAGTTTTGTACTTTTTTCTTATCGAGGAGAAAAGACGGAAAAACATATGTGGAATATGCGTTTTTAGTGATAGTTTATTATTATGCACTGAAAAGTATTAGTTATGATCTGATAAATCAAGATAATAGCAAGGCAAGAATGTGTTTTTAATTGCCTGGTTTGCAATGGCTTGGTATTTCTAACACTTGTGCTTTTTAATATTAAGAGCCGTTGCCCGGTATTTTCTACACTAATGTTTCACCTAAGATATCCTAGCAGAGAATAATTAAAATAACTATTATTGATGAATTAATCATTATCATCATTAAATATCAAATGAGCCGGTTAAAGTAAAATTTCCGTTTTACAAAAAATTGATTTGCTGAATAAAGAAAATATCATTTTTCTTTGATTGACAACATGGCAAAATTTTCTTAAAAGACACGTATTTGCACTTAAGAGTCAATGAGGGTTCTCTAGAGAGGGCAAACCAGCCGAATTTTTATCATTTATAACCATGTCAATATTTCAAAAGTAAATCGACTGTATTCGATATCGCACATTTCGTGAAATGTCTGTAATTCTTTACAATTCATATCTGTTTCTTTTTTTCTAAAAATTGACATTTTCAGTAATATCTTCAAATACAAAGTAAAAAAAAAAAGATATTAATTATTTCTTAACCAAACTAAGAAACTATATAAAAGAAATTCAGTTTGATTAGCGAGTATCTTCCTCCTTATAAGATATTTAGACAACTTTATTCTCTAAGTTTAGTTTTAAACATCGCAAGCAACACTTAACAGTTTAGCTATCTTCGATTTTAGAGTTATTGCGTTTTAAAGTTTATCCTATTCTAGAATATTTATTCAATAGTTATCAGCACTACTTTTTTCCGCAAACCTTTTCTTTTAAAAACTGGAAAATTCTTGAGTAAATTCTACACATCAATCTTAACTGTGTCTATAATGCGTATTTTATTATCCTCAATTTAAGATATGGTGATAAGAGGACTCCCCAGTTTAAATTCAGCCCAAGGCTTAAAAGCAATGTGTCGCTCACTTCAGATAGGAATTTCGCCTAAAGGGTATTTATATTGATGTAGATAGCTCAGTATTGATTTCTTCTACCCAGTTGGTATGTTTTTCAAGAAGCTGATTTGCCTTTTTAGTGAATATATGTCAGTCTGGTATGTGGTTTCACGCAATTTTCTTTTCATGGGAACTGGACAGAAATAAGAAAATTTATTGAATACTTGATGGTCAAACACAAGGCAAGGGTACAAGGCAATTAAATTATTTATTTTCACTTTTTTAATTTTATTTATTATTTTTTCTATTTAATTTAATTTTCATGTGTTTCAAAAAATAAAATAAAAATTTTAAAAAAAGTCAGCAGAGGTCTACATTTTTTGGTGATTTCTCGTATGAACTCGGTTAGGCGAAAAGTACAAACCATGATTACAAGATATTGTTGAAACACTATTTTTCTTATATGTTAAAATTTAAGCAAATTCCGCAATAAAATTTTTGTTCTAATCGTGACTTAACTCTCTTAATTTTCAAAATGTGTATAATTTATCCGAAAAATGATGTTTATTAATTTATAACATGAAAAAGTGCATTTATATAGCACATTTTAGGAAAAATATAAAAGTGATTATAAAGTGATTTAGAAACGGCATTATTTTACAATAATTATTTATATAAACTTTGCAATAATAAGAAAGCTTTAATTTTGTCAGAGGCTCAATAAATAGATAGCTGCAAGTGATATCATCGTAGGCAAATCGTGTCATTAGTCGATTCAGAAGTCAATCAGGTTCGATACACACGTGTGACGTTGCTTTACAGGTATCAAGTTAAATCAGGTGTAAATCAAATGTTTTAGGCAAAGTCACTTCTCTTCTTTTTGAGTTGCAAGTGCAAGTTGCGCAGAATTAATTTAAAGCTTGATTTTGCAAAGTGTAATAGAGAGCATTATTGCATTTCTCCTTGCAGAGAAAGTGAATTTAGCAATTCTATTAAAATTATATACGGAGATAATATATATTATCCCCATATATGATGCATAAATATAAAATATTTTAAGATACGGAAATAAAGCAAAAATGGAAACCAAAATCTAACTACATAAGTCAAAATGGAAAAGTGCTTAAAGCAGCATAAAACTAAAATTGTCCTTAATAAATAACATAAATTAATGCTTGAGAACTTAAATAAAAACCAAACGAAATTTAAAAAATAATAAGTTATATTTTTATCTCATAAAAAATACAACCTTGACAGAAAACTCACGTTTAAAATTCTAATTCAATTATTAAATTAATGTTATTTAATGGGGAAACTCTTTCTTTGAACTATAACACGCAAACCAATAGTTGGAGAGAGTTTTATAGCAAACAGTGACAACCACCGTGTTTTTAAACGCAGGCACACCAAATTTCGTGCGATTTTAGAAATGCGATTTTCTGCACTGAACATGCAAGCAAATATTCCGCTTCACATGTGTATATAGAATTTCATAAGTGATTAACTACCCTAATTTCAGTATTAACAAATTAAATTAACTTTTTAAGGTGCTGCTGTAATTGAATTTCTTGAAAAAGGACTATTGATTATTTATTTCTTGTGCTCTGTTAATTTAGAACAGTGTAGTTAGAGTGCTTTTGCATTGTGAATTATTTCTATTTATTTTGGTTCTATTTTTACCAACCAAGAAAATTTCATCTTGTGTTGAATTGATAAAATAATGGAATGTAAAATTCAATTTGCATTTAAACAGCTATTTTTACGTTTTCAATCGAACATTTCGATTTTGAGGAAAAATAATGCTCCGAATTCACCTAAATGAAAAGAAAATACATCAATAATGAAAACCCTACATAGGAAATAGATTTCCCATAGCATTAACAAGGAATAAAATGAAGAAGAAAAAAATAACGCAAAAGAATTTAAATATAAATGCTTGATTTTTGAGGAATTGTGCAGATGCATTTTAATACGTTAGTTTGAAATCTTAAAGTACTGAAAGCATTTTTGCATAACTTTTATACCAGTTTTATTTTCCTTTTTCTTACTATAAATGTATTTTAATATGTATTTAACAACAGCAATAGATTTAACTTATTTACACATGATTCAATCATCAGAAATATTTCCTATGTTATATAGCAGTTGCAAGTAAAGCGTTTGGGAGAATCTCAATTTAAAAACATAATAAAAATTTATTAATTGCTGAAAAGCGGAAATGTTTTTACGCTTTAAAGAGAAAATAAAAGTGTTACTTGAACATTTAAAAACATAATTATTTATTGCTTATGTTAATCCATTATATATTTCATACATGTTAAGGATCTTTTATTTTGTCAATTACACAAATGTACGTCAGGTAGCAAGTTTAACTTCGTTTATGGATTCGAATCACCCTAAAAATCGACTGCTCTATATTACATTGCGGGCCGGCCAGGTAGCCGAACGGTTAGCGTGCCTGACTGCAAAGCCATTGGCTGCGGGTTCGAATCCCGCTCTGGGCATGGATGTTTCACTCTCTCTCTCTCTTTGTGCTGTCCTCTGTTGTGTGTGTGTGTGATGTGTGAATGTGGCCCACCCTATAAACGGGTTTGTAGCAGTGTGGCGTGGGCAATGTTGCTCATCTCAGTGACTTTGGTTCACAGGTGCCCACTGGGTAACGCGAAATGAGCAACAATTCTGGCATCTTCATAGGCAAAGATTCAAATTCTGTGCCTGCCATTGAAAAAAAAATATTACATTGCAAAAATATTACAATATGGTATAAAGTCCAGCACTTTGGGTGCATCATCCGAAAAATCCATTTTTACAATAAATATTTTACTGTAATTTTTACAGTAATATTTATTTTAATTAGAGTGACTCAGTGATTTAACGATAATTATTACCGTAAAAATAACTGTATGGTATATCTATTTTCCCGTAACATATTCCAGTAAAAATGGATTTTATGGATACCGTAAATTGATCTAAAGTTTTTTACAGTGTACATAAAGGAAAGTTTTTGTTGGTGTCATTAAGCTTAAAGCCATTTCAAACACACTGAAAAATAGGAATTGAACTCATGAATTGTATCACGACTGCTTGAATTGCAAAATTTGAAAAGTTTTTAGTGATTTTACCCACAAATAAGATGTATTTAAATTATTACTAATTTTAATAAATATTTGATTCTAACATTTTATGTGGTTATCTTGTTTTAGTTTCCATAAAATTCAAAATACTCGTGTTATTAGGTAAAGTGAGTAAGACTATTTTATAGTAAGAAAGATTAAAACAAACCCACAATTTAGAGTTTAGGATGATATATGATATCGAAGCTGAAAAATGTAAAAGTTTAATAATATATTGGCGCAAATGGAAATAAATATGATCGAAATAAAATACAAACCACTCAAACACTTTGGCAACTTCAGAAAATATACCGTCAACTCAGCTCTGCAAAATGCACATACACATAAAAATTTATGTCCCAGAATGTTTATATCATTTGACATATCGCTGAAATGCAATATTCATAGATACAAAAAATTCTAATATTTGAAACAGAATAAACATTTTATTTATACAACGAAGTTGATCCTTCTCTAAATATTTACTGCCAACGTTTGAAATATACTTTATGCGTATTCCTTTCTCTTTTATAAAGCTAACTGGGCTAAAAATCAGTTTTTTTATGTAAAATACTTAAAAAATACTAATATTTTCCAAAGATATTTATAGCAATTTAAGAAGAAAAATTTGGAATTTTTTAAATTATTAGCTATTTTTCACTTGTTTAATAACTTTTTTTGTATGGATAAAAAGTAATAGGAGAAGTTTCTATTTTGTTCTTAATCCTTATACGATAGTTTCCTAGTTGTATTTCATTGCATATCATTGTATTGCATAATTTTTTTTTTTTACAAAATAAATGATTTTATTTTACATAAATCAACCAAAAAAGAGCAAGAGGGAAAAAGACTCTAAATTGAAAAAAAAAACTTACCTTCTGATTACCTTAAAATTCTCTAACTAACTTCTTAATAGCTATTTTCAAAAAAAGTATGTTTTCTAGTACCGTCATGTGGGGCTACTTTGTGCAAATTCGAATTTGGCACTTTTCAAGTGCTGCTATTCAGTATTACGTTTTTTTCACGTTAAAAATGCGTGGAATTTGAAGATAGAAGTCTCCTCTATTACTACAAAAATTTTTTCGAATTTTAAAACAATCTCAGAGTGTGTTTTGTTTATCCAATGTCAACAACTTTCCGAGAACGTCGGACGTCGAAAAGTGTGCGTAGAAACTTTAGCTGTGAAATGCAAAGACGTTGATAAAACAATTGTCGTAAGTGCAAAATTTTTTATTTATGTATTAATAAACAATTATATCATATTAGCGTTAAAAAATTTTGAAAATTAATAACAAATAAACGGAAAATGAAAAAAAATGCACTGTGGGGCTACTTAGTGCAAAGTTTCATTCATTTTTGTTTCAACAGAAAAATGGTCAGACGTTATAAAAAAAAATACCTGGAACGAGATACTACAGTGATTACACTTTAGAAAAGGTGCAACAATGTTTGCAAGCAGTTGCTGGTGGTATGTGGATTGCAGAAGTTACTCGGAAGTACAAAATCCACAGAAATACTATCTCTAATATAATTCACAAGAAAAACGTGCTGGTAAACTATTATTTTTCTTCTACAAAGATTTTTCAATGAATTAATCAAACGATTTAACGCATACAAATATATTTTATATGACATCAGGTGATTTTGACAGAAACTGAAGAGCAAATTCTGTCATGTTCATTCATGCATGTTATGTTCAAATTTATCAATATTATAAATGTTAATGAATATGTAATAATTATTATTTTTGAAATTTCATCCATTTCAATGTTCAAAAATGTATATGGTTTCCTTTTGTTTAAATTCAGAAGTTTTGAAATAAACATTCTTTTTAAGAAAAAATTCTTTATAAAAAAAGGTTTTTTAACGATGAAAATTATTTTCAAACTAATATCTTTACATATCTTGGTGTTTTTGTTATTAAAAATGTCAACAAGTAACTTTTTTAACAACTTTATATCAATATTTTACTAAAAACATGATTATTAAACTGAATTCCTATCGCTGCACAAAGTAGCCCTACTTGGTGGCTACTTTGTGCAAGGTATGTTTTGACTTATTATTTGTAAATATTAAATACAAATAATGACAATATTGATCAAATTCGCTCGTCTGAGTCCAGTTATGAATATAATATCGATAAATTTTACTAAAGTTTGAATTAACATAGTTTTTTTACATGTCAAAGTTCAAAAACTGCGAAATCCTGCACAAAGTAGCCCCACATGACGGTATATGCGGGCAAGAGCTACAATAATAGTTTAAAAATAACTCAAACTAAAATTTTACCATCTAACGATTAATGCTTAAGACCAACACTAGGTGTGAAAAAGGTTTTTCATTCGAAAAAAAAATATTAATATTTAAAAATTAATAAAAAATTAATGCAAAAAATCATTTGTCAAAAAAGTCTTTAAATAATAAATTTTGAGAATGGAGATAAGAAATTAATCTGTTACGCAAGTTAGCTCAAAATTTTATGCCTGAAATTCTAGTTCTGTGATGTTTTATATAAAATGTTTCAATGTTTCATATAATGTTTTATATAAAATGTGTTAATTAATAATGTGTTTTTTAACAGTAAGTTTTAAGCAGTTCAGTTCAGTTAGCAGTCAGTATCATTGAATCACATTCATCAGAACTACCACTCTTCTGCAGATGTTAATTTCTCAGACTGTATTATAGCAATGAAGTAGGAAAATCAATTTAAACTTGGGCACATTTTAACAAAAGAAATTACTTCCATTTTCTATCAATAATTAATTTCTTATTAATGCTATAACACAGAAAATGTGTTCTTTTTAATTTTTTTAAACTGAGATTGGTGTATTAGTGAAAGTTTATATTGAAATGGTAAATTAATACAAAATGGTTAATTTCTATTTTTTGTAAATAAATTATTATTATAGATTAGATATAACTTCTTCATTTAATAGCATTCGTGTAAGGTGCTGATAAACTTGGACTGCATATTTTTTTCCTCTATAAATAAGTTCCACAATAGCTGGCCGGTTGGTCAAAGATAGCAAAAATGTTTGGTTACCACAATTGCTAGAACGATGGCAGTGATTTCAGCATTGCGCACCAACTACTTTTACTTCTTAATAACTTTTTTTTTCTCAATAAGGTTCCTAATAGTGATGAGTCCAATTTTAGACTATAATTCTACTTTAGGTTATAAAATTTAAAAAAAAATCAGTCGAGACATAAAAGACATCAAGTATATGAAAACTTCTAACAGAACATAGGATTTCCAACTATGTTGTGACCATATGTTCTATGGGAAGAAATCTGATCATTGTTTCGACGTCACGCTGAAAAACAAATAAACCGTACTAACTACAAAAATGTATATTTGATTAATCTGAACAAGATTTAATCTAATTGGTAAGCACTGACATCGGTGTAATGTCTACAACGACACAAAAACGACTCCTTGACTTCCACGAAGATTTTAGATGTGCTCTTGATGTCTGTCAAAGTGATTGCTAAAGTCTATTGTGACGAACCTCAACAAATTTCTGCTTTATGTCTACTTTATACCCCTGATTGCATTTTCGCAATTTTCTCCCACTCTGTTTGGCTTATTGTATGGTATGTTTGATGCCTTATGGTACTTGATGCATTTTATCACCCATCTGAACTTCATGATCAATTTTTAGAACAAGTCGTATAACCATTCATTGTACAATAATCCTCTCAACAGAAATTGCATTTGAAACTATTAGAAAGCTTAAGTAAAGTTGACCGGTGCTTGATGCCAAAACTGACATGGCTCTCATGCCATTGTTCTTTTAATTGTGGAATTTTAGCCTCCCTTACTTCTTTAGTCGATAGCAAAATGAAAGCTTTTATATATAAAAAAAATCTGTAGGAGTAGCATCTTAAAAAAATTAGCTCTTGATCAAAACATAGAGAACTAATCAATAATACTAATTAATTTGATAAGCTACTAAGAAATTAACCGTTTTGCATTAATTTATCCTATCTCCCTTTTTAACTATCCTTAATAAAATAATCTACTTTTCAAGATAATAAAAAATGTCTCTTCTTTATAGCATTAATGCGAAATTCATTATTAATGGGAAATGGCGGTAATATTTCTTGCTAAAATGTGCAGCGAGTTTAAATTGCTTTCCCTACTTTAATACTGTAATACGCTCTGAGAAATAAACATCTGCAGAAGAGTAGTAGTTATGATGAATGTGATACAATGATACCGACTGCCAACGGAACTGCTTTAAACTTGCTGTTACAAATTACGTAATTAATTAACACATTTACTGTGAAACATTGATCTAAACACGAATATCAGGTGTAAATATTCTAAACGAACTTGTATACGAGATTGATACCTAATCTAATTTTAGTGTTTTTATAAATGTCTAACATGTTTATTAAGGATGTTTTCATAAATGTCTTTCATCCTTGTTTTTTTAAAAATTGGTTTGAGTATGTAATAAATTATTTATGACTGTTACGTTAAATTTTTTTCTTTTTTTGAAATGTGAATAATTAGATGATAATTTAGAATGAGTTTCACAATTATCATCTAAGGTAAGTACGAAAATTATCCCGAAATGTCAATATGAAAAAAAAAATATTGTTAGAAAAATAAAAAGTGTTTTTGTTTTAATTTTTAGATATCTGAAATGTTTGGGGAATAATTAATCAATTTTAATGATTTCCATTTAAACAGAAAAATCGTGGTTATTTTTTTTTTAAATTTAACATTTGTTTCAATATTTAAGCTTTGCAGTTTAAATATCCCATTAATTGTTTCGGTGAGACAGCGAAGTTGGTTAAATATAGTTAATCAAAGCTTTATTTTATCTATGAGGCAAAATATCTGTAGTTTATTTTCCTGGGAAAGAGAGTCATGATATGAACCCTTTGTAGCCTGTTATAGCCTTGGTAAGGATTGAAAGTTAGCTTTGCTGCAAGTAAACATGTGAAAATTACACCCTCTCTCTAATAACTGTTAGTTTTTGTTTTTGCGAGAGTAAAAAATAAGATTTTTTTTTAAAATGACATTCCAATTTTATCTTCAATAAAGATTGCGACTAAATATATTTATCGACAACAAAAATAAGGATTTTCTTAAAAAAACTTTTTGACCTTTTTACTATAGTAACATGTAAAAAAAACTTTAATTATAAAACTATAATATTTTAGTTTTTATTCTTAAGAATACATTTTTGATAAACTTAAAAATGAAGCTAAGAAGCTTTAAGTATTTTTTTTCGGACATTAGATTTGCTTTTATTTTAAATTTTGAAATACATCGAGTTTTAAATTTAAATATTTTTTTAATAGTTTCATTGTTATATTAAATATAATAATATTTAATAGAGAATTGATTGAATTTTTTTTTCTCATTAAAAATTAAATAATTGACGTGCAATATGATTTTCAATTAAAACTCGTTTTTTCGTTAAATATTTATATACAAATAAACTTGAGAACTGATAGCCAGTTAAAGATTTTTATTAAACAGGATTAAAGTTTAAAGAAGAATCAATATAGTTATAAAATTAGCTACAATAAAATTTAAATTAAAAAGCGCAACCATTACCGTAACGATGTTCTTAAACGATGCTAACATCAAATGTTCATCTTTTTAAAATGAAACTATGAAAAATATTCACAAATCCATTTTTAGTTGTAAAATTAAATAATACACTAAATTGCGTGAAATAAAATTTATAAACTTTGTTTTCAACAAAAAAATAATTAAAAATTGAAACCATGTTGCAGTGGTTTTGGCAACGTCGTTTAAACAAAAAATTATAGCTAAATATCTCCTTCAAAACTCAGAAGAATTCTTATGGGGCTTTTTTTTTGTTTGAACTCACTGAAATATTTGGGAAATAACTCAAAAAATAGGGAATGGAAATGCTAACTAAATTTTTTTTATAACTAGTAGAAATAAATGAATATATTTTAAGAGAGTGGATATTTTTTGTGCATTCGTTATTTATTTTATTGTTAATTAACACAAATTTACTAACCAAAGAAAAGAAAAGGACTTTCTTAATTTATTAAAAAAAAAGATACTTGACTCTCAAAAGTTACTCTAGTTTACTATAAGATGTGAAGATAATGTCTCATTAGTTGTTTGTTCGCAAACTTTCCTTGGTACATTCACACTATATGTTCTTCACGAGTTGCTTTGGTGGAGAAAGTTAATATTGAATTAACCAGATTATCAGCGATGCAATAACGCGAAAATGCTCTCCCCATTGTCTGCACCCCCCATTAAGAATGCCACCGAAATGAGTGTAAGGGGGTTACGATCATCCCTCACTTTTAGGGTTAATGACGTCAACAGCAGTTGCCAAGACAACGGAAGATTATTTCCTATTCTCGGCTCGTGATTCCGAGCGATTTTGCCGTTGCCACTCTTCGCGAACAAAACTTCATTAAGATTGATTACGTCCGAGCAAAGCGATTGTTACAGTTAAGAAGCAAATGCAACGCAAATAAATAAATTTTGGTCTTGAGTGACGACCAAGTCTCGGGAGACTCGTTTCTATGAATGGCAGTTAGAAATGCGTAATCCTCTTAATCAAGAAGCAATTTCGGTGTTAAAACTTAGTTGCTCAGAGTTTTTGAAAGACAACGCGAATTTACGTTCTTATTTATTTAATTTTGATTAGAACATGTTCATTCTTTTTGTAACAATTGAATTTTTCGGTAAAGTGAAATTCTATTCGCTTTCATCTTAAGATTAACAAAAATAAAGAAGCTATTTAAATCAAGTAAATTGTTTACGTACTTTTATTTTGTTATGTTTAAGATATGTTTCAGTTTTGTATGTCTTCATTACCTTAAGAAAAAAATTATTCAGCAACAGTGTATAGCTAGCAGCTGTGTCTTTTCTCGCTTAAGCTTCTTTAAAGTTTTAAAATTCATTAAAATAATCTTTACAGCCTTCTTTTTAAGTATCAAAATAAAACGTAACTATAATTTCAAAGTTTCATGGTACATTGTACCTGGTACAATGTATTTAGTTGCCACCATTTTTGGTGATGAAGTGAACAGACATTTTTTACAGTGCAAAAAGTTCCAATTTTTATTAACTTTGCTCTAATAGTTTTTTTTGTTTATTTATTCATGTTTTGTTGTTTGTATTCAGACAACACATATTTTCATGCGCATTAGAATCAATTTAATTACTTCATTGCAAAAACATTTCGTTTAAAAAAAAATTAATGATACATACGTCTTAATTTCTTCAAACAATTATTACATTGGCAATTTCATGTAATTTTTAGCACAATAACTACAGTTATGTACTTAAAATGTATTTAATGCATTAAAACGTCAAAAATGGTTCCTACTATACTCTAAAATCTTTTACATGGTATAGATTTATGAAAATTTCATACACATCTTATCAAATATTTTTTTATTGTTTTTATTTATTAAGATGGTTTTTATTTATTTTAATTATGGATATACAAAACCTTTTTAATAATGGTTTGTGTTTATTCGAAGTATACAAATTTAATTTGCACAACAATTCTTGTTAATTAGTGCACATAATTAAAACGTCTCGCCCATTATTAACAGAACATACACATTGAGCTGATATAAGGTGACATTCTTGTTAAATCCTATTATTTAATCTCGCAGACATTTTTTAAGTATTTTGAAACTATTGGTCAGATCTTCGTTTCTTCAATTATATTCCCCATCCCTATTTGAGATTTTTGTTTTACTCTGTTTCGCGCAATGAGTAGTTAGAAAGAATTTTCTTTTTCTTCCAAATTTTATTGGAAGATATGCAATCTTTCCATGAGATATTAGCACAATCAGTGCAAAGGACTAAAATTAAGAAGAATATTCAAGGCAGATGAATAATGATCTTGAAAGTAAGATTCAGGGTCGCTGCTAGAAAGCGAATTACACAAGACTGTCGCATAGCAAATAAAAACATTAAAGAAATTCCTAACATGCCTGGATGAATTTTTAATAAAACTTAACTCTAAGCGTAAAAAAATAGGGATCTTCTTTTATTCTTCATGCGCTGACAGAGGATGGAATGAACAGTTGTCAGGAAATGGAGTCAAAAAATATTTAATAAATTTCAATATGGAGAAATCTTTTATGTATCTATTATATTGTTCCATCAGTGCAATAAACGCGGAGAACAAAATTTTGATAAAATTACCAAAATGCATGGTTATGAGACTAAGTTCTATGTAATAAAATCAAAATATACTGTATTTAAACCATTCGTTTGGTAATTTTTCTGTTCATATGTCAACGGTTTACAGTGATTTCTGGTTTTCAAGTTTATAGTTCTGATTACTACACATTTAGTATAAGATACAAAACTGAAAACAAATTTAACCAAATAAATAATTTTTACGCCATGCTCTGAGGTATCATATTAAAACAACCAAATTTTATCAGATGTTATCAAAATATATTTTAATTTTAAATTTACCAAACTCATTACAAAATGCTTCGGTTAAAATTACTGATGTTTTGGAGCTCCTATAGAGCCAGGAAAATGGTACTACCATAATTTTACCATATTCTGGTAGTTTTAACCATACTTTTTTTTCTTAGTGTATATTTAACTTACTGTACCATAAGGATACTCTACTATGACGCATAAATTCATTCCCAAAATCATGTCTGGGTATTAATGGAGAGGAAGAGGTTTCCAAACGTGATTGCATATTTTTTGTATACAAGAAATGATAATATTTTGATTATTAAAAATAATGCATTATAAAAACAAAGATTTTATTTTTACAGGTTAAATTCCCTTTTTCCCCATTGCTTTGTTTTAGATATTTAAGAAAAATAAAAAAAGAGTTTAAGACAATCTAATCTTGTACATAACAGAAAAGTTAAAATATATTTAAATTTTCTGGCCATGCTATGCAAAATTGCTTCAAATGTTAATAGCTAGAGGCAGTTAACGATGAGGAAAACTTACAACAGAAAAGAATGAATAAACATAAATTGAAATGAGTTAGCAAATATGAATTGCTGTGGTTGAATTGTTATCAATATTTAATTACATTGTTTAAAATTATGCAGGAAAACAATGCATCGAATCGCCACAGGAACTATTTTAAGTAATTCCTTACTTATGTACCACATGTTTCAAAACATTATTTAAAGTAATCATGCTTAGAAATTTTAAGTAATTATATTAAAACAAATTTTACAATTGTTTGACAAAATATTTACCATCGTATTGGTGAGGAAGATATGGAAATGTAAACACAAACATGGAGTTTGAAAATTAAACTGAATAAGTTTGAAGTAAACTTTTACTTTTAAAGTAAAAATAGAAATCAACGTCTTTTCGGGGATACGCTCCAGTTACTTTTCTAATTCAGTATAATTTAAAAACACTTTGAAAAACAAACCTGGTGAACTATGATATCCGTTAGTTGAGCAAGCTTTCTGCAACGCTAACAAGATATTACATCAAATAATTTTTCCATTAAAGCTAATTTCAATAATTTAATCAATAATTAAAGCTAATTCAATTAATATTTTTCAATAATTAAAGCTAATTTCAATAATAAACGATATTATACTCCAAATGCGCTATACATTGATTGGTTGCCTTAAAACAGCTTTCAAAGCCTTATTTTAATTCAAATAAAATGTTATATTTGGCGCAATTAAATACATTAATAAATCATAAAATAAATGGAGAAAAAATTACTATACTTTATGGTAATGACATTTCTGTTAAAAAAAAACATAACTCTGGTTAACAAAACCAAATTAAACGGAATTTAAACCATTCATTTGATAGTTTTTCAATTCATTTGGTTAAAAGTGTGTTAAAAACTATGAATAATATAACCACACGTTTAGTAAAAAATACAAATGCCAAACTGAAAAGTAAATTTAACTGACTAAATGGTTTTTATGCCATGCTTTTAAAGCATCATGCTAAAATTACCCAATTTTATCATATTTAATACCAAACTGCATAGAAATGAAACCATATTTTATTGCTTAATATCATAAAAACCATTACCAAAACACTTCGATAGAAAATATCTATCTTTTTGGTATTCAATAGAGCCAGAAACACTGTAAATTTTACTATATTCTGGTAGTTTTGACCATCATGCTTTTTTACTTGAGACAAAAACAATGCTCTTTTTCTTACTTTAAAATACGATTTTATTAAAGTTTAGGACCGCGCTATTGGATATTGTTTTAATTTTTCTTTTTTTTTGTAAAGTTTTTTTTATACCAAAAACTGTTATAACACTTAAAAGGTGGTTTAACATCTAAAAATGTTATAACACTAAATCATAGTCAGAAAAAAGAATTTCAAATTTTTAATCAATATATTCCAATCCAGACCATGAATCCAGGAATCTTTCAAAACTGCCTTTTTCGAAGCTTCTTAACTCAAACAAATACATCAACTCATAAGAAAACTCAAAATTCAAACAAAATCAACTCATAACAAAACTCATGGTTTAAACAGAATCAATTCATAGCAAAATTCAAACGAAAAAATTAACTAATAGCAAAACACGTATCTTAAACAAATAAAGCAACTAACAAAAATCATAATTCAAGCAAATAGCCATTGAGTCATTTGAATTTTTAACTATATATTCACAATTACATTATTTACAAAAAAATGTAGGATAAACGATTTTTGAAAAAAAGTAAATGAAATTTTTTTTATTAATCCTACTTTTTGTTTGGTAGCAATTGGTATATCTAATATAAAATTTTATTTCTGCGCAACAACGCAAGAAAAAAAAATTCTTGATGCTTTTAGTTTAACCGTACACACTTTAAAACAACCATCAGTTGGTTTGCTTTTGATTTCAACTCTTTTGCTTAAAACAATTTCTAAACTATAGTAATTTTTTGCCACTTGTATGGTTTAACTTCTTACGGTAAATTGGCGCACATTGTGCCGTTCTCCAGCAAAATTTTAAATCATTCAAACCTTAATAATAATTTTTAACATATTTGGGAACAACATTCTTAAATCTATACATATTTAAGACTGAAAGAATAAAAGCATACAGTTTATTAACAGTAAATTAAAATTTTTATTATCAAAGTTTTTTTTTAAGAAAATGAATAAATAAAAGTAAGTTCGAACGTTGCTTAGAAAAAAATATAGATATTAAAAAAACAGCAAGTTAGGGCGAAACGGACTTTTTTAACCCTTCGCTAACGGCTGCTACAATAAGTGGACCAAAATGACAGGCGTCGTGCTAAGTGCCCTAACCGAAAGGTTAATAAAGTTTTTTAGTTAGGGGGAGATAAACTTTGTAAATGTGTTAACAAAAAATTTACGACAACGAAGTACGTTTTATAAACTTTTAAAAGCCAGCCTGTGCCCCACCACAAAATTTATTTTTGGAGACATTCTCTCAAAGCTTTAACTTTAATTAACATTTTCGAGGCGAGGAAATTTATATTTTAATTTACCTCTTTAAAATAAAGTAATAAAAAAGCTGGTTTAGGGACCGTAAGTGGATGTCAACTTCTATTCGTGGATTGTTAGTAGAAAAAAAAGTGTGCATCTCAAGAAAAGTTCGAGAAAGAACATAAGTTACTGGGTGAAGTTTTTGAAACTTTGTAATTAATACATTATAATATATATGGGAGGAGAAGAAAATTAATTACTACATATATTTCGAAAAGACTATTTATGAATATTGCTTAAATTTTTCTTGTATTTATAGATAATGTAATTTAATAGCTTGTAATTTAGCTTCTATTAGAGCAAACCTATACAGTATGATTCTTCAGAAAAAATAAACAAATCATGCAGTAAAAAAGTGTTTTCATTTAAAGTTGGTAAATGTATTAGATTAATACACAGGGTGCCTTTATATCACCACCCTTAATAGATACTTTTTGAATCCTTATCAAATATGAAGTAAAAAATGTATAGGTACTAGGGGGCAAATTTTTTTTTGTCTTATATTACATGATTTTTTTTAAAAGATCACAGATATCTTTGTATCGCTAATTTTAAATCAGAACTCGGCCTCTATCTCCAAGCTCCATTTTCTTTGAACTGACATTTTTAGTCTATTTTTTGTCAAAATAATGTTAAGTTTAAAAACGTCATATATAACAGAGTGTCACGTAAATGTTGAGACAATCTCTTAGGGGAGTTAGGGCTTATTACCTGGATTAAAATTACTCAGACGCCCATGCCTGGCATCGTACGCGTCTAGGGGCACTTCTATATTAAGACCTGCTCAGAAGCACAAAAAGAAACATATTATAATGGGAAAGCTCCCCTAGAAGCTCATGATGATATTGTCGGACATTGTTTTCTGTGTAATTTGAATCCAGCTGATGTGCCCTAACTCCTCTAGAAATTTGTCGCAGCATTTTCGTGATCTTCAGATACATATAACCTTTTTAAACTTGTACATATCGGCAAAAAATAAACTAAAAATATCATTTAAATAAAATTTGTAGCTTTAAGAGCAAAACTAATTTCAGATTTGCACCCGAATTAGGCAATATTAAATATTTGCAAAATGCAAAAAAAAAATAAATAAATAAATAAATAAATAAATTCCCCAGTGCTTTTATAAAAGCCTTTAGAAAACGAAATAAAAGCAAGAAAAGAAACAAGATTCAGCCGAATTACCACAGAGGTAAGAGAAATGAAACACATCAAAACTATTTTATTGTTTGATGAAACTCAAAGGCGTTTCCAATTATGTCTTCCTTGTTTCTACAATCAACTAAACATGCTTTAATCTCACATTCATCAGCAAAGGGTCCCGCAGTGGACTGATCGTTAAGACACGGTTCCCAGCAGTTCACCGAAGTCAAACATTCCTGGCTGCTGTCAGTGTGCGGGTGGGTGACCACTTGGATCAGTCTGCATAGGGACCGAGGGTGTGCGCATTGCTCCTCGTTAAACTGTTTTACCGTAAAGTGTTCGAATTCGCGTTCAGGTCGTCGGGCTACTGAAGCTCGGGTGCCATCCCCTCTGCAGAGGATCAAAATTGTGATGGCATATCTTCGGATCATCCTCCGGGATGTTTCCCAGACCGTCGCCAATAGCCCATTGTGCAGCTCTAGTGCGACGTAAATGAACTACAATTACAATTACAATCACCAGAAAAGGCATATTTTGACGATGTTCCAAAGAGCGAATATTATGGGAGAGTGCTGTATCTCGGGATACTTTTCACAACTTAATTTTTAGCCTTGACTTTTGCAGTTAGACTTTCAATCTAAGAACAGCAATTAAATACTCAACCATTATCCATTTCAACACATTTTTCTACCACAAAATATTTGAAAAGAAAAATGTGCCTACCATTAAAAATAATAATTGTAATCTGCACTTTTTAATCGTATAATCATCCATGCCTTTTCTAACTATATAATATTATAAGTTGCATTAATTTACTGTGTAATTTTGTAATTTGATTTCAAGGTAATTATTACTGTAAAAATTACGGTACATTAGACTTTTTGTTCCAGTAAACATTTTCCAGTTGAAATATAATTTACGGTAATAAGTACTGGCACCCTGTGTGATGGCACTTTTTACCGTTATTTGATCTGGAATTATTTCCAGTTTGGATTTGGTCTAGCTTGATGGCAAACCAGTTAAGATTAGCAACAACTATCCAACAGAAATATAATTTTTATTTGAAATATAGCATCATTACTTCCTAATATGCTTTTGATGCTGACTAAGCATGTTTAAAAGCATTTTTAAATTTTGTATTCAGTAGTCTCATATTGTAAAAAAAGGGCAAAAAATCCTTTTTTTTAATATTTTTGTGGGTATAAATCAATTATTTTGTAAATTTAAAAATCGAATAATATGAAAGGGTTTAAAAAAAATTATCGTGTTTTGATTGTAAAAACTATGGTTATCTTTCAAATGGTGCGAAAAAGTGTTTTTTATTTATCTTAATTACAGCTTGGGAAAAGGCTCAGTTTCTTTTTCTTTTTTATCATATTGAATTTTTTAAATGGAGTTAAAACTTGTGGCACGTTTTTCTCCATCATATTTTTACAATTTCAGAACAATATATCTCAACACTTATTAAACACAAACGCACAAAAATCGAAAAAATACATACATATTTCAGTTATTTTGGTTTATATTAATTTTCAGAAAGTTTGCTAAGCAATTTTATATTTTGCTACATAATTGTTTTTTAAAAAAAACTGCTAAATTATGAAAATCCAATTTGTTTCTTAAATTTGACAAGAATAACAAATAATTTCTGATTGCAAATTAAGGACTATTCTAATAAAAAATAACCAACAGTTTTTAAATTCAAAGAGCAATATTTTTCAATTATATAAAAAAAATAAAATGATCAATTTTTAATTATGTTTAAATGTTAAAATTTTTGTTAATATATGTCACAGAAAATTTCAGGGCCCTTTTTCTATAACTATTTTATAGTAAAATGAAGCAAAAAATTTAAAACAATCGATACTTTGAAAAACAACTCGTCAAAACTAATAACTGCAGTCTCATAAAAGCTCAAATAAAAACGGGTATATTCATTTTTGCATTTAATGTGTTGTACGATCAATTTAGCTGCAATAAAGTACTCAGTTTACATTAGATGTTTAAAAGCATGCAAATATTTGGATGCTGGAGCGAAGATAGTATATATCTTGCTTAATTAATGCCTTGTAAGTAACGTTTAGACTAATAAGTGATATATAGCAGTATTATACTAATAAATGGTAGTTAGTTTAGATGGTTAGTTTTTTGCTGTTGCTAAAACTAAATTATTACTCCGATTTTTCTCATTCCCAAGCCAATACATTTATTTTCCATGCTAGTTAATTCGATTACACAGATAATTTACATAGAAATGTGTTTTTCTTCATTCGTCAGTAATATCAAAACAATATCTTCTGAACTATCAAAACAGCTGAGACCCTTGATAGTTTTATGAATTTCTATTACCTACAACTTTTACTTTGTTATATATCTGATAACTGATTTATTGTTATACATCTGATAATAATCTGATAATCTTTGTTAACTATCTGATGATTAACTACTTCATTATTAAAACTATAAAAATGAATCTGGTATTCTTATTTAGCATTTATATTAGCATTATAGCAACTAAAACATAAAATAATAGCGTTTTGCGATAAGTTAACTCTTAGTAACAAATGCTCTTTGAAGTCAAGTCAATAGTCAATAATATGTAAACATATTTCTTGATTTTGTATGATTTTGCTCGTAATTTTATGTAACGCTCTTTGTATCAACAGAATTTGCTCTATTTACTATATTTTGTGAGTTAAATAAAGGAAGAAAAAAAATTGTTTGTAAAATATTTAAAATCAGTTTGGGAAAGGTCATAATTTTTTAAAATTAGCCGTAATTTTTAAACTGTTATTGAAATAGTTATATTTCTTATTTGATTTTTATTTAACCTTTAATATGAAGAAACATTTTAGATCGAGAAATTTTTTTCTATTCGTCTATACTGAAGTTTCGCATGGTAATGTCTCATTAATTTCTCTCCCTTATTCTGTTTCATCAATTTTTCATCTCGATAACAGTTTCCTACTCGTACAAGGATTATTTTAACATAAACAGCTAACATTAATTTATAATAAGTAACAGTTGTATAAAAATTTAAGAAAAATTAAAGGCAAAAAGAATATAGTGTTACAGTTTGGACAAAGGGCGATGTCATTTTCACTTATGTAAGTTTGATAGTTTTACACCGGCGCATGCGTATTTCAACAGAGCTGGCGCATGCGCACTAGAAGTGCGCATGCGCAATTTTACGGACAAGATCTTACGTATAAAATCTTACGTACTGGAACGTACGGATAAGCTAACTTAAATTTGCGAAATCTCCCTATTTAGAATTTAACGTATAATAATTAGTTATAAAATGATCATCATCAAATTATTTATCATCAAATTAGTTATTTATCAAATAAGTAAATTAAATTGTAACAGAACAATATTTTTTCTCTACAGTATATAAAAATATGTTCAACACCATCATATTAATAAACATCAAACTGCAACAACGTAGTGAGAAGTATGTAAAAATTGTTATTAATTACCAAATATTTTATTAATTTTGTTGAAACCTTGTTCCTGTCTTTTTTTTATGAAAGGTGTGGCATGGTAAAAACAAAATTAAACATCGAGGCATGAATTATTTTTAACAAGTACAAGACCATACGTCACTATTGCGAAAATAATAATAAAAATGAAATTTTGTTGTTTCTTACTAATAATAAATATATTCATACATTTAACCTATGCAAAAAAAAAAAAATTGAAAAAGTTTCGATTACAAGTAAATTAAAAATCTTTCTGGGACGCATAACATTTATTAAAAAATATATTTTTTGATATGATCTTAATTAAACTGCTGTTTAAGGGCTAATACGACAATATTACTTTCGGTGGCGAGTCATTGAGCTTGTCTAGATTTTTATTTTATTTTAATAAAGCTTGGAACGGGATTCTCTTAGGGTATTTCTAACCCCTACTTCTTCTAATTTCATTGTATAGGGAAACCTTTGCATTATTTTCTAAAAGAAATAATTAAAAAATTGACTTTCAAACTTTGCGAATCTTAAAAACTATTCTTGTAGAATAATTTCTTTCCGAAAATGTAGCTTAATCTGTCTTTTTTTTTCTTTCTAAAAACAAAATGTAAAGTTTTTAATCTAGAAAGCGATTAAAAGACCATTTCCTTTTAAATGATTAGATAAAAAATTGTGATATTTTTTATCACTATTAAAGTATTTTTTTTAAAATAAAATGAGATGCATTAAAACTAATCTCTTGAACATATTGTTTAACTACGTTAAATCATAAATTATGCAAATTTTAGAGCTCATTTGAACGTATTGTTTGAGATAAATTTTAAATGCAGAACATTTATTTTAAACAATTTTATTTTATAATTTTATAACCGTCGTTGAACAGCCGACCCAATTTCATGGGTTTACGACTACTTACGTTCAACTCCGTAGCCTTGTAATTTTGAACCAATCCAGAACACAAGGAAACTCCTGGATCAGTACCCCCAGAGGTATTGATTTGTTGTGGGAACATGGAGGACTTTGAGACTCGACAGATTTAACGTGCATCAGTCACCATTTACTGCACGGGGAGTCTTCGGCCGGCGAGGATCGAACCCACGACCTCTTTGATATGGGCCCAGCGCCCTACCGACCAGGCTATCCCGGCCCTATTTTAAACAATTTTATTTTATTTTATAACCGTCGTTGAACAGCCGACCCAATTTCATGGGTTTACGACTACTTACGTTCAACTCGGTAGCCTTGTAATTTTGAACCAATCCAGAAGACAAGGAAACTCCTGGATCAGTACCCCCAGAGGTATTGATTTGTTGTGGGAACATGGAGGACTTTGAGACTCGACAGATTTAACGTGCATCAGTCACCATTTACTGCACGGGGAGTCTTCGGCCGGCGAGGATCGAACCCACGACCTCTTTGATATGGGCCCAGCGCCCTACCGACCAGGCTATCCCGGCCCTATTTTAAACAATTTTATTTTATTTTATAACCGTCGTTGAACAGCCGACCCAATTTCATGGGTTTACGACTACTTACGTTCAACTCCGTAGGCTTGTAATTTTGAACCAATCCAGAAGACAAGGTAACTCCTGGATCAGTACCCCCAGAGGTATTGATTTGTTGTGGGAACATGGAGGACTTTGAGACTCGACAGATTTAACGTGCATCAGTCACCATTTACTACACGGGGAGTCTTCGGCCGGCGAGGATCAAACCCACGACCTCTTGGATATGGGCCCAGCGCCCTACCGACCAGGCTATCCCGGCCTTTATTTTAAACAATTGACGCTTAGGAAAAGTTAGGGAAAAATATCATCTCATATTATTACAGTGTGTTTCCTAACCAATATTTTAAGATGTATATTCATCGCACGGGTTCTAATAAAAATAAAAATAACTATGATAAAAAAATAACGATAACAATAAAAATAAGGTTAATGATGATACACCACAGAATATTTTGAGAAGGAAAATCTACAGAGTAAAATCTATGTAAAAAGAAATAACTTACTTTTTGCAAATAGTAATTGGTTAGAAATGTCAGATGCATAAATAAGTTCAAGTATTTTTATATGCAAAGAAATCCTTTTAATATTTGAAGTATTATTTCTGTTGATTCGCGCTTGGTTTCATGCATCTCAGCGTAATCAAATACAGAGTAAACATTGCTTCACTTGTTTATATAACCATATCACATCGAAACAAAATTCTGGTTAGATTGTTGTTCTGTATGGTTATGATATTTCTGGTTAAAAAAAAACAATAAATCTGGTTAATAAAATCAAATATATAGAATTTAAACCATTCAAATGGTAATTTCCCCCCTCATATGATAATGGTTTACCGAAAATTCTCGTTTTCAAAATTAAATTTCTTATTACCACACATTGAGTAAGAGATGCAAAACTGAAAATTAAATTTAACCAAATAAATGGTTTTTGTGCCATGCTATTAAGTATCGTGATAACATTTTACCACATTTATCACATGTTATAAAACCATAATTTATTGTTAATTTTAACAAAATCATAAGCAAAACGATTCAGTAAAATTTACTAAGCTTTTTGTAATTTCTATAAAGCCAAAAACACTATAAATTTTACCATAATCTGGTAATTCTTGTCACACTTTTTTTTCTCAGTTTATGTGAGTAAATAGGTACAAGTACAAAATTGTACTTTTTTCTCATAAAGCCATTATAACTTCTAAAATGCTAGTCTTATCGTTTCGGTTTTTTTTTCTTAATCGATTCAGTATACAAATTTACATATGTAATATTTTTTTCATAGATTTTTAGATAGAAAAACATATAAACATTTTATTTAATTTTCTTTTTCTCTAGCAAAAACCTGACGCATTAGATTATTCTTATGAAGAGGCAGGTAGTTAGTAATCAGAAAAAAATTCAGTGCAGTTTACCTCCACCCAAATAGTTACTCCTTTTTACCCCATCCTGCTAAAATTCGAAGAACTACATAGAGCTAAAAGAAACCTTTACTGAACTCTGAATTCAATGGCAGAAACAAATAGAAAAAAAACCGAGTTGCATTTTATATAGCAGACAGGACTTGAAAATCTATTGTTTTTATAAATCAAATTCAGACACTAGATGAGAAGTTGAAAAATTCTGTAATGATAAAGATTAATGTTTTCAAAGTTATATTAAATATATATTCAAACTAATAAATATTACATTTTTACACAGAGAAAAAATTCTCGTAAAATTATTGTACTCGATAGTAATGACAATTATGGTAAAAAAAACATAATTTTGCTTAAAAGAACCTAAATATACGATATTAAAAATATTCATATGTAATTTATATGATAATGATTTACCGAGGGATTTTCAAAATTATAGTTCTTATTATCACACATTAAGTAAAAAATACAGATCTCAAAAGTAAATTTACACGAATAAATGGTTTTTATGCCATGCTCTAAAGTATCATGATAAAATAAAGTATCATGATTTCATAAAATCCCATTTTATTGTTAAATTTACCTAATTCTTTACCAAGGTGCTTGGATAAAATTTGCAGAACTTCTTGGAGTTCCTATAGAGCCTGAAATCAACTAAGTTTTACCATATTCTGGTAGTTTTGACCATACTATTTTTCTTCGTGTATTTAATGCTAGTGACACTTGATCTTATCTATAAACTAATCAATCAGTGTAAATTACATAAAATTTTATTTTACATTTTTAAATTTGTTGTCATTCAATCACTATTACATAAAAGTAATTAGATCTCTATTGAATATTTATTTAAAAATGAAGTAAATTAATAAAATGGAAAAACCCAAGTAAAATATAAGAAGCGAGATAAATTTTAAAATCAAAATATTTAAATAAATTCAACTTTTTCGTGTTTAATTTTAAATATAACGTTTTCTAAAAAGGAACACCTAGGTATGCAAGCACATTTATTTTCTTTTGAAACAATCAACCAAATTTCATCAAACAACGCGATGAAAAGAAATTCTTTCGGCTTCTCGAAGAGAATGATTTTCTTTTCTAAAGGATGAAAATTTTTAATTTAGGTTAAAAATATCTTTGGAACATAAGGTTTTTGTTCATACGAAAATCATTGTTTGATTCTTAGTTCAGTACACTATATCAAAGCTTTTTAGATTTACAATGGCTGATATTGTGCTTGATGCTAAAATGGGATTCGTGATCATTAATGACATATGGGTGGTATTTAAAGTAAAAGTGAGTGTTACGAATAAATAGCTTTTGTCTTAAGCTTTTGAAAATGATGGTTAAATAATAATTTATTAAATTAATATTTCACCATATTTGAAGAAAACAGTTAAATAACTATAAATACGTTAGCATTCAAACTGTTAACTGTGAGAAAAACCGTTTATTAACTATTTTCACCTAATTCAATTGAACAAGCAGAATTTTTCACACCAACTAGACCCACCTAATAAAGCCATTTAGTTTATGGCAGATGGGTATTTATTACAGCAGAGAGGACTAATCTGACAATCTTATGACTGACAGAACGGGGGTAAAAGTCCCAGCGTTGACACAACAGTATTTTCTCCATTCCCTTCAAGACACGAAGAGCTTCCAGTGTACTGCAATTTCCAGTTTGTGATCCTGGACTACTGGAGTACGATACTCTCATTCACGCATAGATGGCAGCACTATAAAGTTGCTAAACTGTCTCCAATGTCCTGTTAAGCCTTACTAGTTGTAAATGGAAAAAAACTAGTATAGTTGCGCACTCATGGTTTTTTAACCATACTAGTTGTAAACGGTTTCAAAACCGTAAAGGTAAGAAAGGTTCTTCATCGTAAACTTCATGGTTAATTGAATGGACAGAGTGCTGCCAGTTATTTTAGCATAATTTTAGAATAAAAAGTCTAAGAGTCCCCTAAAATTCTAAATTTTTACTCTACCGTGTTAACCATATTTCTTTTATATATAATTAAATATTTTCTGTTTAGCTGTGATTTGTAATGGGTAGCTTAGAGGCGAAACATGACAATTGCTTACTAGATGAATCTTGGAAAAAATGAAGAGGATTGACTGACATTAATCATTATGAAGTGAATTGTTATTTACTCTATATTCAGGGCTACAAATAATTAAATTGTTTTTAAGAAGCGAGAAGTGTAATAATACCCATCAAAATAAATGGAACATAGGGTCATATTTAAAACTGAGAAACGAAAAAGAAAAGAGGTCATGATAAATTAGTTGTTTAAGAGGCGCATTTCATGCAGCACGTTCTTCGACATCAGATATTGACTAATGTCCTCAAAATAACTCTTAATATTTTGAGCAAAAAAGGATTAACATCATTATCGTATCTGCTGCCTGTACGTCGTTATATAAAAAAAAACTTTTTTATCGAAATAAAATATTTGGATTTTCTTCAAAGATCTCCTTAATTATTTCAAGTGTTATTAGATTGACCAAATAGAATATTTTATTGGAAAAAGAAGACATAAAGCAGAACACCCTACTTTATGATTCGGCTCATTAAAATTCCTCAAAAAATATAATCAATTTTTTTCTGTATCCTTTTTTATTTGCTCGATTTTTAAATCGAGAATAAATTTGATGTAATTCAATTAAAAGCAAAAAGTCCTTAATAATTTAACGGAGGAACCTTTTTTTGAAAAAAAGTTACGTCAAAACCTCAGTAGCGAATGATTGATGTTGTTCAATATATACTTTATCAACTTTTGAAGCACATCATTTGATGACATGGAAAACTGTTATTAAATTTTAAAACTCAGCTCATCAATCAAATTTCGCACTTTCTCTTTTACAACACATTTGTGTGCATTTTAGAAAGGCTTCTCTCGTTTAAATCGTTATTGAGTTATACTCATCTTATTTAATTTGCAAAAGGCTTTAAATTAAGCGGAACTTAGCTTCTGTAGAGACTAAGTCCAATTCCACGGGAAAAGTTATTTTGATTACTTTTAATATCAGATTGAATATTTGATACACTGTAAGAAATTTCTCGAAAAAAATTGTTAAATAACAAACTATTTAACAGCTATTTTTTCATATTCAAACAAAACAGTAAAAAAAACCGTAAATAAGATGGTAATCAAACTGTTAACAGTGAAAAAAACTGTTTAATAACTGTTTTCACTTAATACGGTTAATCAACCGGAATATTATCACACCATTTAAATCCAACTAATGAACCTACTTGGATATAATAGCCGAGAGGGCTAATCTGTCAATCTCATGACCAACAGAACAGGGGTTCGAATCCTAGCGTTGATACCATAATATTTTCTACATTTCCTTCAACACATGAAGTGCTTCAAATGCCCTGCACTCCACAATGTGAGCCCTACACTCATCAATGCTCATTACCTAACAAAAAACCTATCTCCGATGTCCAGTTAAATTTTTTTTCTTATGAATTTGAAACCATGCTAGTTGCAAATGGTTAAAAACCTTATGATTTTGTATTCATGGCTTTATACCCATACTAGTTGTAAACGGTTTCAAAACCGTAAAGGTAAAAAGCACATCGTACCATAAACTTTACGGTTAATCGGATGGACAAACTGCGTACGGTTACCATAACTTTAGACCATAAATTCATAATTTTGGAAAGAAAACTCTAACAGTGTAGAAAATTAAAGCACGTATAGTAACTTTGGAATAAAGAGGTTTATAGATAAATAATACCTTGTTTAAAACGAATTGCAGAATACCTCTGCCTTACTCCCTATGACTCCGCAAATTCCTGGGAAAACTTTTGAGATATATTTGTTATATAATCTAGGTCTTAGAGAAGTATGCTTATAAAGTTATTTTGAAAAGTGTATAGTGCTCAAGAAAAAAATTTAAATACCTAGAATAACTTTTGATCTAATCGGATTTTTCTTACATACCAATACTCAATGATTCGGCGTCTTAAACTTTAATATGCTGATTAATTAATGCTGACGATATTGCAGACGATTTTTCTGAATAGGTATGTCTTTTTTTTGACGGATTCGGATACTTGACACTCAAAATATGGAACACAGCTGCAATCTGGAAAATATGGAGTACGGGGAAATTTTGATTAGGAGGGCGTTCTAAAGATTGGACATCGTAAAGTTAATTTTACTTCTTGCGTATTCTGTAATGTATTGAGAACTTTTTAAGATTGAGTTTTCGTATAAGGAAATACGATCATTAGAACAAAAGTTATTCAAGTTGCTCTTTATTGCGCACTGTACATTGCCAGGAAGACCTTTTAACTCGAAAAATATTTTTTAATAAATCGTTTTTTCAGAAATATTTTACATTTAGGATTTTTCTCAAAAAAAAAAAAACTATTTTAAAATTTATGCTTCAAATAGAAATAAAATAAAAATATTTTTATCGTTGAGGAATATATTAAGATGAAAAATATAGTTGAATACACTCTTCAATGCAATATCAATATTCAATACACTCTCCAATAGTTCAATGCACTCTTTCAATATAAGAAAAAACATAGAGAAAAATGTCAATGTAAAGAGAATGGTATGCTCGAATCTGGAAGTTTATAACAAATAGTGAAATGGTGCAATAGTAACGAATATAAGGTACTGATCTCAGCAGAAATCAAGCTATTCTAAACATACCTTTGCTACCAATGGTTCAATTAAGTATTGTGGAATTATTTTAAATTACCAATATAAATTGCTTATACCAAATTAACACCAATATTAATGTAACCAATATTAATTGCTTCAATGTACAAGTATATTTTGTGAATTCAATCAACAATAGAAAACATCATGCTCGAATTTTTATGGTTTTAAAAGTTATTGAATAGTGGTACGTTGACCAGGTCAAGAAAGGCAATATGTTGCTATAATAATATGTTTTGTATAATGTATGTTATAATAGTATGTTGTTTGCTCAAAGCAAAATTTCGCAGCGTGTCTAATCAAATATAGTCAAGATATTGTGAGGAAACTCATTTTGAAAAAAAGTGTGATTAAAGTTCAGTTACAATGTGTTTTCTTGTCTTGATGAATAATAAATCATTTAAGGAATTCGGGTAATATAATGATAAGTCATATTTTAAATAGTTCAGTAGAGCGTTTTGGTGAAAAATACTATGATTTTCTCGTTTTTGTGTGTTATGCTGTTATCTAAACAAAGCTGCAGAAAGTTGATAATTACCTAACTGGAAACCATATTAAGGTTCAATTAAGAAATATTTTTTGGAAAAGATATGGATAATCTTATGCTACCTAAAGTCTTTCCTTTACCTCCAGAATTCAAACTGAATTGTCGACAATATAATGATAAGATAAACGCCACGATTTTCTTGTGTCCGTGTGTCATACTTTTACATAGCAATAATTCTGGAAAATTGTAAGTACCTAACTAGAAACTCTACTATGGATTTAATTAAGGATTCTAATTCAATTGTATTTGTATCTTTATTTAATTGTCAGTCAATTATTGTACCTAATTGTCAGTAAGTCAAATTTTCAACTAGTTCAGTAGAGCAGTTTTGGAAAAAAACTCAGTCGTTTTTTTTTGTGTCCGTATGTTGTGCTGTTATCTAGAGGAAATTTCCAGAAAATGTGCAAATACTTAAATAGGAACTATACTAAGGATTAATTTAATGTAAGAATGTCCCCTTTGGAAAACATGTGGCTAATTATTATAATGCCCCAAGCACTTATTCATAACTAACTTGCACTTGCATACATACTTAACGGCGCTTGTATCCGGAACTGTTGTTAAATTCAAATGTCTGATTTAATAATTCTTCCTTAAAAGGAATATAATAATAATAATTCCATTTCCAGAGAATACTTAAAGTTGTAAATTAACTCAAGAGTTGTTTACTCGGTAAATCCTTTAAGCCGATAAGCAGTTCCATTAAGTATAAACACACTCCATTTCTCCGTTAAATATATTTAAAAACATAAAACGTATCCATACTGTTTTGAAACACGAATTTCGCCCGTAAGTCCAATATATTCAAATTATGCCCCAGAGAACGCCATTTCCATTCTATCTAAATGACCACTCGTAACTGCCATATTGTGAAATATTTAATTGGCACAAGTCAGAGCCATTGTCGCCAACAGCGCCATTAACTTCTGAAAGAGGGGCACACCCAAGGATGCACTTGGGCAAATTAATGACCCTTAATAGTTAGGGAAGAGGATTACTGTTCAGGCTCTGAGCCGTCTGCTTGATTGAATACTACCTCAGAATCAGTTATTTCAGAAATTTTGTAATTACTTCCGATGATGTCTTCAAATTTATCATAATTTTATATTGTAAGAAGTCATTTCATGTGTCGATGAAAATCAATACCTCTAAAACAAGCTGAGGTCAAGAATTTCAGTGTTTGGTTGAATTAATTTTCAACATTTCAAATATAGCTTCGTTGTAAAAATATATATAAGAGGCGTTTTTCAAAACTAGTACATCTTTGCTTGAAACTGTAGAAGTTAATTTCTGGAAAATCCCTAAAAATATTTTGAAACTCCATAGCCTAATTTGTATGGTAAAATCCATTTTTTTTGCAAAGTCTTTTTCTTAACTTACTAATATAATTTTACACATATTACAGTCTAGATAAGATAGTACAGTCAAATCAGTACTATTCGGATATCTGAATTCAAGTTTAATTCATTGTCAAAATGTCAAGCAGCCTCCTCTTAGCATGTGGCAAAAATTTTTACGTCCTCGGGAGTTAGAATTTTCAGGAGAATTCAAAGGTGATAAATGAGATAAAGAAATTTAAATATTGCTTTCTAGTCAATGGATGTATTGCTTCCTGAGTATATTTTTTTACAATAGCGAATGATATAAGGCTTGGGATGAAAATGTCTCAATCTTGAAATAGATAATAATTTTGTGTAAAAAAAAAAGGATTCAATGTTTGAACAGTACCAAGCCTAGTGTTGCTTCTTAGTAATTTTTTCAAGCAGTATCGAATTCCCCTTTCGTCTAAATACCCACTAGGTATCCATATCAAAAGTATACATTGCAACAAGACTTTAAAAAGTATTTGATTTTTTTTGTTGTAAATTCTGAAATATTGGTTCTATTTACTCTAGTTAGATATCATTCAATTTAGAGTGATAAAAACAAGAAACATACTTTACTTTCTGATAGTGTCAGGTACGTAAACAGTAATAAGTTTTTTTGTACATAAAACCCTAATAATATCTTACCTATTGGGCTTTTACACTAGCGAGCAAAAGTCTTTGGTCATACACAATATTATAGATTGTCATATGAAATGAAGTAAAATAATGTTTAATATTTCTGCATTTCCTTTATTAAATTAATAGTATATTTTGTGTTTAGTAATTTTCGTAATTGTATTATTGGATGAATTTCTTTGTCCCCAATAATATTTAGCTACAATACAATTTTAACTCATAAATATAAGTTTTGCAAATTCATTTACCGAGTCCTAATCGTAATTTTATGTGTACACTGCAGTTTAATATCGACATTTGTTTTTATAGAATATGTTCTTATATGACTCGAAATATAAGAAAAACGGATATAGGAAAACGAAATATAAGAAAACGAAATATAAGAAAAATTTATTCGATCCTTTGCGATTAAAAAACAAAAATAATAAGAATTCCGAACCTAAGTTTATGACACGCATGTTGGCTCAATATAAAACTGAAATAAAACCCTGCAATAAAAAAAACCACAGTAAGGCCAGAATGCTTTTCGCAGGTTTTCTCAAGCTCGAAGGGAAATGCGCCCCGAGCAAACAGCACTGAGTGCCTTAAAACGATCCCTTCCAACAAAAGACCCACAAAGAGACCCTGAAAGAGATGGAAAGACTGTGCGGATGAGGACTTTGCCCTCCTGAAAGTGAAGAACCGGAAATCGATTTCTGGGAGAAGTAAAGAGAGTCTAAAAGATTATGAGTAAAGCCCAGGCCCACAAAAGGCTGTCCTCGTGCCAATGCTGTTAAATTACATGATGCTGATAAAATTCTAATCTATTAATCCTATCATTTTCAAATCGAACTCCTTCGATTTAACGTAATAGAATATTCCGGGAGTAATACCTCATTTGACTAGATAGCAAAATTTAAATTTCTCTCTCGTTTACCTTTCCTTTACCTATTCCGTAATAACCGGAGTATATGGAGTTATTTCTTACTACTTACGAAGGGTACTTTCATTAAGAATAGAGTAGAACCCTTTTTTTCTGTTCTATAAGAATCTATATTTGCTTTATCATTTTAGTTACATTTTTCATTATTTTCTTTATATTTAAGCGCTTCTCATCTTATGCGTTTAAATAGTTTTCACTTCAGCGAGGATGAAATATATTTTGGAAACATCATAAATATCTCAAATTTCTTTTTGTTTAAGTAGATCATGTTACTTGCCATCATAAAATGTGCATTAATTTACTATTTGAAACAGAGAGAGATATATAGCAAATTAATTTACTATCAAAACAGGGAGACTTTTAAGAAATCGTGAAAAAAGAGTTTAAAAGAAATAAATCTTTGAACAAAAGACAGAAAGGTTTTCGAGGCTCTTCAACATCCTCTTCAGAAAATCATCCATTACAAAAGTGCTCTTAAAATAAATCAAACTATAAATATTTAAATCGCTTTTCCTCTCATGTATAAAGCCTATTCATTGGATTGAACAATAATACCTTTTTACCCCTGTACCATAAAAGAATTTAATTTTCTCAGAAGAAAAGACGGAAAAAATTCTGATTTCCATTAATAAACCCGGAATCTAAAAAACAGCACGTACGAATCAAAACGAAAAAATGAAATGATTATATGACTGCACTATTAATAACATAGGCTTGAAAAAGATTATTAATAACACAATTTAATACTGATGGTTATTTCGAGCTGTAATAAAGAACTTTCTAGTGACTTATTTTCAATTCTATTCCATGAAATTAGAGATAAAATATTCTAAGAATAAAATTGAAATAGTGAGATGTTCTAAAAACTGTTCTCCTAAATATAAATGTTTAAATCAATTCATACATATTACTTTTATTTCGTATTTAAGAAAATCCATGTCGAGATTCAATGATTTGTTTAGTAGTTTTTTGTAGTTCAGTTTTTGTAGTTCTTTTTTTTTGTTGTGTTTCACAAAAGACTTCATTTGCTCAGACGAAAAGAAAAAACCTTTTTCCTATTTTCCGTGAGTAGAATCGGAATCCGGATAACAGAACTTTCGAATCAAAACAAATACTGTAATAAATTTGTTTTTATACTCTAAACACGAAAATAAAAAAAAGGTTAACTTAATAAATAAGTATATAGAGAGAAAGGTAAAAACGATATCGTTTGCAAAAAAAGAATTTCCACATCGCTAAGGCAGCTTTCGTTAGATATATTTTGCTCGATACTGGTGTCTTCTTTATATTGATTGGTGGTTTTCTGTTTTTTTAATCAATCCATCAATAAACCGAAGAATGCAGACGAAATTGGAAATTGCAGATATCTTTGACGAAACTTTTTCTGCGGAAACGTGATAAATTTAATAAAAATATCTTCTACGCTTTCAGATGTATTGTATTAAACTTGCGCATATAAAATGCAGAATTAGGCACAAATGAATTACCGGATTTTAAAGATTTATAATTTCGAAACTATTATACATATTATAAACTACATACATGAAATTTCCAAATTTTTTTTTTACTATATCAAGTTTTTTTTTTCAGTTACTGGTTCGCTGTGTAATGATTTAATCTGTAATCAAATTTATTTTCCAAATTTTATATAATCACAAAGTAAACAGTTATGAATAGTTCTTTTAACTATTTTTGGCATAGGTGGTTCATGTCTATAGTTCATGCGATTGACTATTTTACCTGGTTACCATGTTTCCTGGATCTTAATCATGTGATTTCTTTTTGTAAGGATACAATAAAGTTCATTTGGATAAAGAATATCAATATTAAAGCTTGAAGGAGATTGATTTATGGCGTTTAAAAATACTGCCATTGTTTTCTCGTTAAGCAACGAGACGATTAAAATTACCCGAGGTAACTTTCCCCCTTACAGATGCTTTCTATTGAAAATTGTCTATAAGTTAAACTTGTAAAAAACTTTTGCGGATTTAAATGATCAAAAAGTTCATAAATATTTCGACTACTTATCATTACTTTTATAAACCATATTTATAATTGTATTCGTTAAATTGTTAGATGTCAGTTATACATTTCTTACAGATAATTACGAGTGGAAATGGCGAAAAATTAACATCCATGTAAGTACATAATCTGATTTATTATTTGCAGTCTTATTATATGCCGACAAAGAAAAACTAATTAAGGAAAAAAAAAGAATCATTAAATTTAAAAAACACCGAGCAATTAATAAGGAAAAACATCTATAAAATGATTATTTGGGACTTGGTTATTGCAGTTTGTTATTTAATAAAAAGAGTTTTGAAAATCACCAAATATCTCAATCATTTTAAATTATCCAAAGTCATTATCTAACTTACTTTTATACTATTTTATTATTTCTTTAGTTTTAAGTTTTCCTTTGAATAAAATTTTTATTGATTTTCGATTAAATTGACATCTGACAGGGAATTTTTAATATAATCAGTAAAAAATCGATTTTTTTTTGCTTCAATTCATTGCACTGGAAATAAATCTATTATTAGCGCTTTAACCCCTATTGTACATTAAATTAATTTAATGCTTAAAGAAACTTCTATTTTTAACTATTTCGCTTGTTTGTTAAAAAAAATTAAAAAAACTAAAAAAGAATGAGAAAATAAAAAAAAACTGATAAAAAATTAAAATATTCCCAAATATTTATTTATTCATTCATTCATTTTTTGGGGGGATTAAAAAAAAGTTTTTTTTCAATGCAAAGAATAAGTTAAATGTTAATTAAAAAAACAGTTAATTGCTAATTAAAGTTAATGTTAAATGCTAATGTTAGTGAACTAACATTAACATGTAACTGAAGTTAAATGTTAATTTAAAGAGAAACGTTTCGAACGCATGCTAATCATTAAAATTGATCAAAACTCAGAAATGTGTGAAACTGCATGTAGCATAAAAATATATTTAGTTTAATTCCATAACATAATATGATGAAACCATGCATTTAATTTCAAAAAACAGTACAGGCAATATGTTTAAAACTTAAAAACAATGATGCACACGATTAACTTAAAAACAAATTTAATTAGTACACACCTTAACTGAAATAAAGAAGACCGTTTTTAAAATTGTTTAAGCAACAGTATGGAGTATATAATGTTAAACTGAAAGTCCCTTCAGTATATAATTTTATACTTCCTTCTTAATATTTCAAGCTTTACTTGATCTTGTTTAAGAGATGTTTCTTTCTTTTTTTAAAAAGAAAAAAAAAACATTTTTTTTACTTGCAAACGAAGAAATGAATAAATAAAGTTGTATTATGTTTTTGAAAATAGTAAAAAAAACTTTTAGTAGCTAAAAAGGCTTTCATTTAGAATCAGAAAAAGTATCTTAAAAGCTTTGTTCTTTACTTGGAATTAATAAAGATAATGCTGTTTGTTTGGAGATATAAAATACTCCTTGTCCCCGCCAAAACATATTTACAATGGAAAGAGTAGCGCGGGATTTATTTATTTTTGTTTTTTTTTTTAAATGTAAATAATCCTGTTTGTAAACTTTGCTTTAGTTTATTTAGAACTCTGATGCTATTCAAAAAAATTATTTTTTCTTTCGAATTAGTACTGAAATTTTAAAATTCGCCCAGTTTTTGTTATTTTAAAAAACTTTTTTGTATAGTTATGTTTTAAGAACAGCGAATTGAAGAATAGTGGAAGATATTAAGTAAAAATATAAATTGAATGCAAACTTTGACCTTAAATTGCAATGTTTGTAATGAAGAAAAAATATTATAACTAATGCTTATTTAAATAACAAAATAACTTGAAGAGCCTGATTGAATGATAATAAATATTAGTATTGAAGAAATACTGATGATGTCATCATAATAAGTTTGGGAGAATCTCACGCGTCCGTAAATTAACCAACAAATCTTTAATAAGCTGTAATATGGTATTTTTAAAGGCCCATTTTTAATTAGTTTATTGAATCATTGTCTTTTGGCTATAAGAAGGATTTTTTAATTTGATGTCGTCAAAAAATAAGAGGAAAACGAAGTATCGAAAATAAAATGATAGTTCTGTGTCGCCTATGGTAAAGTTAGAATCTATACCATGCTGACCCATACAGGAAAAAAAAGCACAATCAAAAGGATTAAAAATTAAGTATATGCATCCTCTAACAATTAAGAATAAAAAGTAAGCTTTAAATGTAAGGTAATTTACATAATCTAGTACATTTTGCTGAGCATATATTTTAAGTTCTGAAGAAACTTACTTCAGTATCCAACTCAGTAGTAAGAAATGAGAAAAAGAATATAACGGATTATGTAAATAGGGAGTTTGTGAAATTTTTCCCTAAATTTCAACTTTTAATTTTTGGTGTGGAATAAATTAAGCATTCCAAAATGTTTGAGTGAAATAATGAAAGTATTTTTGAATTTTTCACTGAAAAAATAAATGCCTGAATTTCCCAGAACTTTTTTTCGTTTTTACCAAAACCGGTTCCTGGTATGCGCTACAAGCAAATTTTTTGTCAAATTGACGAAATAATTATAGTCACTTTTTCGAGGAAAAGAATTTCGTTGGAAGTAAAAAAAAAAATTTCGTCATTCTATTTCTTTAAAAAAAAAAACTTGTAGTGCTTAATGTATCTAATCTTACTTATAAAGACTTTATCGTGTTTACCATAGGGCTAGTTCAATGTTGCCTTAATAACACAGGAAGGAAAATTAACCCGTTCTCGAAGCAGGATTTGAGCCTGGGATGTCGCAGGTACGAGGCCATCTCATTGATCACCATACAGCCCGGTCGGCACTCTTCGTCATTTTAATTTTTATCGCCTAGTTTTTAATTTCTATCGTTTCGTCATTCTAGTTAGCAATCTCTCATAATGCCCAACGAAGAGTTTTCGAATTGAGGAAACTTTTTCGTCAAATATTTGAGAGTTTGCGTTCACTCACATATCGCGTGATTTCATGACGAAATGATTCTCAAAATTAACGAAATGCAGCTCAAGGATTGCCGAATTATCAAAAGTGAAGAGTTTTATTTCGAAGAGCGTATAAATCGTGTAAAAATTTAAAGAAACTTATTTTTATCCAATAAATTCAAAAACGTGATAGGTTCATTAATACACTTTTTGAACTTACTAATATAACAGTTCATGAGTTGTGCAAAATTCGAAAACCAGTTTTAACATAACTATTTTATTTTATAACCGTCTTTAACAACCAACCCAATTTTTGGTTTACTGCTATCAATGTTCAACTCCGTTGCATTGCAATTTTGAACCCAATACGGAAGACAATGGAACTTCAGGTATTCATATTGTAAGTATTGTAAGAAATTTACCTTCATGGCAGATTCTTGCTGCAACTAACTAGAATTTGCGTTACGGGAAGAGGAAAACCACGAAAACTTCCCACAGTTAGACTGCGGGTAAGGGGACTCTAACCCATGATCCATCTACCCCTGAGGGTATTCTGCGTCAGCACTGTAGTCAGTACAAGCCGAGTACGGAATTCGTATCGACCAGTCATCTCTGGTATTTGAACCCTGTATACCTTATTGGAAGGCGAGCTCTCTATTCCCTGAGCCACCATGCCTCTAACATACTTATAACGGTGAATATGAAACGTGATCACATATGAATTGTGAAAATATGATCTGAACCCCTTTTAAGGAAACTAAAATAATACTTAATGAACTGTGAAAAACTTTAACATCACGCTTATTGTAAATAAATTCCACGGATGGCTCTGTATGAGCGGTATGGTGTTGAGCTACGCTTAACCCTACGGTAATAGAAAACATTTAAAGCTCAATAATACATATTTTGAATTACGTAATGCGATAGTTCATGTGTTGCACGGAATTTGCGAGGCAATTTAAATACTTAAACTGTGAAAAATGTGCACTGAGAAAAAAAAAAGTGCTGTCAAAACTAACAGAATATGGTAAAACTCACCATGTTTCTTGCCTTATGGGGACACCGAAAAGTTCAGTATTTTCCACCGAAACGCTTTGGTAATGATTTTGATAAAATCAGCAGTAAAATATAATTTTATTACATGTAATAAAATTTGGTAAATTTTGATACTTTCATCTTGATATCTTAGCATGGTATGAAATCCATTTATTCCGTTTAGGTTTGTACTGTTTACTTAAATGTGTGGTAAAAAGAACTATAATTTTGAAAATCAGGATTAACCATTACCATATGAACGAAAAAATTATCAAACGAATGATTTAAATACCCTGTAATTTGATTTTATTAACTAGAGTTATGATTATTTACTTTTTTATTTATTAACGTTTTTTACCAGAAACTTCATTACACTACAGTATGAAATATTTACCCCGACCTGCCCCAATTTAGGGCATACGGGTAAATGTTTATTAAAATCAAGAAAAACAGAAAAGTACATGAAATACAAAAAGTAGCAAACAGTATGGTAGTTACACTACAGTATGGTAGTTATATTACAATTTTTTTCCTCTGTGTGAAAAGCACATTTAAACACAGTAAACTAACTTTTTAAGTAAACTAATGCACTAGTTAATGAGTTACGTAAAATTTGAAAACAAACTTTGCCAGCTAAATTTTACAAAAAATGTAAAGCGCGTCAACATACTTTACAAGTTAAGTAATGCAATAGTCTATGAGTTAGGGAAATTTTGAAAACTCATTATAACATCGATATAATAGAAAATATCTCAGGCGAGTTTTCCTATAATAAAACATTAAGACTTGATATGAGTCCAAATCTTCTGTACTTCTTAAAAATTACTTGTTATTATGCAAAACACATTACCAATGATAACCGATATCTACAATCAAATCTAATTAAAATTACTAATTTACAAATGAAAGCTTGACGCAAATGAAATACATAAGAATAAATCAAGAGGGCGAAAGGAAGTTGGCGTCAAATTTACTAAATATCGATAACCGATAAAGTAGTGCAGTTTGAACAGGTGGAGATCGCGTAGATTGGATGTGCATTATTCCAATATGTTTAACCATCTTTTAACGAAAAGGTTGTCAAAATCTTTGGAGGCAGCACGTGCAAAGTAGGATTATTGATTATGCATCAGGGATAGTGTCCGTTAAAGAGGGATGGGGAAGCTAAAATGCCAAAAGAGGTCGAAAAAAAAAATTAATAAAATAATAGGGCCTTCTTAGTAATTTATGAGTGTTAAATACTTTCGCTTATCTTTTGTTGGCCGGAATAAGTATTATTGATCCGAACACTCGTTCATTACATTCATCATGAAAGTGTCAGGAATCTAAATGTACTTCGTGGAGGGTACTCCTGTAGATAAATTACTCTTGAAATGATAAAAATGAATAGTCGTATTTGGCTGTAAACTGGCGTTAATTGGTTTTTAAAACTTTATACTGAGAGATTCATTAAAGGCGATGTATAGAGTATTTTTGAAAATGGAATATTAAAATTTAGGTGCAATTTGATTGATGAATAATATAACTTTCTTATAAGAGTTGAACTAATTTTGCCCATCATAATTTTGAAGTGTAAAAATTAATAATAGAAATGAAATTTGAGATATCATCAAAATCATCAATTCAACCAATTCAAATCAATATTATAAAAAGTACATATATGTGTCCGATTTTGTAACCTAACTTTCTGTCTGCAGAACTCATACTGAGTGCTCTGAATTAATATATGCAAAAATATTGTATTATATCAAAGGTGAGCTTCTCAAAGCAGGTGAAAGCAGGAGCAAAGGTGAAAAGTGAAAAAACTCAGCTGTAGATAAAAATTGGGGGAAAAGGAACAAAAGTTATTAAGGGGGTAAATATTTCTTTTTTCGCATTGTTTTGTGATAAAATTAATTGATAAAGGAGAAGCTAGTTTTGATAAAAACATTGGCAAAACATCGGAATTCGATCGTTCAAAACAATAAGCTAACTAAATTATGCATATTTATTTCAATAGCATTAGGAATGAGAGAAATAGGGAGAGAGAGGCTAAAAGTAAAATATATTTCATTCATTTTACATTTTTACGAAAGCAAAGCATTTTGTTTATTGTTTGAAAGTATCATCTTGAAGCAAAGATATATCATTAAAAGAAAACCATTATGAAGCATTCCACATCAAGTAAAAATGCATTAGTAAATATAGAATATTAATATTAATTGAACGAATAAAGGCCAAGATAATCGTAAAAGCGTTACATGGTTTGTATTTCGAGGTGAATAAATAATAGGCATCAAAAGTAAGTCAAAGACGGACTGAAATTTATACAAGAATGAAAGTAATTAATCCTTGAATTGTGGACCCTAGATTGATTTCACTGTATTACCAGATTTATTTCTCGAAAATCAAACCAATGCTTCCTTAAGCTAAACAATTGAAAAATGCATCTTTATAGATTTATGGTTTTAAGTATAAAACAAATACTAATCAAAGTGCAATTTTTTTTTACAAAATTGGTGAAGATTTTTAAATTTCATTACTTAAAGTTTTTTAAATAAGGGAGTGTTATAATTAATCAGAGGTCTACAGCTCTGATTCTACTGAATAGATATGGATGAAACTTTAAATATATAATATGGAGATCATTGAATAGAGTTTGAAAAAAATAGTTTAAAATTTTTTCTATATATGACGCTGTATTGTTAAAAAGGATTTGAGATAGAAAAAAAAATTGGAATTTTTTTAGTAGACGGAGCTGTTTTTTCTGAAATCAAAGGTAATAGAGGCAAGTTGTGAAAAAAGCAAGTGTGCACTTGCAGGAGCTGAAGCATCCACAAGTTTTTCAGTTGTCACTTTTTGCTCGTTAGCACGAGCACTAAACATTACGTTTGCAAACGTTATGATTTTACGTAAAATTTCGAAGTTTCGCCCTTACAAGATGTATTTCATGCAGCAATTGAAACCACAAGATTATTCTGCTTTGATTTTGCCTTGTGCATTCTGGCGAGAATGGAAATAGATAAGCACTGGCCATTGTCGATCATGTGGACAGATGAAGTTCTTTTTCATGAAGCTGGTGCTTGTAAACACATAGAATTGTCCCGTATGGGATTTCGCCAATTTTGATGCCGTGCAACAACATTCACTGCATTTCCCATACGTCACAGCATGAATTTGCAGTGAATTTCATTGAGTGCCTATACTTCTTCGAGGAAGTCATTGTGAATAGGTTTAGTAGGAGTACAGTTACCATTCACCGATACGGTACTAAAGGATCATGTTGCCCCAGCGTTAATACAACAAAGCTGTTTGGACATAAAAGTATCAATGCAAAATGGAGTATTCCCATACCACAAGATGTGTAAGGAGTATCATTCTGTGTCATATTTGATGATATCATCTCATGAACGTGTCATCTCCCGTACAAGCCTGTATCGTCCACCGTGTCTCCCTCATTTCTAAAATGAAATGTTGTGGGCAGCTGTTGACAACGCAGTGGTATAATTTCAGCATACTGTTGTACGAGGTACGAACATAGAGCACATATGTGTAAATAAATAAAATATTCTGTCATTCCTTTGTATTGTTACAATCTCATTCCTTTCTTATATCATCCCCTGTTAGAAAAAATTCAAACTGTTACTTTTTCTTTTTCTTTTTTTTCTTTTCTTTGCTTTTCTTTCTTTCTTTCTTTCTTTCTTTTGTGATGGAAAACTTTAAACAGCGTGATTGACTTAATATGTATTTGAAACTTTTCGGACCTGTTCATAAGAGCCTGAACTATGGACCTCTGAGTACTGCAAGTTTAATTTTAACCACCCTTTAAAAATTAAGTTTAATGACCGGAGAAGAACTTTCTAAGCTTGTTCATAAATCCTAATAAAATGAAATTTAATTTTCCTTCAGAACTAAACTTTAAATAAATTGCATAAAATTTAAGTTTTAACTAAAATTTTAAAAAAGAAATTTTCCTCTTTAGTTTCTTTTTTCATAAGAAATATTAGCATAAGTAGTTTTTACTTCGTTTTTATTAAATCATTAAAGTGTTTAGAGGATCGTATCTAGCAACTAAAAGATTGACAATTTTCCGACTAGTTACAGCACACAAATTTCAACAGGAGATCTGTTTATGACAAAAATACATCTTTTATTTGTCTCCGGTATTTGTTTAGTGATATTTACCTTTCATCGTCATTCAAAATTTTGATAGCCTCTCATCTAAATCAAATATTAGGTGCAAAGTTCAAAAGAAAGCAATCATAATAAATAAAATAAAAGTTTAAATATAAATTTTTTAAGTGAAATAACGATGATAAGATCATATGTTTTTCGCCACACCTAAAATAAAAAATACAGAATATGCATCACTCCAATAATAGACCTTTATCACCATCAGAATTGCTGCCTAGTCTCTCGAAAGCCATGAGTCTTACGTTTTTCGTTTTAGTTTTGAAAAGATTAAATAACAAAAGTTTACTTGAAATTTAGTATTTTTGCCCTTTAATTAAAAATGTAGTACTTTTTCTTTTTAACCTACTCTAAAAACGTAGTTTTAAAATTTTTTGACAAATTTTAGACAATTTTCAAAGACTATTGTCGTAACATTGTTATATAATATCTTAACATTGATATTTCATAATAAATACCAGATTAAGTACTAATTTTGTAATTAAGTAGCTATTAAATGAAACAAGCATAATGTTTTCGGAAATCGAGAAATCTTATACTTAAAGAAATATGCTAATCAATATCTAAAATAACATTTCAATCAATTTAGAAACCAACTATTTTTAATCAATTATCCATCTGCGCAGAGACAGAAGCAAATTAATACAAAGTGCTGTATAATTGTGGTAATTATAAGACTCCGTCAGCCTGTCTCCAAGGAAATTCGTTACGGGAAAATTAAGAACTTAATCAAAGGAAGTTCCTGGAGTGATTTCCGCAAAGCCAGAAACAAAAGAGTTTAGAACGGTGATAGAGAGCCGCGTGTGATGTGATTCCTTTATTTCTGCATCGAAATTAAATTATTCACGCCGGAAATTCTGAAACTGAGTAAGAAAGAGTGAAGCTATATATCATGGCCACCGGATTCATTAAAGTAGCGTTATTTTGCCCTTTCTTCCCATTGTCTTCTGTTGAAAATAGAAAAATTGGGGCTATTCCCGAAATCTTTTCCCTCAACTGCAGCATAAAGAGTGAAGATTGAATTATTTGTTACGACAATGCGATGGAATAGAGTTTTGGGACAGAGGAATGTATTAGTTCTATTTGTCTCTTACTTATTTTGGATTTCAACCATTATTTTCACTGCCTGCATTTTGTTTACTTTCGTCTGGAAATAAATATGAAGCTTTTTCTCACTACACGACTAATGGTACTTTTTTGAAAGTCTAGGCCAAGTAAATCCACCTATTTTTATTTATTTACTCTGTAAAAAATGGATACTCAAGTTTCTTTGTTTCTGACGAAATCGTTTCCGGGTATATTCTCTGAGCAAAAATTTCGTCAAATTGACGAAATCGTCACTTCTTCGAGGAAACCAATATCGTCAAAATAAAAAAAGGATTTCATTGATCTATTTCTTCCAAAAAACATTTATTAAAGTAAACACCTCACAGTGCCTAATGTATTTAACTTTTCTAATAACCATGGGCACTATACAAAGGGGCACATTGCAACAAGGGCAGATAGAACAGAGAGATAAATTAAATGTCCGAGGCGGTACTCAAACCCCGGATCTTCTTGGCACTAGATCAACTCCTTGATCACCATGCACTCCGGGTATCTTAATTCGTCACTGTATTTGCTATTGACTGATATTCATCTCAGTTTCGTCATTCTAGTTAATATTCTATCAAAATGCACAACGATAAGGCTTCGAGTGGAAGAAACATTTTCGTCATATATTTGAGAGTTCGCGTTTCGTCACAAATAACATGGTTTCATGACGAAATGATTTTGAAAATCAGCAAAATGCTGTTCAAAGAGTGCTGAGTAGTCAGAAGTGAGAGTTTTGTTTCTCAGGGTGTATTTATTTTCAATGCTAAATAAAATTCATATTTCTACTTGTTCAATAAATCAAGAAAATAAGATTATATTTAAAAAAAAAAGATTTTATTTTGATTACACATATTTTATTAATTTTTTTGCCTGGAAATCGATATGAAATATTATAGTCATTTTCGTTCAGAAATATTTTATATTAGATATCGTGCTGATTCATCTATTTTTAAATAGAAATCCACATCGATATATTTTTTTCGATACATACATTTAGTCCAGTTTTTAGTGGAAATCAATATAAGATATTTTATTTATTTCCTCAAAAAGCATTTTATTTCATGTGATAATATGCTTTATTTATTAAATAAATTCAATTATTACATTTGTTGCGTAAGTTTCATTATTCATAAATGGAAATGTGTATGAACCGTTTCCATAACACCTACTAAACAGATAATTAATTTTTTCATATTTTAGAATTTTAGATTTTATGAAAATAGCTCCATTTCCATTTTCGATCTACTATCTGGATCTAGATTGGGAGTAATGTATTAAAAGTAATATTGGATATCATATATAATATTGGATATCATATTGGATACCCCAATATTGGATATCATATTTGTTTTTAGTGCTTCTTAAAACATTTTTAGTATTTATTTTCCTGAAAATGTATGTCAGCAACGTTTAAAAGATATAAATTCAATTTTTTCCGGTTATAGTTTTACTCCTTTAAAACTATTTCAGAATAACTCTTGACAACCACTTTGATTTCATCACGATGCTTTGTATTATGATTAATGAGTACCGTACGAATTATTTCACTGATTCTTTAAAAAAAAATTAAAAAAATTTTATTTCATATTTTAGAAAATCGTGCAAGAGCTTAAAGTCTCTTGAAATTTTATTTTACAATAAAGGGACATTGACAGAATGTTTTGAAAGAGTTTAATTTAAAGTTAAATCAATCATTTCTCTACGCATTAGTATATATAAATACATATAAAGATTTCATTTAAAAAAAATTATTTTATGCAAGTCTTGCTTTCTTGACCGTTAAAGAATATAAAAAAGCAGAAGCGAGATAAAATACATCAAATTTGAAAATTATTATATAGTAATAAAAATATTTTGCATATTTCCAATTTTAAAAATGTTTTCGTTATTATGATATATATTGGTTTTCGAAAATTCAATTAGTAATAGCTGAATTAAAAACTTTTTTTAACACTATATTATCATAATGTAAGTTTTTCTCGAAAGAATTCTTGTTCATTTAATAGTTCAGAGAAAAAAAAAAGGTTACTTTTAATGAAAATTCAAATGGAGGGATTGCTTCGGTTATTTCCAGAATAATTAAGTTTTATGCTACAAATTTTAAATAAACAAACAATTTCATTACTTGATTATAATTTATTTTAAATGAAAATCAAAATTAGAAAAATATATAAGAATTGGTGCAGTTTCTGTAAAGATTAAAATTCTTTATAATTAAAATTTTATTTAAAAAAATAGTTATGAAAGAATTGTTATTTTCTCCGTATTTTGAGGAAGGTTATATTATTTTTAAAAAAAAATATTTCTAAGAAACTCCATAGGCTTTCTAAAGATTAGAAAGTACTGTAATGGATTTTAAGTCAAATTTTCTTTAGGTTTAATTTCAAATTTGAAGCAGTTTTTATGGTTTTTAAAATAATATTAAAAATAATCATTGTTTGTGATTTCCCTTGATTCTTGTATACGTCTTATACTTTTGCGGGGGGAACAACAAACCTTGACTCACTTTTTATCTTTAACTTTTATTTTTATGTAGTAAGACTCAATTTCAATGTTTTAGGCTAATACTAGCTTAAATATGCTAATAAGTTAATGCAAACAATAATTTGAGTTATCAAATCAGACTCAAAAGCCTCCCTTCGCACAATTATGACTTTCATTTATCTAAAGATAATTCCATTCAAAAAATAATTTTAATAATGATTTTTCTATTTATTATTTTATTTAAAATTTCTATAAGTAAGGTACATAATTTTTTACATGATTTTAAAGAATGTATTTTACACTGAAGAGCCAAAAAAAATTGGTATACCTGCCTAATATCGTGTAGGGCCCCCGCGAGCTCGCAGAAGTGCCGCAACACGACGTAGAATGGATTCGATCAATGTGTGAAGTAGTACTGGAGATAATTGACACCACGAATCCCGCAGGGCTGTCCATAAACCAGTGGGAGTAAGAGGGGGTGGGGATATCTTCTGAACATCACGTTGCAAGGCATCCCAAATATGCTCAATAATGTTCATGTCTGGGAGTGGATCCAAGAGCACTCTTCTGAATTTAGACACTTCCGCTGGTAACCAAAATACCCAGACATGAACATTATTGAACATATTTGGGATGCCTTGCAACGTGATGTTCAGAAGATATCACCACCCCCTCTTACTCCCACTGGTTTATGGACAGCCCTGCAGGATTCATGGTGTCAATTATCTTCAGCACTACTTCACACATTGATCGAATCCATGCCACGTCGTGTTGCGGCACTTCTGCTTGCTCGCCGGGGCCCTACACGATATTAGGCAGATGTACCAGTTTTTTTGGCTCTTCAGTGTATGTAGCAAAATACAAAAATTTACCAAATTATGTAGAACAGTTCCTGAAAAATAGAATATCAAATACCTGAATTTTTAAGATTCAATTTTTCAGAAACTATTTCATTCAATTTTTTTATTTTTCCATATAAAATTATATTCTTAAAAGTCATGTAAAAGGGTGTATACCTGACAACTCAAAAGTTTTATCAGCTATTATTAAATATAAAATGCTAAAAAAAGTAATAAAAATAATAAATAATTACTAACAATTGCTTTTTGAGCAGAATTATCTTTACACAAATAAAATTTATAGTTGAGTGCAAAAAATTTCTAATTCGCTTTGAAAATTTTCGGGATATAGCGTATAATGCAAAAAGTAAAATTAACATTAAGTGGTCTAAGCTTTTGACTGATCTCCTGAGAAAATTATTAGGACCATATTTCCGAGATTGTGGCTGCCCCTATAGTTTGATACATAATTATAATACGTGAAAAGAAAGGGAATGTTTATCAGAGAAAGTACGATTTTCTGTCTGATTTTTATAAATTTAAATATCATCTGCACTATGACATATATGAAGTCGAAGTCATTAAGATTGCATCCCAGTACTTGAATATCCGATCATTAGATCAAAAGTTATTCAGAGTGTTTCACTTATTTTGCACACTGTACACACTTTAATAGATAAGATTAGATTAGATAAAAAGATTAGATAAAAAGTTAGAACAGTGAATTTTTTACAAGTCATCATGAAACTAAAAATTGACAGGTCTGTTAATGGACAAACTTTCGAAAGATTTATTTGAAATTGAAGCTTTTTGAACAAGTACCAAATATTTAATCAATATAAAATTAGCATTCACAGACTATTTTTGCAACAGTAAAAAATGAAAGGTCGAAGCTAAAATGTCAGAACTTCTACTTTATTAGTTAATTATTAATTGAAATTTTCTACAAAAATATAATAAAAATATTATGTAGTATAGATTCAAGTAATAGCGTACCAAGATCTCATTGAGTCAAATACTTTATAAACATATATTGTAATGTAAACAAATATTCTTTTACATGGCTACAGGCTTGACTTTAGAAAATAGACAAGGCATTGAATGCTAGACCTGACGTGATTTGAGCTAGCAGAATATATTCGTTAAAATTTCTAAAAAAAGTAGTACGCGTAGTTTCTAAGCATACAAAATCATTAAGAATTTTTCTTTCTTTTCAATACTATTACTTGAAACTCGAATAAAAATACGATACAATATAAAACAAATTTAACATCTAACATTTCAAAATTCATTTTATTTTTATGTTCAATAAATAATGAAAACTGTCATGAATTCTTCGATAAATATTCAGTTCAGTAAACGTTATTTCAATTAAAAAAAATATTTAAAAGACAATTATAATTTCAAAATTCCTTCAAGACAAATATACCTTCAAGACAATTATACTTTCCAATATTTACCTAAAATAAACACATAGAGCTTAGTTATGAGATACTCATGGAATAAAATTTGAAATTTATTTACTAAATAAGCTTTATTTTTATTATTCACTTTGCCTGATTCAACTGTCGAGATGATTTTAGTCGGTAGGTGATAAAATACTTTATTGCTTTCTGAATAAAAATTTTGAGGAAATTTCGACTTAACATCAAAAAGGTTTTTGGAAAACCTATTAGAAGCATTTTTATTGCATTTCTTTTGAATGATAATGCTTTTTTCTTCGAGTTTTAGTGCTTAAGATAATCGGATCCACGCTTAAGCCTCTGCTTGATATTTTGAAACCCACAAAAAGCTGTTTTTCCTTTTTTCATCGAATGCAACAAAAGCACTTTTCAAACACATATTTGGGGTTTATGACTTCTTATATTAAATTTTGGGCAAAGTAGTAGAACAATATTCTTATTTGAAAAAAAGAAAAAAACTAGAAATGGACATCTTGAAGTTTCAAAATCCCTCGCAGACGTCGAAATCGTCTCTAGTTTGGTTCTAAGAATCGCAGTAAAGAATTCTTTTGCGATTTCAATAGGACTCAAAATCTGCCCAGTTTGACCGAAAATAATACCATAATATTATTTTTGCGTGCATAAAATAAACTTCTATTTTCTACTTCAATAAATTTAGTTTTCCACTTTATGTATTCCGTTGCCTGGAGGATTTGAAAGCATACTATTCACTTTGAAATGAATAACAAAACTCGAAACAAATAACAATGGTTATCTATTTGAATTCGAACGCAATTTAAGCATTTCCTTGCTCGTAGCATCGTAAGAAAACTGAATGGTAACATTTGTAGAAATATAATTTTGGTTTTCCTTCATGTGGCAACATGTTTATTCAAAATAACTCATAAAACAATTTATTTTTTCCTTTCTTATGTGGCATGTTTTTTTTTAAATAGATAAAATCATTTAGAAGCATCATTATGAGGTTTTCTTCTTTTTATTTTTCCAAAAGAATAAAAAAAAATATTTTTTTACATTTCTGTTCCAAATAACCATAAATCAATCCAAAATCAAGACACGAGGTTTGCTTGTTAAGGTAAAAGACATAAATTTTTAAATTTTGAGTTATGGAATCAAAAACATCTTTGAAAAAAGCTTTCTACAAATATATATATATATTTGATTACGAGTTTTGATTTTTAATGTATAAGACTCTTAATTAAATGTAAAACATTTTATTTGAAAGCAAAATACTTAGCATGAGACATAAATTCCTTTACTTGAAGAAGAGACGATAGTTATTTCGTCACTTTGATGAAATGTTCGCTCGGAGCATATACCAGGAAACAGTTTTGTCAAAAACAACGAAAGCTTCGCGAAATTTAAGTATCCACTTTTTACAATGCAATAAGTCAACTGGAGGTGGTCTGACTGTAACTTCTTAATGTTCTTGTATGGGAATTGAATTGTTATTAAAACGCAACTCCATTTGTAACCATTTGTTAGAAAATTTTTTATATCAAGATTTAGAATTACAAACTTTGCAGTTTGAATTGCAAAAAGACATGGAAATACTGTGATCGAATATCTACATTAACCAAAAGATACTGGAATTTCATTGTAAGGAGAATTTATGTACAGTCCGCAAAAAAAAAAAGATATCACCCTGAATAACTTTCGTTCTAATGATCCGATTTTCACGAACTAAGTGTCAATCTTAATGGTTCCTGGGGGTGACCTCAAATATGCTAATTAATTAGTGCTAACTATTAATTAAGTTACGAAATCAGACACAAAAACGTACTTTCTCTGAATAAACATATATTTTTTTTTACATATTTGGAATCTAGACACTTGAATTAGGGGGGGTAGACAAAATTTTAAAACAATTGGGTCGTAAATTGGGTTGCAATAAAGGTTTATATATTTGGCGATAGTCCAGAAAACCGCCAAAAAAAGTCGCCTGCGCAAATAAATATTTTAAGATAACCCTTGACTGATTCAAAAGAGAAACGCTTAATTTTACTAGGTTGCTAGGCAACCAATTTCTGACTGTAAAAAAATTGAAATAATGTTTTGTGATTGCTCTGAGAGGTTTAATTAATAGTTAATAGAAAACAACTCGAAGTTTCTAGGCAATAGACAATTTTTAAGTTCATTTATGTCCAAAAAGCAAAAAAAAAAAAAAAATAAATAAATAAATAAAATAAAAAATTACTTTAATCTCTTTTGAAAAGAAAATTTGAATCGATTTATAAGTTTTCAGAATTTAAATACATGAACTTTTTATCTGATATTATTTAGATTATGCTATTTTTGCTATGTTTATTCGAGGATTTCATACTAAAATCAAATTAACATAACTTATAATAGCTATATACAAAATTTTAGGGATAATGATTTTTACAGCTTTAATCGAGTCTTCTAGGCATGAAAGTTTGAAGGAAAAAAAAGTGCATGAAAAATAAAATGTAGATTGTATAGTAATTCTAATGCACATTCACAAGGTTTTCTGTAATTTACGATTTCTTTTTTCTATAACTCAATGAATTGCTGAATGTTTAGTGGCATTTTAAAAACATTGAAATATGTTATGTTTAAGAATAAGATATAGAAATAATATGTTGCATATTGTATGATTCATTGTTTAAAAAATTGCTTCATTTTGCTAGATATTTACGTTACATGGTTTTCTTTGGATAAAGATGATTAGCAAATAGCATCCACATGTTTCGATACATTCTGAAACTTACGTTCGCAAATTCACCATAAAATGTCGCACAGCGTATTCTTCAATTACGATAAGCTACATTTACCACCAAATACTGCTACTATGATTATTTTTGTTATATATATATCAGATATATATATATATATATATATATATATATATATATATATATATATATATATATATATATATATATATATATATATATATATATATATATATATATATATATATATATATATATATATATATATATAACGTCGTTGCCGAGTGGAAGGATTAAAACAGGTCATAGGTCGGGAAGGAGGGTACAAAATTTATTTATTAATTATTAGACAAGAGCAGTCATGAGAATGAGTGAAAGTGCACATGAAAAGTTGCGCTCCTTGGTTATATGTTAGGGAAAATCTTGCAAAGTAAAATCCGTAATATGTCTTAATTTAGGGAAAGAGGGAACTCTTAGTAGTTGCTATTGGTTTATGAAATAGATCGAACGTTTCCCACACAAGAGCAAAGGGAAAAATGTCCTGCTCTTAATTAAATGCATACTTGAGCCAAAAATATATTTAAGAACAGGATGTGGTTTTTAAAAGTGCGAGAAAGTATTTCGTTTAGAATAATTAATTAGGATGAAGTTTTATAGCAAAGAAACTAACATAAAAAGATTAATTGTAGCTTTTTATGTTACACACACACACACACACACACACACACACACACACATATATATATATATATATATATATATATATATATATATATATCTGATATGATACTCTCTTTTTAAACAGAGCTCGTAAGGCCCTTAAGATACTGAAATGGGGGCACGAAAACTTAAAAGATTTTTTTTTTTCCTAATGCCCGCCTGTGTTAACATCAGTCAATTCAGGCATCTACAGGGCGACAGATATCTGTGTGGCCTAAGGATTCCTAACGAGCATCAAACATTCTCAAAATTAAGTGTTCATTCACTGGAAAATTTAGTGTTTATTCAATTTAAGAACTGTTCCTTCACTTGGTTATCTTACTACTTATTATTTAAACCACCAAAAGCTTAAAACAATATTATGTAAGTTATCTAAATTTTTTTTACATAATTTGCATTTAATAACAAATATGTCGACATGCATTTAATAACAAATACGTCATTTAGCTAAAATTACAAATTTTGAAATTTTTATGATTTTTTTTTTAAAGACAAGCTAAGCTTAAGTATTCCTTCACTGGTTAGTTTACCCTATAAGATTTTGAGAAATTTGCGATGTTGTGAGAGATGCTTAAAAATGTTGACTGCGAATTTTTATTAATATTTATAAAATATATATTCAAGAAATTGATGAATATTTTATTCCAAATTTATTCATTTGTATGTATATTATTGAAATTTTATCAGTTATTGAGAAAAAAAAATCACATTAAAGAAGCACAATCTGTCGTATAATCATATTCTATCAGAAGCATGCTTTTATAAAACTCCACATTCTCTGAATAAAATGTATTTTATTCAATAAAATGTTTTGTTCAAATTTCTTTACTAAATTGCAAATAGAATTTTAGACGACTAAAGAAGAAACATCGTATTTTATAGCTTAAAAAAATAAAAATGAAAAGATAAGCAAACGATTATTAGCGAAAAAAATATGAATGAAATTTTATGCTAAGCGCGCGAAGTCAAGTTCCTCGCAAGTTTATCACATTTTAATATTAATCGTCCCATTTAATCATTTCTTCATTGTCGCCAAATTATTTTTTTAAAAATAATTAATTTTAATTTTTCTCAGCTTCTAATAAATAAAAACAGTTGAAACTTTAGATTTTTCAATTGAAAAATATGTAGATTAATATGGTATAAAAAAATTCATACCTTATAATTCAAAAATGTTTCATCTTTAATTTAATTAAATAATAAAAAATAATTAACAATTATTAAAAATTATTTTTTTCGTGAAATTATCTTTGGGTAAATGAGTTTTATGACTGGGTGAAATTTTCTTCGAATTGCTTTATTAGTTTTTAAAATATGACTAAAAACGTAAAAAGTGAAATTAACATTAAGGGGTACGAACTTTGAATCGCTCTCCTGACCAAACTATGGGGACCATATTTCCCAGATTGCGGCTACCCCCTATATTTTGAAGGTTAAAAATCCAAATATGTAAGAAAAAATATATGTTTATTCAGAGAAAGTACGTTTTTGTGTCTGATTTCGTAACTTAATTAATAGTTAGCACTAATTAATTAGCATATTTGAGGTCACCCTCAGGAACCATTAAGATTAACACTTAGTTCGTGAAAATCCGATCATTAGAACGAAAATTATTCAGGGTGATATCTTTTTTTTTTTGCCGACTGTAACTCTAGTTGATCGTTGCCACAGTAAGTATTGAAAATTATTGAGATCCTAATAAGGGCCACAGGAATGGGCTTTGTTGGGTCCCTCGGTCGGACACGAGCCTGCATCGCCTCTACTGAGGAGTCTGTCATATTTTTCATATTTCATATATTCATATTTCATATATCATATTTTTCAGGAGTCATATTTTTTATGAATGTTTGCGCATGTGTACAGTAATCATGTATGGCTGGATCAAATATTTAGCTTTCAAGCTGTAATAATAAAAAAATTCATTTCTTAGATTTTAAAAACCTCCTCTGATTCTGATAATTAAACACCACAGATATGAATATACAATATAATTTAAGGTATCTGACAAGTTTCGACAACATTTTTTTAAAAATATTATTATAAAATTTTAAAAAAAAACTGGTTTATCTCTTACCTTTTGTGGGTCTCTTCTTAATCCTTTATAGGGCTCTTTTTTTCAACCACTGTTTTGTAGTATTCGTAGTATTTTATTTACATCGCGATAAAGCTACATACTGGGCAATTAGTGACAGTCTGAAAAGCATTTTTTGCGACGATCTGAAGACATGCCCTCTCAATTTTGATCATCTCTAGAGGGGATCGATCTCCTTTGGTATCCAAACAAAATGTACAGAAGTCAAGCACTTTAAGTTAAGTTAAGTTAAGTTAAGTTAAGTTAAGTTAAGTTAAGTTAAGTTAAGTTAAGTTAAGTTAAGTTAAGTTAAGTTAAGTTAAACAGTTCAACGGTCCCTTGTCGGATAGATCAAAGTGGTTACTCATTCGATGCCAGAGATACTTGAGTCTGGTGATCTACTGGGAACAGAGCTCTAGTGAGACAGCAAAATTGTATTAAAGTATTTTTAGCTTGGTATTATGATTGAATAATAAAAATAAATTCATTTAATAAAACTTCTTAATACTTATTTGATTTTTAAGATCGCGATTTTTTATTTGGTGGGAGGGTAGGATTTTCGAAATTTTACCTTCTCTAAACAATCGTCATGAACTTGAACTTTTGACCTTATAACTAATTGAATTAATGAATTCTGTGTTTACTATTACGAAGAAACTTGGTGAGAAATGATGAAAACGAACGCATACTGTACATAAGATAGTAGTTCTCTAATCTTGGTCTCACTTCTTCTTCCCAAGCAAACCTTCACTGCTACTCACATTCATGTAAACAAAGCATTTTATTGCTTTTTTTTATTTGTATTTACTGATATTATCATCAGATAGCTTCACAAATCATTGGTGGGAAAATAGCTACTCATCGGCTTTCAAAAATTTATTAAGTTGGTCAGAAGTAAACAGTTGGAAAGAGACGGACTGTTTGACATCAGGATAGCTCAATGATAAAAAAATGGTAAAAATGAAATATTTACATGTTATCCAACTCACTATTATCCTCAAACTTCATTGAAACTTCCTTTTGCTACTATTATATACGTAAATTGCTCACATCTGATTAATAATTCGTGAAATACAAATTAACAAGTCGAGTGCCAAGCCAGTCATCGGTGACTGATACTGAGGTGATTGATACCTTAAAGCAGCGTCAAGCTGTGCTAAATGATACTGAATTTTTCCTCAAGGCCACGTCAATCTACGGTGACTGACTTAGAACTTTCCGTTCAAGCGCGTAAATATGATATAAAATTAAAAACTTTACATTGTTTTCAGTGATTATTAAGAAATTATTTAAAATTTACTTAATTTTCATTTAATACAAATCAATTTTTTATTCATTTCAATCTGTTAGTAGTATGATTCGCATCGCTATACTACACTGCAAAGCGACGCGCGTGGACTGAAGCGGATTTCCTAAAAGATACGCCCAACCTCAATTAAATTGGATCAATTAACTCTTTGAATAACCCTATAATTTCCAACTTTGCTAAGATAAAGAGTGTTTCTGAATTCTAAATAATTAGATGTCTTCTCCGTCTTTTATAAACCGTTTTGTTATCGCCTTAACATTTTCGCATTAAATTTTTGTGACGAAAGTTTATTGTAAGTCATCAATGGGATAGTCCACGTAATTATTACTTACAATATTTCTTTTTTGTTTTTTAAACTTTTCTTTTATTTATTTCAGAAGCGAATCAATTATTAGAAACTCAACTCATTTTTTCACAGATTATTTTTTTAAAAAATTAGACTGCCTTCGACATTTGTTCATTTGACTCATCTGTCACTATTTCCATAAATTACAGTGATTGGAGTTTTATGGAAATTAACCACGATGGTAATAATAATAAAAAAGAAAAAAGATTCTTACAAATCTAAAACGAGTATATTTTTTCCATGTTAGATTTGTAAAATGGAATTCGAATAATGGTGTTTTATCTTTCTTAGTTAAGAACAATGTATTTTGATCAGTTTTGAATTATTAAATAAAAACGAAAACAAACACGATCGATCATGTTTTCCTCGAAATAAGTACGTAATAATATTGCTTTCTTTGAAAAACAAATTATAATTTCGAAATAAAAGGAAACTTATAAAAATAATGCGTTTGCCTCATATGTATCCTAAACTTCAAGATATATTTAACATAATTGTCAAATAAATAAATAAATAAAACGTTGTTAAAGTGTTTTTTTATGGGTAATTGTTTTTTTTATGAAAACCATTTAATAGTTGAAAACTCATGATATACAAAATCATCTTAAATACAATCACACATTTAATGAGAAATAAATAACACAATGAAAGTGTTTATTTGTTAATGGAATACTTCATTGGCATCTAAAATTAAGGTGGTAAAAGTTGACAAGTTTCAAGCGTTCTACACCGTTTTTATACCCGTTTGTTACAAAATTACTATTTATGCTCCGTTTTGATTTTAAAGGTGTATTTAGACCGCAATTAGCAAAATTAAATATAAATCTCTCTAATATTCTTTAAAGTTAAGGAAACACGGCAGATATGTCTATAATTTAAAAGTTTTATAAATCATCGATTTCCACACCCTGTTGGAACCATAAATTTTGTTTCAATAAAGCTACAATTTTTTCTACCTCTTTCACTTTAGCTAGTTGGGATGCCCTGGAATTTTGCTTCATTCAAATAAATGTCTATTCTCTTGTTAATAATATCAGTTCCTTAACATCCCGCCATTCCGCGGTTATTTTATTTTCACTCTTAATTTTTTTCGGGTTATTTTTTTTTAATATACGTGTGACTCAGTGTGCTAGTCTGTCTTGATAATGGGCTCTTGTTTTGAGCTTTTAAAATGTTTACCTTTCCCATATTTGGAATTTCCAACACAACGTTGAATGCTAATGAAATTTTGCAGTGGTGAAATATAGGTGAGTTTATTTTAAATTTTTTTTAATTATAAAATCCTAACAATTCTGAAAACTTTTTTTCAAATTATTTGAAACTATAAGTAAAGTATTAGATTTATCTAAGTTTATACTGATTCTGAATATATTACACTTGTAGAATGATGAAGAAATAAAACATATTTACTTTATCATTTTATTCAAAAGAGAAAAAAACATATATATATTTTCAAAAAAACCTTGCGTCAAAATGAATCTTTTTGATGCTTTCAGAGAAACCATGGATAAAGAAAAAACCAGTCTTCACGAAATCTTTGTGGCGGAAAAAATGCTCCCGAGAATCGTTCTGGAAAAATGCATTGTTTTGCGAATGGGAAAAGGGTGTGTATCAAGACTTGCCTGGAACGCAGAAATTCCGTATTTCTTTTGAGACAAAAATCGCGTCTGAAAATAGTAAACGTACGAAAAGAGAAAATACAGCTTTGGGTAGAATGCTTAGCGGATCAACTCTTAGAAAGCTAGAACTGTCTTAGACGTTCGGAGGACAACTAGATTTAATACAGATATGCTTTTGCGCATAAAAGTAAAGTAAAAGAGAATTCGTTCCTTTATGAGATTTTGTTAAACCATAAGGATACTTACCAAAATGGCAATTTAGGAGCAGAAATTTATTTTAAAAATTGATTTATTAAAATTGCTGAACACATCAGTTTTTTTGCCAGTAACTATAAAGAATAGCAGTATGCATGAGTCAAAATACAAATATAAACAGGAACGTTATGAATAAATGAATAAAAATCTATTTAGTTGAATTCAAATTTAGTATATTAAAAATCTATTTGACATTGTAACATTGTTTGTGATATTAACTAAACACAAAATAATAATTGAATTAAATAGGTGAATTGCATAAAACATAATTAAAGAAGTTTCAATTACCAAGACCAGAAAAGATGGATAATATGAAGAATCTCTTGATGAAAAACGTAATATGATTTGCTGCATTCAGTATAGTAAAATAGATGCTTTTTCTCCGCAAGTTTCGAAATTAGTTACAAAATTCAGCAAAAGATGTCGCTACCAATTATGAATAAATGTAGAATGCTATTTTCAAAATAATCATTATTTACAAGAACAACTTGGCTCTCGGCATGAGGCCAAATCTAATAGATGCTCGTATAAACAATTCAGTTAGAATGGGTTGACATGTAGCAGAAAGCATTGTTTTATAGTTTTCCAGTAAGCCACACCATTTGTTAATGAACTTCATCACGAATTTTGAAATTGGATATAAATAAATCATCTTTTCTCTTAACAAATTTTTGGCCAAAGGAAAGCAAACGCACTATTTCAATAAATATTTTTTATTAACACTGTAACGTAAATTTTTCCGAATTTTATTTTTCTGCTATTGTCAAGGGTTCTGAAGACATCTATTAATTATCAGTAATTCAATTGGAGTATATACGTTTCGTTGAGAAATTTTCAAACTAGGCCAGTTTAATTACTTGAGATGGATATTGACAAATTCGACTTTTCGAAAATGTATTATTATCATATGTATTGTTCATTTTAGGATGTATAATTTGAGGTTAATCACATCTTTTTATGATGGATAAAAGTTGAAAATTCGCCAAACAAAATAAAGATAAAACAAATTTCATGAAAATACTTGTGTTCAACTAAATAGTTTGTCAATTGATTTGGGCAGTGAGGCAATATTTTCTTTCTCACCATTTCTTGAGTAAAATATTAATTTTAATGCATGAAACTTTTTGAATGTTTTAATGTATGTCATTTAAGCACATTTCAATAAAAATATAAAATTTTGATGAAAATTCTATGTTTGGCTTAAAATGAATTAAACTGGACGCAGCAAACTACATTTTTATGTATTTCCATTTTCATAAAATTAAGTGTTCCAATCGTAGGCTATTCTGAAGGCATGAAGTATCATTCATTTTATTTTAGCTTGATATATATCTTCAAAACTTGTTTGGGGTTTCGAATAATTTTACAATAGTTACTTGGAAAATATATTAATTTATTCTATCTATATTTAAATACTTTATTGCTTATAATTTTATTTTTATGCTCAGCGTAAAGAAAAGAGAACTGTAATTAAAAACGATGGAGTGGTAGGGAAAAATGCTTTCATATTTTAGTTTTGAATGGTTCGTAAATCATGTTTTCAAGAACAATTTTATTCGTCACCACCAGGCTAACCTATTTATCTTTATACACTCATAAATTACAGTTAGGCGTTTAATATTTTACACACACAAAAAACCAACAACTCCCAAACTGGATTGTATGCGGCTCTTTTTTGCTAAAACGAGGTGCAAGGATGAAAGTAAATTGCTTCATTTCTGTTTCGTAATTACAATCCTCGCCATAACGGGGCACACAGGAAGGATTGCCATAAGGAAATTAAATGCTTAATCAGAAGCAAATCCTCCCTCAAGTGAAGAAACAAATGGCTTTCGATTCGTTGTTGCATGGGCTGGGGTGGAAAAGGCCCGAGACAAAAGAGATCTTCGGCCGGAATTAAATTACGCCTGGAAGGAAGAATCAGATTGTGTAACAAATCTTGGGCGATATATCACGATGTCTTGAAACCATTAGAGTGCAATACCGCTGGTCTTCAGGAAGAGAGAAAAGGGTTAGGAAAGGAAAGGGTGTCAAGGATTTCACTTTCTCTCTTTCTTCTTCTTGAATGATTCATTTCAGGAAACGCTTTATGCCACCCTGGACAAGGATGTGAATTAGTTCTCTTGTTGAGATTTTGAGACTTTCCCTTTAAAATGTGTCATTTGAATGGAGTTACGCGTTTCTGTGCATTAATATTTGCTTTTAAAACGGCATTCACAAGCAATTAACTGAAAACGAATACAGCGAAACAACGTTAACAAAACACAAATTAAAGTACAGATACTGCATTTTCGGTTCTTGAGCCGTGATGGTTCAGGGGATAGAGCATTCGCCTTCCAATAACGTGATCCGGGTTCGAATCCTGGCGATGTCTGGACGATACGAATTCCGCATCAGGCTCGCACCGACCACAGTGTTGACGTAAAATATCCTCAGTGGTAGACGGATCATGTTTTAGAGTCCTCTTGCCGGCTGGCTAACAGTGGGAGGTTTTCATGATTTTCCTCTCCATGTAACGCAAATGCGACTTAGTTCCATCAAAAAGCTCTCCATGACAGCAGATTACTCCCAATACTTGATCCAAGAGTTCCCTTGTCTTCTGGATTGGGTTCAAGGCTACAGAGTTAAACATTAGTAGTCGTAAATCCTAAATTGAGTCAGCTGTTAAACGACGGTTAAAAAATAAAATAAAATTTCGATTCTTGAACAAAAACTTTCTTATCCTTTACCCAAATCAAAACAATTTTAAGTTTAGAAATTGAAGATGGTTCTTGCTTATAGAACCAAACATTGTAGCATACGTTTATATCTGTACCTTTTTATGAGCTTTGTTCACGTTGTTTAGTTTTATTCATACATAGCATAAAGTTTACTCAATCCTAATAAGCTGAGAAAGAATTGAAATTATATTTCATAATCCTATCAGTTATTCTGAGCACTAAAGATTTATATCATTCGGTTTTTAAGGGATATTTGGAAAAAAGAAATAAAAAGAATAAAGTGAAGACGCATCATAGCAGCAAGAAAAACAGCATGGTAATTCAAAAGAAAAATAGTAACGACTAATTTAGGCAAAAAAACATACACTAACAAATAAGTTGTGCATACTGTTCCCAGCTTAAAATAAGCAAAAATTTATACAAGAAAATGACCAAAACTATAAGATTAAAAATTAAATTGTTTATGTATTATAGTTTACATGTAGGATAAGTAATCCATCGCGTCGATGGGGGTGTGTATACACATCCTTCAACAAGCCATTAGTAACCTATCCGTCCATGAATAATTCGTGAATAGAATTACCTATATAGTCAATGTTGCTCAATAGCCTGACACGTTCATTAGTAACATAGGAGAGCATGTTCTGCATCCATTAAACCCTATTCCAAATATTGTTGTGAGATAAATGCATAATATGGTTACTATAAGCTGTAGAATTGGAAGTTATTAAAACTTCTTAAATTAGGAAATTATTTAATATATTTAAACATATAAAAAAGGAAAACTAATATAAAAAAGTCAATTAGAGAAGTTATTATTTTTTCTTTTGAAATAAATTGCGCTCAAAGCTTTTTTGTTAAAAAAACAAGAAACTTAATCTCCGCAAACCATGCTTTAGGTAATGGTAGAAAACGTTATTCGTATTTATTAATAACATAACTGCGATAAAACATATTTAAAAAGAACTGACTCGTTAAACTTAATTGACTTTATTTTTTCTTAATTTTTACAAAAAAACTTTTTTTTTTTTACTTTTAGCACTTTTTGAATGTTGTAGTAATTTTTTACAGCATATATTTTTATATTTTGATCATGACCAGATTCCTAAAATTCCAATAATAAAATATTATTACGCCATACAACTGTCCAAAACGCTACTGAATAATAGAATCTCATTGTAATTAAAAACTCCGACAAGCAAGAGTGAATATCAAATTATAATTTGACATAGACAATCTTTTTGTAAGCGCTTGATATCAAAGAAATCTTGAAATATTTTTTTTAAGTGATTATGTGCCAAATAAAGTTTCAACACCAATTAAATTCACTTTCTTGTAATGTTGTGCAGCGTGTTTCAATTATGTATCTGTAACACATGCAATCATTTAATTTTTTCATTTGTGGTTGATAAAAAAGACACTATCATTTGGTCATTTTCATTAAATAAAATAAGTTTTGAGAGATTTCTTCACAGATTTTTAGGCATAAATTATTTTATTACTTGATCTTAACTTATACCTTCTGTTGCATTTTATTTGGAATATTTTAATTTGCATAAAACAAGTAATGGTTTCGTAAAAATACAAATAAACTTTATTAAACTCATTATTTGATGAAGTCTAGAAGATAGTCATAATTTCTTATGCTCATTTACAGAATGACAGTGAATAACTTGGACATATATTGCACAATAATTTTATTGCGTTTAGAAAAATCATTCTTAAACTTGAAAACATTACCATCTTAAGCATGTGTACATATTTTCAATTTAACCCTACTTCGTCTTTGTGCAGGAATGCAAAAATGTGACAAAATAGTTTGCAATAAGCAGAATTTAACGACCTGGCACAAATGTTTATTCAGAGATACCAAACTTATGTGGTTAGGCAAAAATTATTTTCCTCAGGTAAACCAAATGTATAAATCCTTTTGATTCAAATGTAGTGAAAAAGATAGCATTTCTTGTACTTCAAAAGAAGAGTATGCTCAAAACCAATTGTGGTTTCATCTATCTTTGGGCGCTGAATCAATATCCTGTTAAAAATATTTCTGAAGAGCTTTTGAAACAAAGGAAAGAAACGATCTTCTGAAATGAGTTTATGATTGCAAAGAAATTATTTTAGTTTAAAATTTGTCCAAGTCATTCTGTTTTGATAACTATAATACAGTGATTCTCAACCTTTTTTTTTGTGGCGGCACACTTTTAACGATTTCGAGATTTGGCGGCACACAATGAAAAAAAAAAGTTTAAAAGTTGTTTATTTACTTATACACTGTGTTCAATAGTCTGTGATATTAATTTTGAATGTGAAATAAAATAATATGTACTGCAAAACCATGTTTATTAAGGGATTAATTATTTCTTTCGATTGTCCCGCAGTGGACTGATCGTTAAAACACGGTTCCCAGCAGATCACCGAAGTCAAGCATCACTGGCTGCGGTCAGTGTGCGGGTGGGTGACCACTTGGATCAGTCTGCGTAGGGATCGAGGGTGTGCGGTATTGGTCCTCGTTAAACTGTGTTAACGTAAAGTGCTCGACTTCGCGCAGGTCGTCGGGCTACCGAAGTGGAGGGGCCATCCCCTCCGCAGAGGATCGAAATTGTGATGACATGTCTTCGGATCATCCTCCTGGATGTTTCCCAGACCGTCGCCAATAGCCCAATGTGCAGCTCTAGTGTGACGTAAATTAACAACAACAACAAATTTCTTTCGATTAATTTTTTATTAGTTAGTAACAGTTATTTATTTTTTTCGTGCTAGTTATTAATTGTTAGCTTGTTTTCTATAATTATTAACTGTTAGTTTTTTTACATTAATTATTATTTTTTTGTGATTTCTTGTTAATTAGTTTTTTTGCTAATTATTAATTGTTAGCATATTTTTTTGTTAGTTATCCTTTGTTAATTTGCTTTTATAATGATTAACTGCATAACTTACTTCAATGATTAGCTTTTATTTCCGTTGGAAAGTTAATATTTAGCTTGTTTTAGCCTTTGTTAATTATTTTAATAGTCATTAAATTTCCTGCATTCCTATATTATATATATGTACACTTTTCTTTAGTTTAAACTTTACTCGTAATAAAAAATTATATAATTTTTATTGCATAGCTTCTAATATTTGGCGGCACATTTTAAGAATTCAGCGGCACACAAAAGTGCCGCGGCACAGTGGTTGAGGATCAATGCAATAATACAGCAAAATCTCTCATATCATTATGTTTTTCCAGAGTTCAAGAATTTGTATAAAATTTTAGTTACTTTTACATAAAAACTTCTGATACTGTTAAATTTTTATGGAGGATGCTAAATCTAATTCTTTTTTTTATTTGTTTCTGCTAATGAGTACTTATTCGATTAACACTTCTTCTGTAATTCTCACTTTTCATCAATAATTCAAATGCAGGCATAATGTTTAGGTTAGTTATTCATAATAGTCCTTCATGCAATGCATAGATATTTAAGTCTGTACTGTAGTCCAATATTTATAATTTTAAATTTGATTGAATTCAACGACATTCTTACACAAGAAAAGCTGTTACGAAAAAATAAAAAAAATGTATAAATAAGTCTATTGCATGCGTGCAATAGATTTCATTTTTAACAAAAAATCATTAATACATGTTATTAATCCGTTGTTGTTCTTGAACAATTAAAGAGAAATTGAGGATTTAAGTATTTTATTCAAAGTAAAAGAAGTCGATTCCCCTTTATGTTATTAATGATTAGGTAAAAACATTTTCCTAGAAATAATTAAAAAATAAATAAATAATGAAAACAAAATGGAGAATGTTTTTTTTAAAAAACGTAGCTACGACAAAATTGTATGGTGATTAAATAGAAAATTGAAAATTTTCTAAAGTTTGAAGCAAAAATAAATTAGATTTTTTTCTTCCATGTAATTTCTTTTTTGAAATGAACCGTAGCACGCAACTATAAAATGACTTCTTCTTATGCAATTAAAGCATACATATTTAGCGATTTCAACCACTTTTCACATTCCATTAAGATTGCAAATAGTGAACACTGATGTTTAACCAATCTGATATGTTAAACAATGATTTCGCTACGAAAGATTTGCTGAAAAGCAACTAAGTTCCCAAAACAGTCAACATTTACAGAAATCTACATCATTTAAAGACTTGGAAAATAAAAAGAATATTATATGGTCAAATGAGACTAAAATAAAATTTTACATATTGAATTTTACTGATTTACACATAGAATTTTACACATAGAAATGAGACTAAAGTAAAATTTTACGCTATTTCTTCGAAAATGCTATTTGAAATCCTTATTATATAATGCAATTTTAATGATATACTTTTTCAAGTATATCATTAAAACTGCATTATATAAGAGAATTTTTAAAGCAATTCTATTACTGGAATTTTATCTTGATTTCTTTAAATTTCATGACAATTTCCATGATTAGAAATCTTTTTTTAATTAAATACAAGGAAATGGATGCAGTTTTTACGAGTAAAATATTACGAAATATTTAAATTTTATTTTCTTTATTCAATAAATACTTTATGAAATTTTTGGCGACTTCAAATTAAAATTTTAATGTTTTAATCACTCTGCCTGAAAGATGAACAATTGAATTTGATTCAAATTCAATCAGCTAACTGTTTTTATTTAAAACAATATATTCAAAATTTTGATGGCATTCATTCACAAGCTAGATATTAGACAAAAATTCAAATCCGTCCGTGTGCCAAAATTGACTCAAATTTATGGGGATGCCAGGGCAAGGAGGAAGAGAAAAACCTAGATAAAAAGAAACCTGAATTAAAAAAAAAACATTACATAAAGGGGTAATTTGGGTGTGCAAACTTTTAACCACTTCCAGGCAAATTACTGTAGGTATTTTCTTAATTTATTGCAAAGAGTTAGAACTGCATTGTGTCACTTTGACCAGAGCAGGATAAGAAATTTGAAAGTCCACAATATAAATAAAATAAATAAAAGCTCATACAATATTGATACAATAAAATTTTATATAAATAAATAAAAGTCTACAAGGATTAAATATTGTTCATTACAGAGTTGGCCGTTGATTACAGTAATCGATTACAACTGTAATTGATTACAGATAATTACAGCTATGTGATCAATTACTTGTAATCACGATTACAAGTAATCAATTACTTGTAATCGTGATTACAACTTTCAAAAAATTTTGATTACAGCTGTAATCATGATTACAATTTTGATTACAGTAATCAATTACTTGTAATCAAGATTACAAGTAATTACGATTACAAGTAATCACAACAAAAACGATTACAAGTAATTATGATTACAAGTAATCAAAATATATGATTACATGTAATCATGATTACATGTAATTTGATTACATGTAATTGTGATTACATGTAATTTGATTACATGTAATTGTGATTACTTGTAATCAAACTATACGATTACAAGTTATTACGATTGTATACTATAGTCAAATTTTTTATGTAAGTATTCATGTGTTTACATATCTTTATGTACATAGAATGTACGCACGCATGAACGTACAATTTGCGATTCCTATACATACAATGTATGCACAAACGTTGTTTGTACGTACAATATTCATAATTATATTGTAATATACTTAATGCAATGTGCATATGCTTAGTACATATAATTATGCATTTATGATACATGTACGCATGTATGTTAGTATGTACAAAAAGGCAATGTTTTGTATCTTTGTATACACAGAGAATGTATGTATGAACGCATATGAAAATAATGTTTATGCGTTTGCATGCTTTTATGTACTTAAGTGCATATATTGTATAAATTTACGATAATAGCACGTATATACAATGTACGTTTGTATATAAAATTGTACGCATTTGCGTACAATATGTAAGAATGTTATTTAAAGGTACAATATATGCACATAGTTGCGTAAATAAAATGCGTACATGTATACATGCATATTTATATGTACATCGATATATGTGCACGCAAAGTATGTACTTATGTACAACTTACATATGTACTTGTATAACTACATACTTTGTTAATACTTATGCGCATGTAATGCATGGATATGCAAAAAATAGTTATATGCACAATGTATGCGTGTGCATACAACGTATACATATACATAATTACAAGTAATGTACAAATACATGCGTACATTCAAATATATGTAATTACAATATACACATACATTGTGCATACATTAAAAAAATTTATATGAGTAAAGTTATTAAAATTTGTTTTAAAATTTATTCTAAGGCATATGAAACTCGACCTCATATTTTTTAGAAAACAAACGATAATTTTATTTGGAATTTCTAAATATTAATTCTACACATAAAATTTACCGTTTTTCTTACCATTTAAAAAATTTCTATGAATCATGCATTATTTTATTAAAAAAATAAATCTGTATTGTCAAACATTTCATGAAAATACCTAAAAATAATGTTTTATTCAGAGAATTTCAAAATGATATAGAAGAATTAAAGCTGAAAACTAAATTTAAATATCGTTTGATTTTGTCATTTAACTTGCTTGAGTCATTAAAAGTTAGCTTACATGCATTTTATTTATTGCATTGTACACATATTTAGACATAAATGTAATGTACATATGTATACGTGTAATGTATGTACGCATGTACAATGTATGTACATACATTCATGTATTGTACGTGCACATATAGTACATATGGATATGCATAAATGGAACATACGTGTATTGTACATGTGTGGATACATTCATTGGACATATATACATTGCACCAAATGCATAGATAGGGATAGCATGCATGTACAAATGTAAAATTTGTACGAAAGAATTATGCCCAATATATTTATGCACATATGTACTGTATATGTACACACATATGTACATTATATGAATATACATCTGTACGCTATATGTATATACATCTGTACGCTATATGTACATACATCTGAACAATATATGCATCTCAAATGTGTGTATGTACGTACGTTATGCATGTCGAATGCATGTATGAATATATGTGAAATATAAATACGCCCAATGTACGTACAATCGTACACAAATGTATTATGCATATTTGGATACTTACATTGAGCATGAACATATTATGTACATGTACATAAATACACTGGACATGCATATCATGTACATGTATACATACATATATTGTACATCCTACAGATATACCTATATTGTACATGCATACATATATTGTACTCTTCATAAATAAATTGCACATACATGCATGGGACATACATTGTACAGACAATGTATGTATGTTCGTACAAACACAAGTACTTGTATATACATGCGTACATGAACATAGATATACATTTTACGTACACAAATATTCGCATAAAATGCATATATTCATTGTGTATAAATGTACATGTCTACATTGTTTGCACATACATACATAATTATCATCTATATATATACGTACATATATTTTATACCTACAATATAAGTGTATGTACATGTGTGTGAAACTAAAATGTCTGAACATATGCATTAGATAAAATCATATGTACATACATTTTAGTTACATTCATTTGTACGTATACAAATAAGTACAAAATGCAGAACATGTTAATACGTGCAAAATGTATCATTATAAATACATTCTACTATCTACTGTAAAATATAATCATTTATACGAATACAATAGTCTTGTAATTGTGTAATTAGATTACATGTAATCATAATTACATGTAATCAAATTACATGTAATCAAATTACATGTAATCATATATTTTGATTACTTGTAATCATAATTACTTGTAATCGTTTTGTTGTGATTACTTGTAATCGCAATTACTTGTAATCATGATTACAAGTAATTGATTACTGTAATCAAAATTGTAATCATGATTACAGCTGTAATCAAAATTTTTTGAAAATTGTAATCATGATTACAAGTAATTGATTACTGTAATCGACTATGTAATCATGATTACAGCTGTAATAAAACTTTGTAATCACGATTACAAGTAATTGATTACTGTAATCAATATTGTAATCATGATTACAGCTGTAATCAAAATTTTTGAAAATTGTAATCATGATTACAAGTAATTGATTACTGTAATCAAAAAATGTAATCGATTACATTTTTGGCCAACTCTGGTTCATTATCTATAAGAATTTTTGCATACTCATGTTCATGTTCAAGGTCAAATATCCTGCTATTCAAATAAACAGAAAATACTAGAATCTAAATAACAATTAGGTATCAAATTGATTAAAATCTTGACAATGTCAATTTAGCAAAATCAGAGCATTAGAATCGGCAGATTAGTGCAAAGTGAACTAAAAATTTCTGTTCAGTTGATTCAAATATGTGCTGTTTAGGGTCAATAAATTATCCATTATCGAATTTTGATCATTTACATCAACCGATTGTAATCAGATTTAAAATCAGCGATAAATCATCGAATCAGATCTAACTTTCGCGTTATTGATACACTATTAAGAAATTCAAACCTTACCACAGCTCAAAGAAATTACAGGAAATGATGATGGGACATATTTTCAGAATAATAACGTCGTAAATGATTAGACTATATCTTGAAGTGGTTAGAGTATATTTTTTGATCCTTAATTGCTAAGTTGGCTTCCAGGTTGAGCACAGTTATTTTATTTATGGTAATCTGCACAGGAATTTCTAAATAAAGGGGAGTCTATGTTTTCGTTTTTACATTGCCAATTTCGTTAACATTCATCTTCAATTTTGCGCTGTTTCTTTGTTTAAGTTTAATAATAAAGATTAATTCCGTGCCAGCCAGATTCAGCACTATACTTAGTAGCTTTTACTGTAAATAAAATATTTCATTTTCCTATTATTTCTGTCTTGGTTTCTTATTATTAGAATATCCTACTTTGAAGCCGTTTTTCCAGTTTTCTGTAAGATAAGAAGTCATTTATTTGCAGATTTTTTTTAATATAAATTGCATTCGGATTAGATTTTTCTTTTTAATGTTTTCATTATATTTTATTTTCGGTATCAGGGCTTTACACAGCAAAACACCATTTGTGGCGAAAATAATTGCCAATTTCCTCCAAAGAGAACCAATAAATACATTTTTACCTCAAAAAAATGTGCATTAATTGGCAAGATGTCTCTGTATTTGAAAACAAATAAACAATGGCGATGTAACACTCTTCTTTTTGCATGCCTTAAGTTAAGCTTGTATTTTGTCAACTTTTTTGCATTAAATTTTTATGTGAAAATTAATTTGAAAGTTACTGATAGAAAGTTGCCACTGGTTTGGTGAAAATGGAAGACTAAATATTACGTAGGTACCAAGAAACCATATAATCGTATTTTTAAAATCTGATTATACGTTACTATGGTACAACATAGACAAAAACATAGTAGAATTTAATACTTGATTTAGGTTGCAGCAACTTTTTACGGTATTGCTGTTCAAGGTATAGATAATAAGATTCAGCGCTGAGACAAATTTTTTTCTATAATTAGTGTATAGAACCTAACGTTACATGACAGAAAAAATTAGTTTTTGAAATGATTCTGCATTCAAATATTTTTAAACATTATGCATGCATTTTACACAATGTTGCACACCTGAATATATTTCTTGCTTTTATCTTAAATTATATCTTGAAAGAAGAGAAACAAATAACGTGAGCTATTTTTTATACCTTAAACCATCACCCTATTTCTTGCTTCTCTTGTTGGAAAATATGAGAAGCATAAAATTGGAAGTTACGACGCCAATTTGGCGAGTGACATCCGATTATTGAATATATTTGTAGACAGATGCTCCGATAGCAGTTTCGAACTTTGATATTTTCTTAAATTGATCCGAAAATGCTTGCTTCCTTAAAAACACTGGGGGAAAAACGAACAGATTGTTTCAAACTTATTTTTTTCTTCCAAGCAATTTCCTTTTCGGTATTTTGAAACATGCAAAGTTTTGTAGGAGCACGGACTGATAAAACTCTTGTTTGCCATTTATACAATCGAAAAAAGGCTGTTATTTCTTTTTTAAATTGAATTCATATCTCCCCATTTTAGATAGAAATTATTTTGGTACAGCAGGTTGAAATGTGAAGAACAATTATCTTTGTTTCTCTGGTTTAAAATTACTTAAAAGTATTTAAAAGTATTCTATTTATTAAATGACTAATAAAATATTAAATAAAATTTAGGTAATGCAAAATGCATAAAAATTATGTTTCTCATCTCAAAACTATAATAAGTATTTACATAGTTTAACGTGTTTTACAAAATTATGTATTCTTTAGTTTCCGAAATACTACCAAATTCGGTTGCTGTGAAAGAGAACTTTAACCTCAGTAATAGGTTTACACAGTTAGAAAATTATTTAGAATAAAATTACCATTTAGTATTAATAAAAATTGTTTTTATTTCATAAAAGTGCCTATTTTCTTTAATGTACACAAATTTATCTTAGAAATGTATACTTTATGGTTATCCGGACGCAAGGAAATTCAACTACGTATTTGATTATTTTTTTAGTTAATTTATTTTATTTTTAATCTTCTCAACTTTTTATATTTAATTTAATTTTTTTAATTTATTCATTATTTTTTTTATTTTTCTTATTTTACTTAATTTTCGTGTTTAAAAAAATAAAGAAAATGAGAAAAATTGAAATTGATGGATTTGACATTTTTTGGTGACTTTTTGCTTACGCCCGGCTAACTAAAAGAATTACCCTGCTTTAGAATTTATTTCAAACTGAAATGTTCTTGTTTAGTTACTTGGTTTGAGTCTAGAATAGGGTCGGCTTGGGATAGGTGGCAAATTTCGTTCAATTTTGCTGAAATATCCATTGAGTTTTTATTTGAAAGCTAAATTATGTATTTTTTTCATATTTTCTCGCTATCTATAAAGTCGACTATTTAAAGTTACCGAATGCAAGTATATTTAATTCTTTTTTTGTTTTAATTTCTTTTTTGGGTAGACTATATTTGAGGGTGCCCCTTGATTCTCGCCAAGTTGTGATCACCAAGCTGGGTGATGTTGAAACCCAATCGTGATTCTAACTTGTTTAGATTTTAGTGTCATTTTTAAATGTTCAACGGTATAGGTAATTTCAGAGGTCCGTTAGTTCCACGTTGGATACCGGCTGGTAAGGTTACTTTTGCTTCTGGTCAATAAGATCGAAGGTATGTGGGCAGTCATAAAAAGGGACTTGAGAATAAAATGTCATCGCCAGTCTGGTACCCCAGACGCAATTTTCAATACGTATTTCGCAGAATTTATGTGGCGATGGAGGTACACAGACTCTATTCATGATAAATTTAGACAGTATCTAACTGCAATTAGAAAATTCTGTGCCCCTAAATCTGAGGACATTCAAGAAAAAGTGAGTTTTTTTTTCCTTTTCCTTCTGCGCTTACTTCATTAATTTTTGTTTCGATTCAAAATGCATTTTATGAAGTTCATTGCAATTTTATAAAGTTTAGCCGATGTTTTGTTGAAATTTTTCAATGTTTTATTGAAATATCACTATATTTTGGCTGCCATTTCTGTTACCATGATATGTATATTTTTACCCTTTTTTTAGGTGATGGCCATTTCTGCAAACATGAGCCGCTAATTTCGCTAAGGGACACCCTCAAGTATATTTTTACCCTTTTTTTAGGTGATGGCCATTTTTCAAAAAGAAAACAATATAGTAAATAAACCACGAACAAATTACATAGCATACAGTAAAAGCTCCAAGTTACAGTTCCAAATCCAATCCAAAGAGAACCCGACTTTAGACTCTAATATTTTCTCTAGCCAATAATCTAAATAACTTAATAAGCACAACAACGTATTTAATGTTTTTTTCTTCTTTGGAACTTACAACATCAAATCAATCATCTTTAAATATTTAAAACAATTTTGAATTGCAGAATTTTATGCAGATCTATTACTTTTTAATCAATGGGAAATAGCAGAATTTGATTATTAAAATATCATCCTTGTATTTCTCACTTGGCTTCTCCACCTGCTTTTTTACTTTTCCCCGATCGCTTCTTGCGACGTCCTCCACTTTTACCTTTTCCTTTAGATTTTTTCGAATGCTTGCCTTTGGATTTTTTTCCACCAGAGCTACGCTTTTTATGCTCATTGATCTTGTTGTTCAACCCTAAATTACTGAGAGTTCCAACTCTACTGGAATCTTGATATAATTGCCATGAATCTTGTGCGGTATCAGAGAATTCTGGTCCTGATTGCATAAAATGATCCATCTGTTATTAATTTTGCTTTAAATTTATTTGCATTAAGGAATGATGATTATTTTAAACAAAATAATTTAGAACGTAGAGAAAAAGTTTAAAATGTTATATCATAAAGAATTTCATGACAGTCTCGTGATATTTTCAAGCATATATTCATTTCATGATCGGTTTTAAACTTTTGCCAGCATATATATTTTATGCATAACTATTTTTTCATCAGTAATTGCTGATAAGTTTGACAATGGAATGGCTGCAAGTGACGTAGTTTAGTTATCTTGATCCTGATTGGTTGTTGAAACGTGGTATTTGCTTACGTTAGCAATTCTTCTTTCCGTATAATATCAAAAGTTTAGGTACTTTGTGAACTAAGTATTCTAATTAATCTCAATATTCAAAAATTAAAAATGTAATTACATTTGAACAAAATAAATTACTGAAGATTTTATACGTACTGGATAAATAAGATTTATCTGATCAACTTTAGGACGTAATAACAGTGATGGAGCATCAAAAACATGTGATACTGATTTATTATAAGCAACAGTGTCAAATATTTCAAACTCAATTACTTTGTGTATTACTATTTTTATTTTGTCCTGACGAAATTGAACATTTCATACACCTTTGCAGATTGGAAATGCTTGCTTAACAAAATTTTACATATTATACTTAAAGCAAAAAAACTATATATCCTAATCATCACACTATTCAAACGCTGAAATTACAATTACATCTTCTTTTCAAATAAAATAAATTACTTAATATTTTTATTGTTTACATCTTGAATAAGCTTTATCCTACAATTTTACACATATCAACAATTTGAAGAAACAGGATAGAAAACATAGGTTACTTATTACGTGTAACAAAAGCAGATAAAATATTATTAACGCAGTTTTTTTATCTCCATTTTATTTCCCCAGATGTTTGTAAATCAGTAAAAATTGGCAATTTCGCACCTTCAAACATTAGGTGTGCTTAAAATAATTTCTGAAATATAATGTAAAAATATTTGATAACGATCTTTTTCCTCAGTAAAATTGTCAGCTATTTTTCATAAACGAATGTTATATGATAAAAAGATTAGATGTATATTTTTTTGTTCTTTAAAAACTAATTTTCTTTTTGTATTCTAAATTCCAATTTACATCTTATAAAGAAACGTTTCGTATACTGAATTAATGATTGCATTTGAGGTGGATATTTTGAGTAAGCACTAAAAAAATGTAAGGTCAAAACTACCAGGATATGGTAAAATTTACAGAGTTTCGGGCTCCATGGAAACACCAAAAAGCACGGTAATTTTTACCAAAGTGATTTGGCAATTATTTTGGTAAAATTAACAATAAAATATGCTTTTATAATAAGCGACACAATTTGGTAATTTCATCATCATAACTTAGAGTATTACATAAAAACCATTTATTCGGTAAACTTAATTTAAAGTTTGATTTTTTTTTACCAAAAATGTGGTAATAAGAACTTAAATTTTGAAAACTAGAATTTTAGTTCAACCGTTTCTCTATGAACGGAAAAATTACCATATGAATAGATTAAATACCGTATTTTTTTGTTTTTAATATTAGAATTACCATCACACGGCACGGTAATTTAACAGAATTTCTTTCTCCGTGTGTAAATTCTCAGAACATCCCTCATTTATGCTACACACGTTAAATGGCGTTTCGCAACTATTGGAATTTTAATCAAACTTAAATCAAAATTTGTGTTTCATAACTTTCTTTTTAGATTCTTAAAATATTTTCTTTATTCTTTAGCCTTTATGAAGAGGCACTTTCCCCTATAGGAAAGCCGTAAAAATATAGCCAAGCTATAATTGGGTACTTGCACTACAAGAAGAAGGCAACCAATACCCACGCATGTGATCTATGACGTCAGCACCAGAAAATCTTTATCAAAAATATGGAATGTTAAAGCTGAGTTAGTTAAATGTAAATAACGTTATGTAAACTAAATGCAAAGCCGTGTAGTTCATCGAATTTTTTGAAATACAATACTTTCATGTCTACTTCTTTTACATAACTTAGATTTATTATTTGTTTAAGTATCTTGTTGTAGCCATGATGTATTTTTGCTTTGTGTACCTGTCACCTTCGATGCATAATAAGTTTGTTTTTGTTCTACATGGCTTCATGCCCGTCTTTGTGTGAAGTCTTTGAGTAAATATATAGTGGTAGAACTGAAATCTTTGTTAAAGAATCTTTGTGAAAGAATATAGGCTAAGTTACTTAGGTAAGTTGGTACTTGAAAGACTTGGCTTACTCGAAATAGAATGGAAAGAACAGTTGGTAACATAAGCAAATGACACGCGTGAACAACCAATCAAGATTGAGATACTCACGCTACGTCACTTGCAGGTATCCCATTGTAGTAGGTACTGCTGGTATTATGGTTATAGGTAACTAAAGGCCGGGATAGCCTGGTCGGTAAGGCCCTGGGCCCATGTCTAAGCGTTCGTGAGTTCGATCCTCACCGGCTGAAGACTCCTCGTGTAGTAAATGGTGATTGATGCTCGTTAAATCTGTCGAGTCGCGAAGTCCTCCATGCTCCCATAACAAATTAATACCTCTGGGGCTACTGATCCAGGAGTTTCCTTGTCTTCTGGATTGGTTCAAAATTACAAGGCTACGGAGTTGAACATTAGTAGTTGTAAACCCAAAATTGGGTCGGCTGTTCAACGATGGATAAAATAAAATAAAATAGCCAACTAATATACGAATGTAGGTATTGTGGCAAAAGGGTTTTCATGGCCCAGCAAAATGGAATCCAAATACAATATAAATAACTACCAAAATATATGTAAATTAAAGTCTCATATGCTTCATATTTTTAGAACTTTTTTTTAAAAAAGAGTACTAGCATTAATACAAGGCAAGATAGAAGCACAGCAGTATCCAGTCAGCCAGCAGAATTTCAAGCAATTTTAAATTATATTATTTTTTTATTGTTCGCATGATGAACAAGCTTTCCCACCAATTTTGTCATGCAACAACAACGCATAAAATATTATTTATGCAGAATATTCCCCAGATGTTTATAAATAAGTCAAAATTGATAATGTAGTACCTCACAACATTAAGTGTTCTTAAAATAATTTCTAGAAACAATATTTGACGTGTAAAACTATTTTATCACGATATTTTTCCTCAATAAAATTGTCATCACACTTAAAGGGCAATATTCGATTTTGTCCGCGCGTAAATACAGAAACCAAATCATAAATTAATCACCCAACATGCAAACCACATAAAAATCATCTTTTTCTCCAGGGTACATAAAATATTAAGTTTGTCACCCGTACGTGGAAAAAACAAACTTTGTTTCCTTACTCTTCCAGAATCACAATAAACCTCAAAAGTAAAAAGAAGGTTTAAGTGCAGCATAATTTACCGCATTGTGCTGCCACGAGAGAAAACTTAATTTACTGTCTCTATCATATCCATATTTTTATTTGTCACTCCACGCATAATCGCCGATCAATATAAAGTCGTAAAAATGCAATTAAATATTTTTATGGAATAAAAAAAGAACTTTTATAGCATTTGAAAGAAAGGAGTGGCTTACGTAAGATCAACCTAAATGGTCCTTCGCAGTATTCCCATTGGAGCGTGGAAAGCTTGGGAAATTTCATTACTTTTAGTATTATGTATAACTTCCTCCGTTTTGCAAACTAAGAATTTAAACGAATACGCTTTTTTTATGATTATTCTGCTGGTGCATTTTAAGCTGATAACTTTCTTTTATTCTTGCATTTTAAGTGATTAAACTTTTTTTCCTATACCAGAGGGAAAAGTTTCCACGTATTTTTAAAATCACATTTAAGATGTGGATTTCTGTTTTTAAAGACTTAGTTTCGTCGTTGTGGGTAGTTTAGTGAGGAGAAATGTCAAGCAGAAGTTTAAAGTTTGTTTATTTTTCGGAATTTTTAAATTAATATTGTGTGGTATTTTATGCTGAATTGAGCTATTTTAATGATTCAGATATTATGATGTTATAATTAAGATGCGAATACAAAATAATTTTTTGAAGTGTTTTAATGTTATAGGGTTAAAAATTTTATAAAATATTACGATCCTGAAATTTTATTAATAATAATTTTGCATTTATATTTTAAAATGTAAGAGTTCTTTTATTTTATTTTTATTGCTTTTTTTAAAAATCAATCTAAAGAAATATCTATGCAAATTACACTGAAGAGCCAATAAAAAACTGGTATACCTGCCTAATATCGTGTAGGGCCCCCGCGAGCAAGCAGAAGTGCCGCAACACGACATGGCATGGATTCGATCAATGTGTGAAGTAGTGCTGGAGATAATTGACACCATGAATCCTGCAGGGCTGTCCATAAATCAGTGGGAGTAAGAGGGGGTGGGGATATCTTCTGATATCGTTCTTGCATGATCTTTTTCCGACCGTAGCGATGTCGTTGATTTGATGTTTTACCGGATTTCCGATGCTCACTGCATACTCGTGAAATGGTCGTACGTGAAAATCCGAATTTAATTGCTATCTTGGAGATGCTATGTCCCATCTCCCTTGCGCCGACGATAACACTATGTTCAAACTCACTAAAATCTGTATAACCTGGCATTGTAGCAGCAGTAACCGATCTAAGAACTGTGCTGGACACTCGCTGTCTTATATACGCGTTGCCGATCGCAGCGCTGAACTTTGATTGACCTGTACCAGTTTTTTTGGTTCTTCAGTGTATTTCTATGCAATTCAATAAATCTATGCAATTTAATACCTATGCAAATTATCCAAAAGAATTAATAACAGTTGTTGCTGACAAAATATTTATGTCATAAAAGTTTATAATATAAATATTATGTCAGCAAAGCTGCCAAATTTCTACCCCTTTTGGGAAACATTCAACTGGTGGTAACTAAATTTATCCTTTTATGTGCGTTTTACAAATTTGATTTGAAGTTATTTTCTATACCACTACACATAATTGATTTAAAGTAAATATGAAACGTCATTCATTTCCATCTCTTTCGTCGTGGGCTTTCAAATATACAACCCCATGGTAAGTTCAACACCTTGCTTTAAGGCATCTAGAATGTGTTCAAGCATTCAGGGGCCTCACAGCGAAGTCACGGGTCGTGGGTTTGAATTTCGCTTGGAGCAGGGATGTCCATAATATTTGTGAAAAATTGGATATATATATATATATATATATATATATATATATGCATGTATGTATGTGCCAACCGACCTGTGTAGGGGGCAGGGAATCAGAAAGGTCCTGGGTTCGAATCCCGGGCAAGGCATGGATGTTTCTTTCTCTCTCTCTCTGTGTTCTATGTCCTTTCTCCTTTGTGTGTGAATGTGACCCGCCCTATAAACGGGTTGTGGTTGTGTGAGTGGAGTGGCAGAAGTCGAATTCCTGGCCATAGATGGCGCCACTAAAAAACAGGTACAATCGCACCCCCACTGCCTAAACAGGCATAAGACAAGAAAATGTATGTACGTATATATATATTAAAAAGAATATTCAACTAATAAATTTCCTTTAATTAAAATTTTGTAATTCCATGTACTTCATAGCAGTCAAGTAGTATGCAAAAATAAGACAGAAAAGAAAGAAATAGCTTGATAAAATATAATGGTTGCGTTATGATTTAAAAATGTCTTACTGACCTAAGGGTTATTCTCTTAGACAATAGATTCTTGGTTGGATATCAATTTACATAAAATTTAAAAGAACGTGTTTAAACTTAAAATAAGTATGCGAAACCAAAAGTCAAAGACAAAAGCCATATTCATTGCTGTAGGCTTTGAATTGATGGATATTAACAGCAGAATTAATATAGATGATGATTATCATATTCATTTTCTTGATGGTATTTCATTATGAATCTCACTATACAGTTAATATTCTGAAAGCATTTTGTGGGGTTATCAGTAAGAGAACAACACCAAATTAAATGGCAACAAAAAATAATGTGAAAAAATTGTCATAACCCATTTTTATGGCACGCACAGCAAGAGAGGAACAATGTACCCATTAGATTAATGGAGATCATGATGTGAATAAATAAAATAAATAAAACTTATACAAAGAAAATGCTTTAAATGCTTTTAACGTTTTAGATTAATGTAATATTATGTTTCAACAATCTTTTAATGCTTGATGTATTATTTAAGAACAACTGAACGAACTGAATAAAATGTAAATAATGAATATTAGCAAATTTTTGTACTTTTAAATTTAATTATTTGATAAAAATATACGAATCCGTTTTAATCCCATTTTATAAATGGGAAAATTATTATAGTTTCATTACATCAAGTAGTTTGTTTTCATAGATAGATAAAATTGATATTTTGTTGCTTTTAGGAAGTCAATTTTAAGTACACGATTTAACATGTTTGGGAAAATGTAATTCTTTTTAATGTAAAACAATTTCAAATTTCATTTGATCAAAATAACATGTTTTTGAGGATTTTAAGAAAGATAAATAAGTCAATAAAATACACGTTAAAGGAAAGAAATAAGAATTATTCGTAACTTTTTTTTAATAAATCTTCATTGAAGCTAAATGGAAGTCATTTCTTTCTCTAATTTTTAAACAACAATTTTTAAAAAAAAAAATAGTTTCTATTGGAAATGCGTCTTAAGGAGCAGGCCAAATGAAAAAAAAAAAGAATTATTTGCAACTTTTTTCATTTCTAAACTTACATTGAAGCAAAATGGAATTCATTTATTTCTCTAATTTCTAAACAGCCGATTTTTTTAAAAAAAAAATTTTTTTAGTGGCGATGTGTCTTAAGAAGATAATTATTTATTAAACACTTAAACCACCAAACACCTGCATTTTAAAATGAAAAAAAAAAGAAACTTGACACAATATGTAGCAAACTGCCTTTACCGTCTGGCTAACCATGGGTGGTTCTCGTGGTTTCCATTTCCATGTAACGCAAATGTGGGTTAGTTCCATAAAAAAGTCCTTCTCGAAGGCAAATTTTTTGATCCAATATTTCCATTGTCTTCTAGATAGGGTTCAAAATTACAGGTTATGTAGTTGAACATTAGTAGTCGTAAACCCTAAAATCGGATCGGCTGTTCGAAGACGGTTATAATATAAAAAATAAAAACAATATGTAGCAAAGTTAGTATACCTACCCAATCGGAAGTCTGAAGAAATAAATCATGGAAAAAAATCAACTAAGCTCTAATAATCATAAAACGAAGAGCAAAAGAGGAATAGTTTTTAATTTAATTATTTTTAATTCACTATGCGTATAAGTATGAACAAAAATCAGGTTAATAATTTCTTAAATTATGTTAAAAACGAATCGTCTATATCATTTAGTGATATCATTGATTTCATATTTTCTTATCTTCTATAAATTTCCCAAAAATTAAAGACAAATATTTTTAAATATTAAATAAAAAAAACGGGTGATACAAATTTTACCACGTTAAAGAGAGAATCAGGAAATATTGTCTAATTAAATACTTTAGTACTTTTTATCAATGATTTAAAACTTTAAAAAAGTTACATTAATAATGCTTAAAGAAACTTATTAATCAAACAAAATAGTCTCTAAAGCATAAAAGAAGCAAAGTTCGAACCGATTTTCCTTGAAGCTTATAAATTATAAGACTATATTGAAGCTAAATATTATAAAACTATATCTGTCTATTGTTTATTTGTTTCCTCACTAAAGAAAGAATGACGTTTAACGTTAAAGACTCGTTAGCGCAACTGACAACAGCACAGGAATTATGGGTAAAACTTTATTGATGAATCAGCAGAAGAACACGCCTCTTCGCTGTCTTTTTAAGAACTTTTATGGGTTTAAAACTTGTCAGAAATATTTTTACCTTCTTTGTAAGAAATTTTAAAGAGCAGTTTAATTTACTCCTATCAAAGTTCAGAGTTGTTTAGTGTTGCCTAAGAAATGTCATTTACTAAATAAATTAGCTTTGTTTTTAAAACAAAATTTGTAATAGTTAATTCAAGTTTAGGGAAAGCAATATTGTTTTCAACAAATTATTTTCAGTGTAATATAAGTAATTATATAGTCGATAAGGAAAATGTTTAAGGATAATTGGAAGATAGAAATGTTCTAAATAATTTAAAAGCATTGTTAAACATAAATATTTAGTTGTGAAAGAAGTGTAACATTTTGTTTATTTTTCGTTTGTCTCATTGTAATTTTATAGCAAAAAAATTATGAAATATTGCATTGCATTTTTTAAAAATTTCGCATCTCTTCAGAGACTATATTTTTTGTAAGCAATAAACTTCCACAAATAACTGTAGGAAACTATAGACTTATCTGTAGGAAATGTTAAGGAGTCAAATGTTGAAAGAAAAATATAAGGTCCAATTTGCAAAGCTCATTTTTAGTATTGCAAAATAGTTTTCGTCAAAACCAATGAAGGTTTTATGTTGATTTTATTTGTAGATCTATAAGTTCGGCAACAATTTTTGAATATATGCCTTTGCGTCATTTATTATTACACAATCTACTTTTAATTACGTCGATATACTCGATAAAAGAAATTCTGGTCAAAACCATATATTCCATGGTAATGACCTTTCTAGTAAAAATAAAACACAATTCTGTTTGATGAAACAAAAATATATGGTATTTAAACCATTCATTTGATCATTTTTCCATTAATATGATAATGGTTTACCGGAAATTCTTATTTTTACAATTATAGTTCTTATTACCCTACATTTAGTGAAACATACAAGACTGAAAATTAAATTTAATTGAATAAAAGATTTTTGCTTTGTTCAAATATATTTTGATAAAATTATCGAATTTCCCCAGATTTACCAAATTTATCTCGTATCATAAACCATATTTATTTACTAATTTTAAGAAAATCATCACCAAAGAGCTTCTGTAAAAACTACGGAGCTTTTGGGTGTTACTATAGAACCAGAAACGAGGTACATGTGAGCATAATCTGTTAGTTTTGACCATGCTTTTTTGTTTCAGTGTAGATTTAACAGTGCACTTTATGTAAAAATTGCATGCAACAATGAGTTTATGTACGAAGTTCTCTTGCATTGTCAAAAAATATATAAAATTTATACATAGTAGGGAAAATAAAGTGCAATACATACATGGAATATATAATTGCAATATATGCAATACATATTTGCAATGTATAACATACAATATATAATATACTATATATAATATGCCTTAAAATATGCAATATAATATGCAATATATAATAAACAAATTTTTTTCTATCATAACATCTGTCTTAAATTCTGTATTTGGTATATTTTTATTAAAAAAGACGGGATTAAAAAATCATGACTATTTTAATTACACAATGATGCTTGAAATTTTTTTCATTATCTCGTTTTCTCGTCATGTTTTTTTCATCTCGTTTTCTTCGTCAGTTATTTACCAAATTCTGATAACATGATTTGATATTTTAATCTCTATTAACATTAATTTTTACCTCTAATGTATATTTGCTTTCTTTATTTTTAACAAGAAGTCAAAATTATAATGAATTACCATAGCTACAGAAGATTCTGTAGAAAAGGCATTGCAACCAAAGCATATCTCTTAATACTATTGCTTAACTTTAAGAAGTTAAAAAAATAATTAAGTAATGGAAAAGGAAAAATTAAAGTAGATTTATGCATCGGAAATATCAAGCAAAATCTCAAGAAATGTAAGCATTTTTGACTAATTGCCATTTATAAAACGACGTTGCCCGCATAAAACACGACATAAAAATAAGAAGACTTTCACATGTGAGACTTGCAGTTTATTTTGTTTTTCTCCTGTTTCACAATTTCTCCCAACTCATCACTGTAGACATTGGGTATTACAGCATCCTTCACAATAAAGGAACCCTCTCTACAAAACTCCAACCCAGCTGTTGTTGATAACGAAGTTAAGCCGTATGGTGGAGTTTATATCTAAGAATGGTACTACACTAAAGGGTATTCTTTGACAAGAGCCTATAACTGTGAAATGAATAGACATAAAGCCGAAGTTTACGGTCAGTCTTCTTTCAAAGGATATTGTACAAGAACCTTTACTTTCTCCCCGAGATTCCATGTAATCATATAAAGTTTTTTGAGGAATCTGTGCATTTTCTTGTAACTTGTTAAAGCTTCAAATTTTATCTTTGTCACTGACAAAACATAAAATCTGATGAAAAAATATTAAATTAAATCATTTGCTGAGATACACAAAGAGATGTATGTTTTTAAAGACGATGCAAATTATTATTATTACCTGTTGTAAAGAAAATATCATTGTTGATCACACAACTTTGCAAATATTTTTAAGATGTCCTTTTCAATTTTTCCAACTTTTAATGTAAACCTGGTTTATTTCTTGAAATAAAAATCAGGGCTATTCTATACAGATTGAATGCAAAGCGTAAAATTGAGGCAACATGTCATTGAAAGTATGGAGAAATCATGATATATTTTAAACTATATGCTGATCATTTGCTTCAAAGTTTGAATTAAATTATTTTTGATATTTTTATGAATTAGAAAGAGTCCCAAAATGTTCGTAAAGTACGGAGCGAAACAATTGAGACTTTTAGAGTTTCGTTTTTTCGAAGATTCTTGTCGCTTCTTTATTTTCAATATAATCGATGTTGTAACGGATATAAACAACTAAACATAACTATTTTGAGCAAATCAACATTTTTTGTTCAAAAATTTATTTCATTTTAGATACTTGATTTGAGCTAAGAATTACCTTCAGTTAAAAAAGAGATAAAAATAAACTTAAAACATTTAAAGTGTAGATATTCATGGTGTCCAAAACTGGTATAAATGGCAAGAGAATAAAAAGCAAGAATTTTTTGTATGAAAAAATTATTTTAAGAAATAAAATGGCTCAAAGGAGATCATAATCTGGAAGACCTCTTATTTTCTCAGCAAATGATAAGCGTAGAGTATGGCGTAAAAACAATCATTGGAGTTCTCAAGAATAATCAAAAGGATCTTCCCACTTTCCTACTAAGGAACGCTGCCCGCTTTTGTTACGACAAGTCTATGCTAGTCTTCACACTTCAAGACAAACCAAAAAATGGTAGAATGACAATAGAATAAATGCTCTAAAGTGCCATACTTTATCCCCTGACCCTGCCATGCTGAAAAAGGCGTAACATAAATGCTAACATTTAAAAACCAAATTATTATCTTATTTAATCCTTTTTCATTAAATAATTATAATTATTTTCTGACAACTCGTTTGAATGCCAAGGCCCTTTATCTTAGCCCCTTCTCTACTTTTTCAAGGCTAAGAAAAAGAACCTTGGCATTCAACAATTTTCCTTCTTCTCTTCTTTTTCAAGGCCAGGAAAAAGAGCCTTGGCATTCAACTATATTCCTTTTTCATTTCTTTTTCAAGGCAAAGAAAAAGAGCCTTGGCATTCAACTATATTCCTTTTTCTCTTCTTTTTCAAGGCTAAGAAAAAGGGCCTTGGCATTCAACTATATTCCTTTTTCTCTTCTTGTTCAAGGTTATGAAAAAGAACCTTGGCATTCAAATGTGTTGGCTGAAAAGAAGGCGGGAGAAATAATAACGGATTTTAAGGAAAACAAAACATTTCGCAATCATATAACGGGTTTCCAATTCTATTGTAATGTGTTAGGCAGTTGTAGGGGGAATCTCTAAAAATAGATTTTATTCTGCACTCAATTCAAGGCTGTGGTATAAAAAGATTACAGATTATATTAATGATTTTCATTTATTGAAATAGTATTAAATGAGATAAAAATTAGATTTTTAAATGTTAGGAAATATGTTATGCTTATTTCAACATGCCAGACCTCATTGAGAATTTGCAGGAAATAATGAAGAATAAACTTGATAAAACAGGAAAGAAGACAGTTAAAGAACAACTATCGACATTCTCAATTCTCTAGTAAAATGTGTGCTAAGACAGCTTTAAATGGTTATTGATTCAAGAGGAGAAGAAATTAACTATTGATTTGTCTGCATAATGTTGTATAAAGATAAGACACATTAAAATGTATTTCAATTTCTGGGTTCAATTTTTATTTACTTAAATAAAGCCTTCTTTGGAAAGTCTTTAATGTTTTATTCCATACCGTAAGTAATTAATAAACCTAACTTTTGAAAACGCGATACAATCCAGATTGCTTTTATGAGCGTTAAAATTTGTTTATATCTAGACTAGGTACTTCTCCAACTGAAATTTCACGAAATGATAAAATTCCTGCCAAATAAATTGAAAATGCATAGCAAAAAATATCACCATTTACTGTAAAATGTCCTGGTAAGGTACAACAATCGATATCATGTGCGTTTATTCTCATTAAAACCACAAAAGTATTCGGGATATTTTTCGAGGCACCTTGAGGTACATTTTCTTTTAAGTCAAACAATGTCATCTGTACTGAAATAATCTCAATTATTGTAGCACAATTATAATTAATTTTCCATTTCAAGTGGATTGTTTATTGCTAAATAGCTATTAGAAATCTTTATGAATACTGATAATATTATGTTGGCATATGAAATGCTTTGTATTGGTTATATATGAAATACATTTTAAATACAGTTCAGTTCGGCGTAAAAACTTCATAGTTTTGATAAAAAGATGCTTAGATGAAGAAAAAAATTTAAACATTTTCAAATTTTAAATGTTTTTATTCCTTTAACATGTTAAAAGCTTCACACCTTGCTAATTAGTACCAAAATAGGACTTTTGTTAAGATGCTTTGAGTTTTAAATTGTAAGCTGCTTAGTATCACTATACAGTTGTTATTAAAGTTATAGATAATTTGCTGAGGTAAGATATGGATATGGGTAAGTTACTGTTTAGTTAAAAAGCTCCTTTTTCATTTAATGTGAATTTTTAATGATTTCGTAACTTCAAAGAAAATCATTACAAATTGAAGTTTACTTTATTCTTATTAAATCTTTTTCAGATAATCTTTGATGCGCATAGTTTAGTTAAATACATTTGATTCGCTCAATATTTAAAATTAATCAAGAATTTAGTTAAAATTAATGAAATGTGTTTTTGAAGGAAATAACTGACAGGTAAGGAAATATTTAACTCATACTTTTGTTATCAGTATATACGGAAATGATGCGGTTTCATTTTTTGAAGTACTTACAAACAAATTAAAATAAAAATTCAAGGAAAACGAATATTAAAATGTGTTTGCAACATAAACAGTTAAAACTCTTATCTTACCTATTACTTTAAAACTAACTATTATTTTACAGCGAAATTTTGTACGTAAACTACTGTTAGCACCTATCAATTCGCTATGTACCAAATCGTATAAATTCGTGTCAGAAAGTCTGAAAATTTTGGTGATAAGCTAAAAAAGAAAAGAAAAGAAAAAAAGAGAGAAAACTTCACGGAGAGGCTCAAACTCAAAAATTACCGTTTTTATGTCTCTTTCATTAAACCTATATTTCTTTTCTTAACGTGTTGCAAGTACACAGATAACCAGGCACGTGAACTTTGGCGACTTAACGATCTCATTTGGCGTCAGTATCAGATGATCCAATATAAGTAAAGATTCATCAAGTAAAATCTTCTGGGACTCATCTAATGAAAAAGACAAGTATACCTAACTAACGAGTCAGCTCCTTCATATCAATGTCACCAATAATCTCTCATGATTTTAAAATGATCACATGACAAAACATTGTTGGTTCATTGTGCCCCGAGACATACTCATTTCATTAAAATGCATAATAACATAATTTTTTTAAAATCTTTATTAAATTAAAATGGGAATGCATAAATCCACTGACGCCTTTTCATTTGGGATTCAAAATTTACATTGTGTTCGAATTTAATAAATTTATTAAAACGGAATAAACTAGAAAACTTGCTCTCGTGAATTCATCCAAAAGCAGTATAGTTCCCTGAGGAAAGGGCATGTGGCTTGGAAACATTTACAGATCGTAATTTCTCCATTCCCTTTTCTGCGATAGTTTCGTGTTCTCCAGTTCAGTAGAACCAAGACGAATTGAGAAAACTCAATTGACTGAGAACAAGGGATTTCTGTTTTAAATTCTCTTCAGTAAAACTGTCGCTATATTGCTTTACCATTAAGTGAGTCTAAATTGCTGCCGAGAATCGCCACGGTACTTGATTTACACGCCATTCTCTCCATAAATAGTTTGGGTGAATTTCTTGATAAAATGCACTTTGGATTTTGAGTTTCTTGAACGGTAGATATATTCTCAAACTGCTTTGATGGAGTGGAATAGAATACAAAGTACGGTATTCTTAGGACTTGAGTAACATCTTAACAGTTTCAAATAAGAAAAGCTATGTTGAGAAAAACTAAGGCAAAAGGTAATATAACGATTTATATTTAGAAAAGTGGAATAAGGTAATGTTCCTTGATTTTTGCGCCATTTTTGAGTTATGTTGTAATTTTGTTAAAAGTGCTTTTTGTGCTGCTTTCTGATGGACAGGAGTAGTTTTCGTTACTAGTGAATTTGGTGTTGCATTCTATTGGCTCGTAGTGTATTTTTTATCACTAGTTTATTTGTTCTCCTTTTTATAGCACAATGTCGTGGTTTTCGTTATTAACAGCTTCAAATAAGAAAAGATACGTTAAGAAAAACTAAGGCAAAAGGTAATATAACGATTTATATTTAGAAAATTGGAATAAAGCAAAGTTCCTTGATTTTTGCGCTACTGGTGAGTTATGGTGTAATTTTGTTAAAAGTGCTTTTTGTGCTGCTTTCTGGTGGACAGTGGAGTAGTTTTCATTACTAGTGCTTTTCGTGCTGCTTTCTGCTGGACATTGGAGTAGTCTTCGTTACTAGTGTTTTTTGTGCTGTATTCCATTGGCCCGCAGTGTAGTTTTTTTATCTCTAGTTTATTTGATCTCCTGTTCATTGCCCAATGTTTTAGTTTTCGTTACTAGCACAGATATATAATTTCACTAGATGCATTTTGTCAACAGGAATGTTTTTCAGGAAGCGTAACACTTTTTTAATGAAATTAAAATTGCACCAGAAGGCATTGTTAATCAACCATAGGTTATTTCATTAACCATGAGTTTTCTACCAAATAAGTATGTTTTTTTTTCGTATAGAATGATAAAATCAACCGTCTAATGTATCTTTAATCTTTAGCTATTTAATATCTTGTTCCGTTCGGAGTGTTAGAAATACTTAGCTGTTTCTATAATGAAAGCTATTTGAGTTATGGATAATATTATAGAAGTTAAATCCTAAAAAAATATTAAAAAAAGCGGAGTTTTTTTATTGCGCTGAAGTTCAGTAATTTTTTGCTTGTGGGTTGGTGGTGCTAGTGCATTTAATTTCAATTAAACCCTCTGCATAATAGACTCACCTGTAAATAGTTCCGAACAAATAATATGCATCATTCCTGATGCAGTTTTTATCGCAATCATATTTTTTGATTTTTCTCTAATTAGTCATACTATAAAACTATTCTTTCGGGAAAAATATTTAACAAATTGATCTCTCTTGCATTTAATCCTCATCTTTATGCCATAAAAATATTTAAACGTTCCTTTTAGGAAGAATTAAACAAAGTTCTATTCGAATGAAAAACTAATCATAATAAAATAATCACAACTTTTTTTTAAAAAAAATCACAACTTTTCTATGGTTTTACTGGAAAAGTAAGAAATAAAATACTGCGTGTAACTTGAAAGAATCAAGATTATTTGGTCTCAGTTATTCTTTCAGATATTATGCTTATTTTATATAAATTTAAATATTATTATATAATTTAAATATTATAATATTATTGCACATTTATTCTATATAAATTACTCAAAATGCTTTGCCAAAATTTAATATTTTTTTAAGAAAAAACTGATAAATTGTTGGTGGTTTTTGAATATCAATATCATCAAAGAAACTGCCGACTTTTAATATTTTTTTAAAAATTTTATAAGAAATTCTTGCAATACCTTTGGAGATGAAAATTATATAAAATAAACACATCTCAGAAATTAAGAGAGACTATATCAACTCGATTCTTATAAGTTACACTTAATATTTTAATTCTTATTTTTTCATGCAAAACCATAGAAAAGATATACTTAATAAAAAAATACTTCTTTAGCTTCAAAAAACATGAAGACTGTAGTAAAAGTCAATGCGTTTCAAGAGCTGAAAAATAGACACCCAATTTCAAGACTTACCTGCTGCGAATAAAGAAAAGAAAAGAAATTAAACGTAAAGAGGCAGTGGTTTTTAGCATTAGAGTAGTAATTAAATTATAAGTTAAATTAGTAGTATTAAGCTAGATTACAAAAAATATATAACATCGTAACAATAAATAGTTAATTGGAATTTACTGGAAATTTTAACTGAATATAGTTGGATTTAGAGTCAATATCTTGAGAAAGTCTGGAGTCGAAGTTATATTGGAACATTTCAACTATCGATTCTGCAGCTCCAATCATCTACATATGAATACAAGGCACAAAACTCAAAGACCTATACCGACACAGTCAATGAAGCAAAAAGGCTTCCTTTTTTTCCGATGGCTTTACGTTATTAGATTAAGCATAACGCTTTCTCAAATGTTCATCCTATAAAATTAAAGATTAACTGTACTCAGTATCATTAGGCATAATGTTGTTGCTCGAGGACATCTTTCATGATAATAAAATTTGCTACAATCAAGAAGTTTTCTGCGGTAATTATAACTTTCGGTGGACCGTGAAAAACCTGTTACAACAGTACAGTAGTGCCTATATTTTTATAGTTTGTATCCATTAAAATCTGTAGCAAATATCCTTACTAATTTACGAAAATAATTAAGCATTTTTGGTGTAAATAAAATATGGCGTTTTGTTTATGGTTCCTCTTAAAGAATCATTGCCTTTTCTTCTTTTTGGTAAATAACTTATTTTTCTTTATTTCAATTATTGTTGATTATTATTGTTCAATTACTACTGTTGGGCTTTATTCTACTGGTATAGCTCTATGGGAATACATTTTAAAAACACAACTTTAAATAAAATAAACTCGTGGTTTCATATAACTTTAGAAATAATAATTATAATAAATGTAACAATAGTTCACATGCTATTCCCGTTGAGGACTTTCAAATAATAATTAAATAATCGCGTTAAGGAATATGCAATAAAATCTTAAGCACAATCGTCTAATATGTATTTGCATTACATGGACGAAAAAAACACGAAACCTTCTCATGGTATGCTTGACAGCTAGCCAAACTGGTTGGAAATGAATTATTTTTAAAGAGTTAGGAAACTCTAGGACGAGTAAGAACTTCCTAATAAAAATTAATTTTAAAATTACGAATAATCATTTTTAATCATACATGCTTCTTTTCAATTTCAACGTGAATCAACTCATATTGAAAATGTAATAAGATATGGTGAGTGATATAAAAATAAAAGCGATGATTTGTGTTTAAAAGTGAAACGACCAAAAAATATTTGTTTATAAATTATTTTTAAGAGACTGAATTGCTAATATTTTAATTTTAATTATTAGAGATGATGTCTAAATTAGTAATAGCATAAAAATAATAAGTGCATCATCTATCCGAAAAAATTATGTTTTTTACTCCAATTGTTTCTTATTATATTCCTATAAAATGCTAAGCTTATAGACCCAAATTTTAAATATATATTATTTCATTCATTTATTTCCTGAAATCAAATTTAGTATGAGAGTAACAGACATAAATAGTGTTTTTCTACAGTTATCTTAAGTTATAGTCATTATCATTAACTTTAAATTAATATAAAATTAATTTCCTAATTCTAATTTTGTATTTATGTTACTACCATATTAATTTAGTTAAAATAGTTTTGAGCATTAGTCTTCGGAATTGGCATGCCTTTCTGCTAAACAAACACCTATCTTTAATTAACATATATTTGTCCTACAGCTGTCCACTTTACCAAGGTTTCCTTGAATTAATATTTTGCACGAGAGAAAAATATGTCGTGCATTAACCAATTATTTCAGCTTAATCATTAGGAGACTGAAGGAATTCAAGGATTTCCAAAATTACAATTAGTCTTAGAAATAGTTACAGGGTTACAACAATTTGAATATCGTTGTATGGAACATAAATGAGTGTTACTCGTGATGGTGACCCGGTAAAATTGTCCGGGTCCAGATTCCGAGTACTCAGTCTTGAAACTGAAAAGCGTGTTCAGGTACCCTCGACCAGATAGTGAAATTGTTTTGTCGGTCCCGGGTAATAAGTGGATGATAAAAATCTGGTTGAATAGGCCGGATTTTCAATTATGACCGGGTGATTTCAGAGTACTCAATACTTCCCTAACCGAAACATAAAAATTTTATTTAATTAAAAGTACAATTGCTTTTTAAAATAAAAAAGACGGTTATCAGATCTTTATTTTGATAAAAAAGATGGTTATCAGATCTTTATTTTGATAAAGAAGATGGTTATCAGATCTTTATTTTGATAAAAAAGATGGTTATCAGATCTTTATTTTGATAAAAAAAGATTGTTATCAGATCTTTATTTTGATAAAAAAGATGGTTATCAGATCATCATTATTTTTCTTTTATCGGTGTATCAGATGACCTACCACAAATTTTTTTCACAGCCAAGCAAAACACACTGAATGACGATTTCTCATTCTAAAAAATAAATGATGAACGGGTTTATTAATTAAAAACATTTTAATTAACATGCTGTTAAAGTTTTTATACTAATTTTTATTATATTTGTAATTTTTAATAATTTAATTAATGTTATTTTTGTTTATTTCCATTTCCTTCATATTTGTTATAATTTTTATGATCTTTATTTTTATTAGTTTTCATTTCCTTCATATTTTTTGTATTTTTCGCATACATTTAGATTTTCCATAATTCATTTCCAGTAATACTAAAATGTGAACATTTATTCTGTTGGTATAAGTCTCCATAGCTTCAAAAATTCTCTTTAATCCTAGTAGAAAATACGCAAAAAATTTTTTTAAGAATCTACCGTATAACTGAAAAAATAATATAATTCCATATAATATTTCTAACACATACAAATACATAATTCCAAGAAATTCTTTAAATGTTTAGATAGCTTAAATTTACTTTACACCATATTGCATTTAAAAAAATATGTGAATAACATAAATCTGAAATTGAATATCATTTATTCCTTAAGTTCGCATTTGAAATTTACTCGGGGCACAATCAATTTTAGTTTGAAGAAGTTCTGAAAAGAACATTTTATTTCTTGAGATAACTTTCAGAGAACAAACTGTTCTACTTTTTTTTTCTTGCTTTGATAAAAAGAATTGATTGTTCAGAATAAAATTTGGAGATACGAAAGCGTAGTTTGTAGAGTTCTATACTTATTTTTCAGTATTTTTTGCTTTGTCTACACAATACTGCCAGAAAAAAGCAAGAAAACTTTGGAAATGTCTGAGGTAATTGAGTTATTATTGTTATTAATGTTTTAAATTGTTAATAGGGTATCTACACTAATAAAAAAAGAGCATTTTGTAAAAGGTAGTACATTACGTTAGTGAATTATAAGGACTAGTTAGTAATTCTATTTCTATGAAATTTTGAAATAAAACTGCCACATTTATATTATATATTGTGTTAAAAGAATAACGTTATACTGAACAAAAGCAGCATTTTTTTAAAATTTGTTTTTTCCCATTTTCTTCTTATATCTTTATATTTATTCCTCCTTCATTAATCCTCATTTACTTATTTAAAATTTTTTTTCATTTATTATTTTTTAGAATTCCCTTGTTAGTAAATTTCGTAAAAAATAAATGTATGATGTAAAGTTTAAAAGCATTTAAACTTAATTTAGCGTTTAAAAAAATTACTTTTATACTTAACTGAAAACTATATAAAAGGTTAAATTGTTTTAAAAACTTTTACTGGAAGAAAATAGTAAAATTATAAATTTAGAACTGGAATATGTGTAATATCATAGATTAATTATGAACATTAGACGTATATTTTTAACAAATTTACTGGCATATTTTAGCATACAAATAACATGATTTTCTACAATATTTGTTATGCTGCAATTTTAAAAGAATACAAGTCATGTTGTATACATAGAAAAACCATCTTTTTGGTTAAATGAAGAAATACGTTCTTTGTCAAAACCCAGAATAAAGGTGGAAACACAGAGAAGCAGAAAAGTTACCAACAATTTAGAACTTGAATAAAAAATAATTGACTATTAGGAAAGGAGAACAAGAACAAGCAAGATAATAAAAAAAGTACTGATATAGAAAAAAATTTGAGGTTTGGGGAAGAATCTTCGATGTGGCAAGATACAGAAGTTGAAAAAAAATAGATATTTAAATATTTAAAAAATGGAATAATAAAAAGGAAATCAACTAAAATATTTGATTTTTTCACAATAATGAATGATTCTCAGAAAACAAGGTCGGAGGGAGAGTAGAAATGTTAAATGACCATTTAACACTTTTAAAAGATCATTAAAAAACCATTTAACACTTTAAAAAAAATAAAGTTCAGCTATTTATCGATAAGATTATGTAAACTATAACAAATAAATTCATCAACAAAACGATTACATTATGTAAGTAATCACCGATTATTTATGATGCAATAATATTAGTAATTACTATAGATCTGTACGTAATGTTCTATTACTTCTTATGCATGTAAAAAAATTAAATTATAAAAATTGTTAACGAGCATTACTGCTCGATTGGTTTTTCCAATTTTTCTAAGTTTAGAAAAGAAATATATTGTGCTGCCAATATTTTTCTTAATTATAAAAACGTAAGAAAACATCTTTAAAAGCTATTCTTAAAATAAATTTTAGCATACATATAAATTACGGTTTTGAACAGTATAAATAAAGCTATAATGTGAAAATAATACAAAATACGTTAGATAAATAAGCATTATTTGTTCTACTACGCAGAATTTAAAAGAATATCGAGATCCGAAAATTTAAAAAAAAGGATCAATAAGGTCACTAACGAAGCTATTATAATTTTTTTTAAAATCATGAAACGATTCCCAAATATCTAGGTCAATAGTTGAAGAACTCATTTGAAGCAGTAGAAAACTTAAAACTGGGATTAAGTTGCGATATGTATCGATAGGATCATTTTATGAACTATTAATAGTTAAACATATCAACTATTTGATAATCGTTTAGTTTATTATGCAATTATTTTATTATGCAAAAATTTATTAATTACTTTATTTACTTTTATTTATGTAAACTATAGCCATGAGGGCTTATATGACACTCCCAAGGCCAGCTGAACGGGGCTCGAATCCCAGAGTTGACACAACAATATCTGTTAAGTTCCTTCAACATATAAAGAGATACCAATATCCAGCACTCCTCAATTGGTGACCCTGGATAACTGAAGAACGAAACTCGCATTCACATATAGATGGCAGCACCTCAGTGCTGATTAACACTAAATTTGTACTATTTCCTATTCCTCATGATAGATGGAACCGCCAGATAAATTAATTAAGCCTTATTATGTGGTTCATTCGGCAAAAAAAATCCCAACCCTAGTATAACCCCAATGTCCATCACCTAACTCCAATGCTTAGTTGAATTTCACTTTTACGGTGAAGAAATAATACTATTTGTAAATGGTTACAAAACCGTGTAGTTTTGAATTTAGGAATTTTTACTGAATCAGTTGTAAATGGTTTCCAAATACTAAAGACAAAAAAATGCTTCGAACGTAAAATTAATGGTTAATTAGATGGGTAGACTGTTGTCGGTTGTCTTACCGTAATTTTGGAATAAAAATTCTGACAGTACAATTCGTTTTTTTTTTTTTTTTTTTTTTTTTTTTGCATATAGAGAGATTAAATAAAATCTGTTAATAAAGGCAATCACTCTACTCGTTTATTCCTATTTCCTAGATTTAAAATAATATTGTTTTACCCATATTTTTCCTACGCATAAGAAATTAATTAAATTCATTAACAACGTCTTCTTAAAATAAATTTTAAAAAAATTACGTCATTTGAACTCATACGAAACAGTTTCTATCTGTTTCAGGTATTTTATATAACTAATTTGTTAATAAAATTCTATTTCATCTAACACTGTGCAATCGAACATACAAAAATATTATTGCTTCAATGCACAATTTCTATTGTGTAGAAATAAAGGAAATTTTCCAAAATGCCTATTTCAAAGTACACCTTATATTTGTACAACGCAACAACGTTTTATCTACATAGTAAAAAAAATATTTAATGTAACTAATTGCAACATTTTTATAAACAAAATAAACAAAAACGTAAAAAAATATTCAATATCTTCAAAGTATTTATCTAGAAACTTTTGTTCTAGAAGTGCGTCTAAGAAAAAAACAGGGATGGACATAGATCTGTCTCGCTTCACTTAATTAAGGTAGTCATCCAGAAAGAAAGATATCAGAGTCTAGACAAGAATAATAACTTACAAATAAAGGTAGGCCTATGGCAGAAGCATCTGTCAACAAAAATGGGGCATTTCTTGGGTAAGACGGAACGTTTAAAAAAGCTGGAGCGAAAAGAAGAGAAAAAGAAATAGTTGAACAACAAAAATGGGCTGCATGGAAGCAAGTTTTGGAGAATTGCCAAATACCAGATTTAATGATGCTAAACATTCAACTTTCTTTTCAGGAACAACCTGAGCTGAGATAACGTGTAATTACTTTAGCACATTTAGAGGAAATTTCGAGCTGAGATTTCTTTTTGAAACATTTTAAATTGATGTGTGAGTTCAAGGAATAAGTAAGAACATCTGAAATATCTGGTGATGTCTCTGCTATTTATTTTTATTACACATTTTTAATATTTGTTTTTTTTTTAAAATGGTAAAGTTGTTGAAAGTCATATTTAGTTTTCTGGTTGCATCTAAACAGGGAAAAAGTAAAACATCTTTCTGACTTCAATAAAAAGATATTAGATAAAAGTGTTGTATCTTGGAATGCTAGTATCTTGGGACATTGGTACTTTCAAAAAACTTTTATTTCTGTTGCTTTTAGTTCTAACTATGATCGTAACTGATAGATTAACATCGCACCAAGAGATATTTGATGGAAAAGAAAACTTATTAAAATTATTGAGGAAAAAAATCAATTTTGCTTTCAGAATAAGCTATTTAACTGAATATTAGTGGTTTTTAGGAAAAAAGATGGTTAAATATTTTGATTATAAGAAGGTGATGATAGTATTGTTCGAAACATGTATTAATTTTGTTCACAATAACAGGACAAATGAAACATGCTTTTTTCCGGAATATATGGAACTAATATTTTCTGGAACTTTAACCAACGTATAGGAGCTAACTAAGTTATACATCTATTTGACTAATTGACTGTGACCTACAAAAGTATTTATAATCTTTGAAAAACGTATATATACTATCAAAATAATATAACTTTTTCACTAATTAATTGCGGCTATCAAGAACTTTGATAAACTTTAACCAACCTAAAAAAATCATCAAGATAATAAAACTATTCGACTAGTTTATTTAATTTTATTTTTAATTTATTCTTTCAATTCAATATCACTAATTCATATCCATCCTTTAATCACCAAAGAACTTTAGCGAACAATCTAAAAGAGAAAATTGGCTATTTAATACTGCGAAGATCATTTGTTACGGTGGCACAAACAGCCTACATAAGAAATAAATCACAATGAATAACTTTTGATATTATTATTTTATTTTTATGAACAAAAAACGTAATTTTAATGTTTAAAGGAGTGCATCACATCTATGTTAATTAATAAGTTCAGATGATAATTTAAATAGCAAAACAAATACATAAGCTTATTTTATTTAAAGAAACGTATCGGCTTAACTTCTATTATAACAACATTTAGAATATTTTCCAGAAGAATTTTTTTCTTTCACCCAAAAGTGAGCAGCACTGAAGCTACAGTTTCGGTCGTGAAACCGATATTATGTTCTTCAACATCAATAAGTAAATCATGTGTCTTACACATTCTTTCAATGTTACTTCTTTCATAACTGTCATCAATGCTTTCTTCTGCTCTTTCAGCGAGTTTCTTTTACTATAATAGGCGTAACAGAGCGAATAATACTCGTATTTTAATGAATGAAAATGAATAAAATTCTTATGATTTAACGTGCATAAATATAATAAAATATGAAGTAAATATGTTGATATGCACTATTCCCTTTTAACCTTTCAATTCTCCCAACTTATAGCTCAGATTTTTTAAGATTTTTGTTGTTCAAACGAGAAAAGAATTTTCATTAAAAAATTGGAAAACGTCTGCGTTTACACTTTCATGTTCATGACAACTCGCACACTTGATATTTCAATTCTTTGTTGCCAACGCGAAAAAAATAAGAAATTTGTGGCCGTGCAAAAGAAATATACATATATAGCTTTAAACAATATACATATTTTTTAATTTTAAGAACCATTTTCTTAATTTATCAGACGACCGAAAACTCAATTTTAAAAAGATAAGTTTAATGCATTAAAATAGAATATTCCTTTTTAACCTTTCAATTCTTCCACTTATAGCTCAGTTTGTTTCAGCTTTTTGTTGTTCACACAAGCAAAGAATTTTCATTCAAAAATTGAAAAACGTCTAATTTTTTACTTTCATGTTTATGACAGCTCACACACTTGATATTTCAACTTTTTGCTGCCGAAGCAAAAAAGAAATAAGAAATTCGTTGCTCTGCAAAAGAAATATACAAATATAGATTTAACTAACAACTTTTTTTTTCACCTTTAAGAGCCATTTTCTTAATCTATCAAACGACCAAAAACACAATTTTAAAAAGATAAGTTCAATGCATTAAAATGATCGAACATATAATTACTGAAAGTAAAAAACAACGTCCTTGAAGTATGACAGCCTGTTTTACTCATCATCCTTCTACAAAACTCTCTCGAGACCGCTATAATTTGATTTAAATTAAATTCAATAATTTACCCACCCACGTATGAAAAAATGACTGCGTCAATCGAGCCATCAAGACAATTGCTATCTTGAAAAATTGCTTCAGTTTTTTTTATACTCATAAAGCACTATAAATAAAACTTAATTAAATGAAGTAAAGATAATAAAAATGTAACACTTTCTCATTTTTTTCTCTCGATACGTAGCCAAACCCTTCATGTTACTCAAAATCTACTCTTGAACCTCAACATAATAGTTCACAGACACAGTTTTTTTTTTATTTATTTCTTTATCTTTTCTATCAATCATCGGCTGGAGACTAAAAAAGAATATCGATCAGTATAGAGTGGGTAGGAAATTAAAATATTTTCCCTTTTTTATGCTTTTTTTTATAGTAAAAAAAGAACTAGAGAGAACATTGATATTTCGAGCGGCCCTCATTTTGGCTAATAATATCTGGGTCAAGGTTATTTTTAGCCATTTTGTGCGATTAGAAGTATCGCAGATGGTGGGATATAATCTTTCAAATAAATTAAAGGACGAAATGATATTTTTGAATTTCCGTTTTCTAATGTGTTTTATTATCGAAAATTATACCCTGGGGACACATACGCTACTTTTTAATGGTCTTCCTTATCATTTACTAAATTTTGTTGCAAAAATGATTTTTCGATCTATTTTTTTCCGAACCATCAATGAATACAAAAAATAAATAAAAATATATTAAATAAGAAGGGAAAAAAAATAATAAAGATTAAGTTCATGCGGAAAAAAAATAAAATAAGATTTTTGAATAAATATTTTTAAAAATGGTGTCATTTTCGTAAAAACAAGTGTGTTATTACTAAAAATAAATGTGTAAAAATGCGTTAAATAATTCAAACTAAATATCTAATTTCGTGAAAAATGTATACATTTAAATTATAATTAATTTTAGAGAGGAAGCAACTTGTTTCTATTTGCAGAAAAAGCAAAAAAATTTTACCACCTAATAGTTAAAAAACTATAAATGTTATCAGTGATTTTTTATTGTTTCTGACGTTCTTGATTATTTTAACATAATAATATTTTCTTTAAAAAATAAAATTAAAGAAGTATTTTAAATTGAACATGGTTTGGATGCTGACCAAAATCAATTTTTATTTGTTAATTTTGACCAAAAGAAAATCAATGGCCTGCTGTTTTGTTTGAAGATTCTATGCTTTATTGAGATTGAACTTATATTTAGTAAATAAATATAGCCGCGCTCTTTGAACAATTTAAGAGTTTAAAAAAAATCAAACTGAAAAATTTTGAATCCAGCTGATACTTTTTTTTTGTTATTTACGCTCCGAAGGTGCCAAAAATTAATTTTTAAAATTTTTCACATTTAAAAATAATTATAAATTAAAAACACTCGAAAATTGAACTCTCCTTACTTATCCTCTACGTGCCTTGGGCACTTAAGGCCTCCAGCATATCCCACCAACGCCTCCTGTCTCTAGCAATAGTTCTTGCTTCCTCCCAGCCAGATATTCTACATTCTTTTAATTCGCCCCAAAACATGCGCAGGATGGTAAGTCTGGGTCTTCCTCTTGTTCTTTTACCATCAGGGGTTCATGTAAGCGCAACAAATGTAATTATTTCTTTGGGCATTCTAAGGATATGTCCGAGCAAGCTCCATCTTCGTTTTTTAATTTCATCTTCTACTGTTTTTATTTTAGATTTCTTTAATAGATTTTGACTTGATACTTTGTACGGGCAGAAAATTTTAAAAATAAATCTTGAATATTTTTACAATTTTCTTAAATCAAAAATTAATTTTTAAAGTTTTTCGCATTTAAAAATAATTATAAATTAAAAACACTCGAAAATTGAACTCTCCTACTACTCCTATATTACTTTTTTCTAAATATTTTTAATACTTTAATTTTTAACTTGTATTTTTTTAAGTTATGAATTTTTCTTCCAATGCCCACCTGGAGAATGACCTTTCATCATACATACATCAGAAGGGCAGATTTGTGGGCCACTCTTTCAGGGGCACCGTATTAAGTAGGCCAACGTAGGCCCACAGTAAGGACAAATCGTACAGAGAATGAAAGAACATCCATGCGCGCCTTGCCCGGGATTTGAACCCAGAACTTTTCTGATGCAAGGCCAGCTCCCTGACACCCTACACAGGCTGGTCGGCAAGTTACGAAAATATTTATAAATATTTTTAACTTTTAAGACTGAAATGCTAAAAAAAATATTTTTAAAAGTTTTTGCAATTAAATAGTAATTTGATTTATTTTCAATTAGATTATATAGGTCTTTGTTATTAATAAGAATAGTCAATGTGTTGTACAAAATTTTAACTTTTTTAATTTTCTTATTTGAAAATTACGAATTCAAATAATTAACTTTTAGGGTAATACATTGTCCGTCTCTCTATACTTATAAATTTCACTGTAAACTATTTCTGTTATGCACTTAAGAAAAAAACTTAGAGGAACCAACGAAGTAATACATGTTATTCTTAGACCAATTTTGGATCAATGAATGTTAATTTGGGAAGCATTCATTTTTAACTCCTTTTCTTAGTTATTGAATTTAGATATCCATGAAGTTAAATATTTTATTTTTCCTGTATTTTCCAAGAAGCATTCATATGACACACTAAATGAAGTCAAAATATATGTTTTTTAGGAATTATCAGAAATTTATTTAATAAGAATATAAACATTTCTAAACATTGTGAACGGCGAAGAAAATTTATTTGTCCTAGTTTAACCTCCTGTTGCATATTGTTTCGAGTATTTCGAGGTAAGCTCTAATGAGAAGATTCAACGATGTGTGGCATACATATATACATATATATATATATATATATATATATATATATATATATATATATATATATATATATATATATATATATATATATATATATATATATATATATATATATATATATATATATATATATATATATATATATATATATATATATATATATATATATATATATATATATATATATATATATATATATATATATATATATATATATATATACATACATACATACATACATATATATATATATATATATATATATATATATATATATATATATATATATATATATATATATATATATATATATATATATATATATATATATATATATATATATACATACATACATACATACATATATATATATATATATATATATATATATATATATATATATATATATATATACATACATACATATATATATATATATATATATATATATATATATATATATATATATATATATATATATATATATATATATATATATATATATATATATATATATATATATATATATATATATATATATATATATATATATAACTGGAAACAATACTTCTTTAGATCAGTTTAAGGTAAAAGTATAATCTTCTACAAAAGGCTGATCATTATATGAACCCAAGCTCCTGACATATAAGAAATATTTTATTTCAATGCTATTACACTGAGAAAAAAAGTACTGTAAAATTTTCCAGACTATGGTAAATTTTACCTCTATGGGAACATCAAAAATCTCAGTAATTTTCACTGAAGCACTTTTGTAAAGATTTTGGTACAATTAAAAGCAAAATATGGTTTAATAACATGTGACAAAACTTGGTAATGTGATGAAACTTTTTTTTCATGATACCTTAGAGCATGGCATCAAAGCAATTTATTTGCTTAAATTTTACTTTTAAATTTTGTATTTTGTACTAAATGCTTGGTTATTTAAGACTGTAATTCAGAAAACCAGGAATTCGAGTAAACTGTTACCCTGAACGGAAAAATTACCGAATAATAGCTTAATTGGCATATATTTTTGTTTTTAATACCAGAATTACTCTACAGTACGGTAATTTTATCAGATTTTTTTTATCCCTGCAGGAATATTTTTTCTTGACTTATTGAAAATAATTTAATATAATCCATTTAATTAGTAAAAATTACAGCATAATTTACAACTAATTTAATAAAGTTAATTGATTTAATGAATTTAATAAATTTAACTAATAAAAATTTGAAGCAAAATGTACTTACAAACCTATTGAATAATCCCAGAAATCATTTAAAAAATATCTTTCAGGAAGTGCTACATACCTGAAATAGAATAAGTGAATGAATATTTAATTTTAACATGAAATATTTTTAAAATAAGGCACAAGTTTAAACAAATATACATAATAAAAGCTGAAATATGAAAATTTCTCTTATTATATATTGTGGGGAAGGTGAATATTTATTTACTTAAAATTGTCTCTAAAATTTTAAATCCATTGACGACTATCATTGTTCAATTTTAAAATATGTTTGTAGTGAGCAGAAAGTGACCAAACTACTCTTTAAAGACGCTGAACAATTTGAGATGAGGTACCTAACACATTCACATTGGGTTAGTTCCTAGACATGGAACTTTTGGAGCCTGTTCTGAGTTGAACTGATTATACCTTACAGAAACAAAATGAAAAGTTTAATCGGTTTTCATCTAAATAGTAAAGCTGAGTTACTCTTTCATCTCTTGTTGTTATAAATAAACGATTTTGGGTGTAGAAATCAAATGTTCCGAGTACAAACTTTCAGTTTCAATACGAAATATTTTTCAACAGTAATATTTTTAACCGTTTTTCATCGAAATGAAAACTTTTCAAAAATACACGTTTAGAAAATGAGAATTTGATTGATGCATTTAAAGTAGAATGATCAAGCCACATTAGTATAAATGTTCTCTAAATTTGTAAAATCCTGATTTGAATTTTAATATACTTTAAATTTTAACTTTTTATTGCGGATAAATTTTCTAAAATTTTTTTTCTGAGTCGAAAAATCAGCAGTTAAATGATATACAACCGTTTAATGCAATAAACTTCTTGAAAAAAATATTGGAGTCGCCTCTAAAAGCTCTAAGGTCGTGAAAGAGACCCAATGATTAAAATGTAAAAGGAAAGTTCAATTTTTTGTTCTTTCTTTTTCCCTCTCTTAACACGTTAATTCTAAAGGCCTTTTCTAAAAGGAGGCTTCTAAATTTGCCTCATAAACTAAAAAAATCTATTTATTTTTTAACATATAAACTACTTTTTTTTAATATTCAGAAGTAGTCATTCGATGTAGTCTTTCTCAGATTCAATTCATTCCTGAAGTACTATTTTGCTATGTAATAGAAATTTCCAATTTATTCTTATCATTATTTATTGCAATTTATAGTGGTTTCACGTTAATGGGGAGTAAGAAAACTGCATTTATAGCATACTATATCTCATCAAAATAAACATTAACTATATTCAGCCAGGAAAAGGTGCCATATTCACCACGATCGAGTAATCTCTCCACTGAACTTATACTTTAGTAAATATTTCAACTTTTTTTAAAATCTCAATAGATATGTACAAATCAGAGACTGAACTATATCACTTGAGTGGAATAAATCAACCAATTTCCTTAATTTTGCGGCTGTTATTGGCAACCAGTTGTTTGCACAATTGCTATTGGACGATTCTTGTTCACAACCCAAGAGAAACGAAATCGTATTGGTTCTAATTAGTAACTAATTGTTCATTGATGGCTCTCTACTGTGCATAGGTAAATGAAATGATCTTAGCTAAGACATCTCTGTAAATGCTGATTTGTAATAATTTCAATAGTAAATTATTGATGTAGCATTTAATGTTGATTTTTTTTATTTAGTATTGTTAAATCATGTTTTGAGAAAAATAAATGACAAGAAATAAATTACGTGCTTTCAAAAAGTTTCCGAACTATAAATTCGATTGTGTCTGTTCATTTTGCTTGATCTTACCAGACAAAATGAATCAAAAATAAAAAAAATATGAACGAGCATACAAAAAACTCCATTTATATCTTTTAAATATAATTGAAAAGAAAAGGCACTTGAATCTTTAATTTGTTAAAGGACTCAATGCTAAAGATAAACAAGCAAAGAAACAAAAAAGCATTTTTGAAACGTCATTCCCTGATAAACTAATTTACATTTTTACAAGATTTATAGGCTTCGGAGCTAAAACTGCATCTTGTATGTTCAATTAAATCTAAATGTTAACACGCATTAGATCTATTTTTTGTATTTATTTTATGAACTTTATCTCTTTAGTTTTAAGGGACATATATACTTAAAATAATACAAAACAATGTTCCTTTAAAAAGAAATATGCGATCATATGAATGCAATTGAGATAACAATAAGAGATTTCAGTTTTAAAATATTTAATATTTAAAATTCTAGTATTTTTTGAGTTTCCAAAAAAATATCTATAAGAAAATAGTAAATTATATTTACCCATGTGTGAAAAAAATTTGTATTGTGAAATAATAAGTTTTTGAACCATAAAACAAAAGCATGACTCAAGAGTTAAAATATTTACTTCCAATATCGTATTTATCGAAGCATTTTTTTTTCTCCATATTTTGTCACTATTCATGTGTTTTTTTTTCAACATCCTTCAGCAATGCGCAGTTCTGAAGTGCTCAAATCAAAATTGAGTCAGTTTACTGAAGAGACATTCCTAAAATAACACGAATTGAAACGCGTATTTTTCATTCCTATAATAGTTCCGAAAGAATTTAAGATTCCAAACCTGCTTCAATATCATTTTCAATTAAAATTCTTGCTTATTTCCTACAATTATATATTCTTTTTTCTCTGAATTTCTCATTCAATAACTTTCCTAAAATGTTTCAGTAAGTTTAATCTTACTCAAAAATCTTGCATGCGCGTTTGAATCCAATAAATGCGTATATAAAATTACAATTTATTTAGCTCAAATTTAATTTTTTCATATAAGTTTTATTTATTACAGACATTAGGTTTCCTTAAAAGGTAATCATTTTCCTTAAACTTTAAGCAATTTTTGATTAATTTTACCCTTACCCGTTGGTAAAACGAATCACGATAGAAACTATATTGTTTGGATTTTAAAATGTATGCACACAAATTTATTCTAATTATCTGTAATTTTTTTTCTTGCTGAAATGTTTGAAGGCACAAAGCTACATAATAGATAGATTTCTAAACAAATACCAAAAAGCATTACATGTAAATTACATTTGAAAAATGAAAAAAAAGTTTAAATATTTAAAAAAACTATTTTTTGTTAAAAAGTTGTTTTTTTTTATATTATAATTTTTTGATTAAACCTTACTTGAAAAATGGGGAAATCATATCGAAGTTTTATTAGGTATTTGTTATTTGGTTTTATTTTTTGACTATAGTATAGCATTTTCTTACTGTTATCCATTAAAAAATTTATAATTTTAAAGTTAGCACATTTTTTTACCTTTTATTATTATTTAGAAAATTAAATAAGAAAAGTGGAAACAAAATCTGAAATTCTCTAAAGACCATTTAAATATAAATTACTTTCAAAGTATTTTTTAATAGATATAGGTTCATCTAAAAATACGTATAGTCGAAATTTTGTGAAGTAATCTTTTTCAGGTTGTGAGATGTATAGCTTTAATTGCTTTTTAGGGAAAAAATTGACCAAACAAAATCAATTAATGCTTTAGCACCACTTGAATAACAATGAAACAAAAAACAGTTTTCTAAAGCGTTTCAATTCAGAAGTAAGCATAGTTTTTCCATCATTTTAAGTAAAACTTAAACTGTTATTTCTTTAAAAAGAATAATAAAGCAAGCCTCTAAAGATCTAAGATTTTTTTTTGTTCTGGACCTCCTAACAAAACCAATAAAAGATGTATCGCTTAATTGGCAGTCAATTAATATTCTCGAAATAATTGGGGGTTTCTTTTTGAGAAATTATTGTCCATTAAAATATCGTTCAAACTAGAAGCAATTTTCCAGCTTATGTTTGTTTTTTCGGCACAGATTGATTACCAATCGCGTGTCAGTACCATGAAACTAATGGAAATTCGTTCCCAAGTATCTATAAATACATTTTTATTAATGATCTTTGTTCTTTCAAACCTAAAAAATTTAATAAAAAAAATCAATGAAGCTGAAAATAAACCTCAGGTCGATTTTTTTCTTAATTTTTTATTAACTTCAATTTTTGCATACAAGTAATGGATTTATAGCAGTGTTGCTCAGTGGATACTGATTAACGAACTTCAAACGGTTTAAGCGCATTATAAAAAATGCCCGTTGCTCTTAGGAATCTCCCCGTATATTTAAAGGTTTAAAGTCGTTTTGTAGACAAAACTGTTTTTCTTCATTTTTCACCCTAATCACAAAGGGTTTAAAATCATCAGTTGAATATCTAGTTTTTGCGCTCATTAGCATAAGTTTAACATTTCTTCACTTCAGGATTATTTTCTATAATTGCTCTTACTTTTCATCAATTGCATCGTGGTTTTAAATATCGTATAAATAAAACACCGATTTTCCTTTATTGTCAATTGATGCAATATTGAAGAGAGATTTTCACTTTCTTAATTTCTTCATAACAAAACACTTGTACCTCATAGGCTGAGGGGACAGAGCGTGCACCTCTCAATAAAATGACTCTTTATATATATATATATATATATATATATATATATATATATATATATATATATATATATATATATATATATATATATATATATATATATATATATATATATATATATATATATATATATATATATATATATATATATATATATATATATATATATATATATATACAGAGAGAGAGAGAGGGGGGAATTTTAAATGTAATTTTGAACCCAGTCAAGAAGACAAGAGAACTCCTGGATCGAGTATTGGGAGAAATTCGCCTTCGTGGAGGACTTTTTGATGGCGTTACATGGAGAGGAAAACCACGAGAAACTCCTATGGTTAGCCTGACGGCAAGGGGATTCTAACCCATGATCCGTCTACCACTGAAGATAGTCTACGTCAGCACTGTGATCAGTGCAAACCGAGTATGGAATTCGGATCTACCAGTCACCTCTGGGATTTGAATCCTGTATACCTTATTTAATGGCGAGCGCTACCACTGAGGATATTTCACGTCACTGTGGTCGGTGCAAGCTGGATGCGGAATTCGTATCGACTGGTATTCAAACCCGGTTCGCCTCATTGGAAGGCGAACGCTCTATCTCTTGAGCTGCTCATTAAATGCCTCTTGTTCAAATCACTGTGATGATTGGTCGAAATTAATCTGCTGATATAAAATATTCACATCTGGTACAAGTACAGATAGCCTTACTTTGCCCGATAAAACTTGTTCCCATATTCCAAAAGTTTGTTGAGACCTTAGATATATTTTTGTTGTAAAAACTTGTTCTTTTATGGTAAGAAACCGTTGAGGTTATTGACTTACTTCATGAATTTTATGGTTTTACCAACCAACTCAAATGGCCGGTTAAAAACTATAAATTTTGCGGAATTGTTTTACCGCTTATGACGTAAAAAACTTGGTTAAACAGTGTTTTTAAAATACGTAGCAAATTAAAATTATCTTAACAATCTTGCAAAACCTTTTAAAATAAACCAGATAGCTAATAATTCTAGGATGAAGAAACATTATGGAGTTTCCAAACTAAGAAACTAACGATAAAGAAAAGCATAAAAAATAGTAGAAAAACCATAAAAAATAGATCAATAATTAAGAAATAAATGTAAATCATGGAGTTGCTCAACGAAGAGCACCATGACACGGTAAATATTAAAAGAAAGAACGGCTAATTAAACAAATGATTCATATGTTGTTGCAGTTAATCGCGCAATTAATAAAACTTATCTATTCGAATTATCTTAAGTATTAAAGTGGGGCAAAGAATTCTTAATCACCCTAATACAATTCACTTAAGCGAATTTTACCAGATTTGTCTTAACAATGAAATATGTTAATATATTTTATATACCATTTAGTTAGCAAATTTATTTATTCGAAAATAAAACTACCAAAATTAGCATTTTTTCTTCTCATTTCCCGAAGAATCGTGTAAAAAAAATTAACGTGGTTTTTCATTAACGATCATACCACTTTTAAAAACATGATCGTTATGATACTAATAAATAGCGAAATAAATAATAAAATAAATATTACATAAGTCCAACTTACTAGTTTATCAATACACATGAGTATGTTATTAAGAATTATTAGGATTTCTTTTTACATTTTTCGCCTCGTGCCAATATTTCTTCCATAAAACTGAAGAAGTAATATGGATTTTATTTTCATTTACAATTTATTAAGGTGGCGAGAAACGGTATTATAAATTGCTGGAAGCAGTAAATATAAATGATTTACTAACATAAAATACCTATTAATATAAATTACCTATCAACATGAATTATCTACTAATGCAAAGTAGAAATTAAATCACATCGCATTTTTTTCTTTAAGACCATTAATCGGAAACAATTAATTTATTAGATCAAAAACCAACGTATTTTTAAGCATATCTTCGAAATATGTTTAAATATACGACAAATTAAGATAATAATCCACAGAACACCGATCATTGTAGTTCGCAACACTGTTAGAAATTTTCCTAAAGAAAAATTGTTAAGTAACAATTTATTTAATTGTTATTTTACCACATTTAAACAAAACAGTCAAATAACGAAAAATTAGATGGTATTTAAACTGCTAACGAAGAGAAAAATCGTTTATTAACTGCTTTCAACTAATACGCTTAAGCAACCAAAATTTCATCACACCAACTAGACCCACTTAATGGAACTACTTAGTTCCCTACCGATGAGTAGGGGAGAGTGGGGTCAATTGTAACAGGGTATTTAATAAATCTGTATGTACACCCCTGCTGGCAACCATTTTTATGTACTTTTGAAAGAGTTACATCACAAAAGATATTTTCACGCTACGTAAGTACTTTTTTTGGTATTAGAATATTATATTGTAACAAAGTAATTTTGTTTAAAGAAATAAAAATTATTAACCGAATATGTAAGTGGACACTTTAATTAACGTTTCAAAAAAAAGATTAGTTTTGTTACTTAACTAGCATTGTTTTTAACAAAAGAAGCTGTAACGGTGTCTTGGGGACGATTGCAACAATAAGTAAAGGGACGATTGTAACAGCTGAAAATAAATAATCTTATGTTTACAAACCATTACTTAACTCTTTAAGAACCACCAATAGTTTCCTACATCATTTATATTATGTTGCATGTGCATTTTTTTTTTTGTCACCTTTCACAGCATGAATTAAAATTTTTAACCCCTTAAAGTTAAAAATTTAACCCTTTAGGTCTCTGCTCATTATTATTTTTACTCCTAAAATATCACTACTATTTTGATCAATAAAAAAATATATCACAACTACGATAATATGTATAATTAACTATGTTTTAGTTGAATTTATGAATTGTTACAATTGACTCAGTAAGTGGGCACAATTGTAACAAGTTCACGACTGTCAAAAATTGTTAATAACTAATATAATAACATTTAACATAAGGTATTTATTTTTTTTCTAGTAGAGGATAGTCTATTTTACTCGTCTGTCAATTAATACTAATAATATATTGGATTCTTTGTTAGTGAAAAATAGTTAAGTAAAAAATTTTACAATTGACCCCAGTCTCCCCTAAATATTACAGTCGTGGGGGCTAATCTGGCAATCTCGTGATCGACAGAACGGGGGTCCGAGTCCCAGCCTTGACACCACAATGTTTTCTCTAATCCCTTCAGCACATTCCAGTGTCCTGCACTCCCCAATTTGTGACCCTGGTCTATTAAAATATGATACTTTTATTCACGTATAGATGATAACTCTATAAATTTGCTCCCAATGTCCAGTTAAACTTCTTGCTAGTTGTAAATGGTTATAAAATCGTATAGTTTTATATTAATGTGTTTTTAACCATACTAGTTGTAAACTGTTTCAAAACCATAGAGGTAAAAATGTTCATTACCGTAAACTTTACGGATAATTATATGGACAGACTGTTACCGGTGATTTTAGAATGAAAATTCTAACAGTGAATGATATAGTTTGTTGATTAGGGATTACGATTCCATTACAAAAGTCATAATTGAGGATCATTATTCGATAAACAATTAGACAATATTTTACATAACACTAAAAATCCATTTGTAAGAAAAAATAGTTAAGTTCTTAGAAAAAAAATTTAAGCTCTTATAAATTTACAAAATAATAATAATTAGTTAATGGAGAGAAACATTCTGCATGCCCCTTATGCAAAAGTTGCATTTTGTTCGAATAAAGCAAGCTGTTATGCGAATTATTTATTAAAATTATTTACTACTATATAAATAAAAGTAATGTTTCAAGTTATTAATGACTCTATTCATTTTTGGATAAAATATTTTAACAATTTCGTTTTGTTGAAATCACCTGTTTACTATCAAACTTTTGATTGAGGCAAAGACGCTTCAAGACAAATTGTAAATAAGGAATGATGTTTATGAAAAATGAAAGTATAGAAGTGGACATACTATAGTTTCGATTCTATAAACAAGAACCTTGTATAGTGTCTAAATTCAAAATAATGAAAGAGAAGAACAGAGAAAAACACTAGTAATTCAAGTAATTCCAACTCCGTTTTGTTTGTGTTTTCTAGTGAGAAATCTTCTTTACTTTCTTAAAAGGGATTATGAAAACATATATTAAGAATGGTGATTACGAAACACCCTGAATAAATCACGCAACTAAATCAGAATAAAGGAATGCTTACGTGATTAAGTTCAAGTATGAAGTAACAGAATATACATCGTTGCAATAATGTGTTTCTTTTTCAAACCAAAGCAATCCACCAGAAATTCTTACATTAATTTGGAAAAAAGAAAAAGCATGATTTTTTTTTCATGAGCTAAATTTTAATACCTTTGAATCTTAAGATTGTAAATGTTACGTAAAAAATGAAAGCATTTCTTTAGTTAAAAAATACATAATACTCTCTCACCTTTTCGATTCTAATTAAGAATCCTAAACAAATTCATTCCAAATGATTTCCATGCTTAGCCAGATACGCCAAATGCGATGCCAACGCTGCCAGCAAATACTTTTGTGCTTCTTTTTTTTCATTTTAACTAAAATGCAGTCCTTTTCACAAAAAAGATTTTTTTTATTCAAAAACTCTTTCTTTCTTAATGAAATCGTGTGGTTTTTCATTTTAATTTGTAAGAAAGTAAACGTCGTGGAGATTTTTGAGTCGCCTTTTTGGAATAGTTCCGAAAGAGTGAATTGAAATTTTTAAAGCATTTTGAATAAATAAGAGAATGGAGTAAGAAAAGGTTTAAATTTAATTTATTGTGAAGTGAAGTGCGAGAATAACTGAAGCGAAATAATTAAAATACGAACATTCTTTTTCAAATTAATTTTTTAAACTTTTTTGACCGTTTTAACTGAACAATATATTTAAAAACTTTTTATATCTTTTTATGGTTCCTGAGAAACTTTATATTTCATTCTATAAGTAAATCAAATTCCTGAGGCAAAGAGTTTTAGCGTTTTTACCCGCGATCGAAATTAACAACGAGATGAGCTTTGTGTCCAAAGAATCTGTTAGGAATTTAAATACGCTTCTATTTATTCCTTTTTGAATGCGTACAAAAGTGTTTTCAGTTTTTTAATTTTTTAAGATAGCAAATTCAGTACAATCTTGTAGAGGGAGATGAGGTCATGCAAAATAAAAGTACATAAGAGAAATGGTACTAACAAGAAAAGTAACCAAATGTCTCTAACAAACTGCATTTTTTTATTCGTTTAGGTTTTTTTTTATATACTATCTTCTTTGAGAAAAGAAACACAGTAGTGTGACGAAATTCAGCAAAACTAGAAGAATTGTCCCTCCATAATGGTCAATTAGCCCCTTTGAAGAAAAGATGCGAGGGAGATAAAGCTTCCAAACACAACTTGGGTGGTGTGGACGTAATTTCCTGTGGGTAATTACGTTGAAAATATTTTCGGATCAAATTAAGGTAAAGAGTACTTGAAATTCACATGCATCATCCGTATAATCTATTTTTACTATAAAATTCTATTTAAATATTTATTTCTAGCCATCAATTCTATTTATCTATAAAATATTATACAGTAACTCTTACAGTTATATTTATTTAATTACAGTGACTCAGGGATTTTAAGGTACTTATTACTGCAAAAATTATGGTGCATCAGATTTTTTGCTCCGTATCATGTTCCGGTACAAATAGATTTCTCAGCAGGTGCAGATGGCACTTAGGATGCCGTTGTTTCTTACTGTAATTTTTTCGTAATCTTTTACAGTATACAGTACATATCTGCGAAGCCCGCAAGAATGTTAAGTCCCGTATTCCATACCAGCCGACGGCAAAAAATGTCCCCCTCACAGACGCATCACATCAGTGATTACGGGCAATATACACGCATCTTGACAGAAAGAAACACTACACTATTTTGATTCCTATCTCGGAAATGATCTGACAAATAAATTGCCAAATATCTTGAGTCTCCACATCAAAATTTTAAATGAACATTACTCTTTTGAGCAAAATGTAAATGTGCTGTCAGAGACTATACGTAATTTTAAAAAAAAAGCATAACTACGGGCAGGCCTATATTGTAATGAGGATTTTACGGGCGTAATTTTATTTTTACGGTTAGAGAACAATTTTCGCTGGTTATTGAAGCGGTGAAGTTTTTTTTTCAGTGGACATATAAAACGCTCTGTTCATTTCGCTTTTATGTTTTTATGTTTATTTCGCTTCGCAGAGATGAAGTTTAAGCAGAACGATCTCTACAGAATGGAAAACATTTCCCCAATAGCGTGTTATCAAATACAATTGGATGAATAAATTTAAGGTATTTAGTGGACAATTAATTAAAAGCAATATCTAGAATGAATGTAGTGAATAAATTGTATCTTTGCAAAAAAAAAGCCTGCAAAGTATAGGGTTATGCGAAATTTTTGGAATTTATTACTCAGTAAATAAAATTTTTATTCTAATTTTTAACTTAATCTTTTAATTTTAGCCTTAACAAACAAATATTAAGCCTATGACTAAAAAGTAAAGTAATAAATTAAAGCAAACCTTTACAGCTATTTTTACTCTTCATCTATGGGACAAATAGAACTTTGCCTCGTACTCAATGTAAATATTGGAGTTTTTATTAATTTGTATTTTGCAATAGTAAAATTAAATTTCGTATAGCATTTCCAAACAGAAATACCTACCAATGGAAAAGCAATGATAGGGGAAATGAAAGTTTGAATGTTTTTCTTGTGGTCAAAATTATCAGGACTTCCATCCAAAGAATTAAGTGAATCATATCCGTGGTATATCTTATGTGATGGTAAATCTTTACAGAGGTGTTTTTAGTTGTTTGGCCTAGGTCCTTTAGTTACTGTGGTTTGAAACACGAAATCTGACATGTATGAGGACATGTTGCTTTTTAGACTGAGGTGATTATCTTCAACCACGAAACCTCACAATTGCCTTCCACTCAGTTTTATTTCTTCAAGAAAATCAGATTGTTTCATAAAAAATATCATAAATTTTATCATTAAAATCCGTTAAAAATTTCTTTCCCGTTAAAGCACAAATCAGAAAAGGTAACTTTTAATAAAGTTTTTATAATTTTAATTATTTACTCAGCATTCAATATTTTACTTGCATGCGCTGATAGAGCACATATTTATATAAGATCAATTTAAATATAAATACATTTTACTTAAAATAAAACATAACTTGATTGTAAAAAGTAAAACTAGATTATTTTTAGGGTAAAATGCTCTCTAACAAGGCAATAGCATGAGATTATATTAAAATAAAAAAAGCAACAAATTTAGTTTTAGTCCCTTAATTTTAATAATAGTCAAAACAAAACATATAGCAATAACAAAAATCAATAATTAGAAGGAGTGAGGAATATTATAGGTATACTAAAGTGTGAGATATTTAATTATACTTGTATAAAATACCAATTGTTTATTAGGAATTTCTCCAAAAAATTAGTGATTTAAAGTCGTTTTGTTCTTAAAACGGTTTTATAATTATCTAACTAAATCACAAACGGATTGAAAACTTCAGTTAAAAATTATGATTTTTACCATGCAATTTCGCGTTCTGTAATACGCATTTACCCTTTGCTTTTACTTATCAGCAATTCTTATATTCTTGAACATCGTATAAAAAAAACTGCAATTTGAATTTATTACCAAATCGATACAATATTAAATCAAAATTCTCACTTTCAAAATTTCTTAATAATAAAACACTTGTGCCGAAGGGGGCAGAGCGTGCGCCTCGCATATAAATGACTAAGTACGAATCCAAGTGATAAGTGGTCGATACAATTTCTGCCGAGATAAAATATTTACATCTGGTGGGAGTACAAATTTACTTCGTCAGTAGAGTACACAGAGAAAGATTGTTCCCATCTGAAACCTGACTCCAACTTGTTCCCGTCTGCTGAGACGACAAATTAATTTTTGCTTTAAAAACTTGTTTTGTTACGGTAAAAAACTATCTTATTACGTATTTGCTTAGTAATTTATACGGATAAAACGCTTGTTTTTCTCTACTAAGAAACGATTGAGGCTTCGGATTTATTTCTTAAAATTTTTATTTTATGCAACCAAACCAGCTACTGGTTTAAATCCGTAAACTTAACAGAATTTGCTTCAAAAGTGTACCTATTTACTAATCTAATTAATAGTGACTATTATTAGTTTGTAGAACCAATTATTTTTAAATACTCTTTATCTTTAAATAAGGGACAATTAAACCTTCAAATGACGTCGACTTTTAAATAAGGAATAAATAAATTGTTTACTTTTAAATAACGTTATAACTTTTATTACTTTATACTGATTTTCGTCAGCTAAGGATACAATCATACTTTTTGGTCAATAAGAATGTGACTACAACAATAAAAAAATTCATTTTAAACCATTATTTTTTTATATTTTATGCATTTATATAATAATGTTTTAGTAAACTGAAAGGTACTGTAATCTAAAAAGTGAAAATTTAAATAGATTGATTAAGTAATACGAAAAAATGAACTAAGCGAGCTAAATGAATTAAAGGAATTAAATAAACCTTTTAATTAAATGAAATTTAATGTTATCAAATATGTAAATCAATAAATTGAATTAATAAATTCGGAGGATTTAACAACCCTGTTTACACAATCACTCAGAAGTTTTAACGGATTTATTGCGAAACCTTATATAATCTACTTCGCCAGCTTAATCCTCGTCTCTAATAATAATCAAGTTATTATAACATTTAAGTAAAGTTCTAGAACAAATATTTAGTTTGAATTGAAGTGTTGCTACATTGTCTCCTCCTAAATTAAAGTTATTAATCGAAAACTCAAAGGCCCTTTCATATTAATTCACTGAAACTATAGTAACACGATAGTTAAATTGTATAAAACAACGCGATCTAAATCGTAATCTGTATGGTAATTTCTAAACTGGTTCAAATACTTTCGGGACTGTTTATATTTACATGTCTGAGAATGACATGTGAAATACTAATCGCTCTTTTCCAGTACAGTTGATTTCTAGGGCACTTTGAACACTCCAAATCTTTAAAATTATTCCGGGTACTAGAAAGTTCTACATAGGGAATTTTCTACCCTGATATTTAAGGATTAATTTCCGTTCTGCTTTCGGTAAAAGCAATGTATGAGATAGCAAATATTGTACATTTGCACAGGAGAACGCCTTTTGTAACCAACCAGCATCGTTTTAAGCATTGTGCATAGCTAAAATTTGTTCCTTTGTACTATAGAATAATTGAAATTATTCATGTAGTAGAGAATTTATAACAGGACACTATATGGAGAGAGTATCATTACGTCAAGACGTAAGTGTTAATAATAAATGCCAAGTATAATGTAAATATTAATATGAAGTATTATGTTAAAAATAAAGATTGTTAATAATAATGCAATAAATGTTAAGTTGTTATTGGTAAAAAAGGGCATGAACTGAAAAATTCATTTTTTGCATTAAGTTTAGTGAATTACAATTTAAAAATTTCAAATTATATTACGTTATAAAGTCTCGGCATTCTGGGTGCATCATTTATAACATACATTTTATCATAAAATACATTTTTACCGTCTAATATTTTACCGTAATTTTCATGGTAACATTTATTTTATTAGAGTGATTTAGCGATATAACTGTAACAATTACTGTAAGAAATACTGTATATCAGATTTTTAGTTCGTGAAATGTTCCAGTAAAAATACTTTTTACCGTAAAATTTGATACTTTTTACTGGAATTTTTTCCGGAATTTCTTAAAATGTAGTAGAATACCTTAAAGGTGTTCCCTTTAAGGTATTCTATTAATACGCCAAATTTATAACAACCCTTTACAAAAATAAAGCTTACTGGTCAATATTTTTGACAAAAAAAGCCTTTGAAAATGCATGAACAGTTTCCATATGCGTTAGTTCCATCTTTGCTACAGATACAATAATTTGAGTCTTAACGGTAACATACTTTCTTTCATGTTTAGGATGAAAAATGCGCTGCAGATTACTTTTTTTTCTTTCACATCTTCTTTCATTTCTCAAACAAATTTTCTGCTTTTAGATAATATTAATTTCAATATAAGTAATTTTTATTAAATAAATTTAGTCATTTATTAAATATCATTTGATATTTAAATTAAAACCGCGCATTTATGGTATAAGGCCAAATTTAATGTTTGGAAGTTAAGAACCATTCTTCAATTGTTTTCAAAAAGTATGGGGAAAAAATGCTCTCAAATGAGAGAAAAGAATGCTCTCAAATATTAAAAAAAAATATTATAACTACGTTCCCAAAGGCCAAAAAATTATCAAAATTTTTTTTAATTGATCTCGCTGAAACTGCACAAAAGGATCCTTTTTGTATGGAAAAGGATCATTTTTTCTACTTATCGATTCTTGGAAAAAGTATACGCATACAAACCTTCAATTTTTCAATGAAATCTCTCCAGGTAACGATAAATTACTTACTTAGAAATTTATCACCAAATGCACTCCGCTTGTTTATACTGGTTTGCTGAATCTTCCATTAAACACCTTTCAATTTTAAGCGTACAGAAAGTTAATAATGTGCAAAACAGTAAATAAATGACGATATTGTTTTATAATGAATGAAGATAAGGAAAATAGAGTTTCATAACCTAATACAGAATTATGTAAAAAATGCGGTAAAGTTAAAAGATTTTCATTCTAAATAAGCTTAGCTCACTTTAATAAGTCTTTTATAGAAATATGTATATATTTTTATTTTTAAAAAGAAATTAAAAATAGAACAGATATTGTTGGTGATCATCCTTTAAGATCCTAAATTTAATGGGAAATAATAGCTTACTAAAACATCTCTTTAATTTATACAGAAATTAGTATAAGGAAAATATGGGAAAAATCAAAGTAGTAAAAATTTTAAAGTTCCTGAAAATACATTACCTCTAATTGTTGAAAACAATCATCATCCTTTGTCAAGGCAAGAAAAAAAGAGAAAGAAGGGAAGAAAGAAACAAAACCTAGCAATTGTGATTCCCAAGTTGCTTATAACCATTAAATGGAATAAAATGCTGCAGGTGATGTTGAGACTTATTCTCATGAATTATATTAACTCTAAACTAAGTTCGAAAATTGTGCAAATATTCCATAAATTTTGAGGTAACCATTGATATTTCTACAAATGGATCGTCCGCAATGTTCATTAATAAATTAAATCCTTTTACAATTTATATTTTATTTGTAGAACAATTCCAAAAGGCTACTTTTTGGAAATTTTTAAACAAGCGTATTTTATCGCTGGTTTTGATGATGCCATCGAAGCATCGAGATGAAAATTTTCCCCATGATATTTGAATACATATTATTAATTATCATTAATTTATTATTAATTGTCTTATGGATCATTTAATGAAGAGCATGAATTAATGCACTGCTTACTGAAAATAAATAAATGAAATTTGGTATTAGTATTATGAATGAGTAGTATTGTAAATTAGTTTAATAAATGAGTATTATAAATGAGTTACAATTACAAATGATTCAGTATAATAAATGAATGAAATTTAATTGTGGATGAAAATTTGCATTGAAATCAAGCACAAACAAAATCTCTTAATGTTTGAATGGCAATTATAGACAAAAATGCGACAACATTGGAGTTTTCGAAGTAAAAAGTATTTAAAGTATGGTGTAAAAGGGGCGTGATTTTGGTGATAACTTTTTGCATTTTGGGTGTTAAGAGCTTGTATAGGGTACCCCCTCCAAGCGGATAGCCCCAACCACTGTCAATTTCATATGTATAGAATATTTTTTCAAGTCAATAGGCCATCGGACATTAATTGTTATATTAAAAAAAGATTATTTTCAAAGTTTCAAGCACTTATGCATCTAATAACATGGTAAACAATAGTTTTAAAAATATGTTGAATACGGTAGTCATGAAATTAAGAAAAATCGGTTGAATTTTGCGATAAAAATGATAAATGAGGTTTATCTATTGTCAATACATTAGTCATTTTCATTTACACCTGAAAAAACACTCGAAAAACATAATATTTGTAACTGGGCAGGGCTACCCGATACATTTTGAAAAGAGCTGAAAAACATGTTTTTTTAAATTTTCTATTTGTTTAAGTTAAACTATTCTTATTTTGGCTTATTCTTTTTGAATTATTTAATTAGATGATAAAACAATAGAAACATACAAAAATATTGATTATTACTCAATATTATACAGAAATATAAGCAATACTCCTTAAGTGGGCGGGGCTACCCGACTCTTCCCTACACCATTTAAGTTGCATGTGAAAGCTCAATTTGGTGTTAACTTGAAAAAACAGTATATCAACACTCAGTTTTCAACATCAAGTTCGAAAGATAATACACCAAGGTTTTGACAATGTGTCACATGATTTTCAGGGTTGATTAACGCATTTCATGACTTAAACAACAACTTATTATTCGTAAAATAGATAGAAAGCTTTAAGTTGTTACATAAAATTTCAATTTGTATCTCTAAATAAAGAATAAATCCAATCATTTCCTTTACCCCTCAAATGCGTTTATTCACACATATCAATATTTTATGCATATAACTATTCTGCAGATATAAAACAAGAGTGATGATGGATTGAATGAAAAGTGGAGCTCCCTCACCAATTACAATGCGGAAGCGTTGCTATTCTTCCCGAAGCGAATCTGTAAAACTGTTTTCCTGCATGGTGACTAACACCGTAAGGAAACGATGCGAGGTGAATTTTAATTTCGGCGAGCTAACTTAATCAAATACCATCAACTGAAGTTACTTTTCAGAGCTTTGAACTCCTGGGAAAAATAATCCATCTATTATCACTATTAGTTGGAAAAAAGACAATAATTTCAATATTTGGGAGAGCACTTACATTTAAATAAATTTTGCTATCTCTTTCACCAAAAATTGAAAAAAATTAGAGTAGGGGAGAGTGGGGTCAATTGTAACATTTTTTACTTAACTATTTTTAACTAACAAAAATCCAATATATTATTAGTATTAACTGACAGACGAGTAAAGTAGACTATCCTCTACTAGAAAAAAAATAAATACCTGATTTTAAATATTATTATATTAGTTATTAACAATTTTTGACAGTCGTGCAGTTGTTACAATTGTCCCCACTTACAATTGTAACAGTTCATAAATTCAACTAAAACATAATTAATTATACATATTATCATAGTTGTGATATATATTTTTTATTGATCAAAATAGTAGTGATATTTTAGGAGTAAAAATAATAATAAGCAGAAACCTAAAGGGTTAAACTTTTAACTTTAAGGGGTTAAAAATTTTAATTTATGCTGCGAAAGGTGACAAATAAAATAATGCACATGCAACATAATATAAATGATATAGGAAACTATTGGTGGTTCTTAAAGAATTAAGTAATGGTTTGTAAAAATAAGATTATTTATTTTCAGCTGTTACAATCGTCCCTTTACTTATTGTTACAATTGTCCCCAAGACGCCATTTCACCTTCATTTGTTAAAAACAATGCTAGTTAATTAGCAAAACTAATCTTTTTTTTTATTGAAATGTTAATTAAAGTGTCCACTTACATATTCGGTTACTAATTTTTATTTGTTTAAACAAAATTACTTTGTTACAATATAATATTCTAATACCAAGAAAAGTACTTGCGTGGCGTGAAAATATCTTTTGTGATGTAACTCTTTCAAAAGTACATAAAAATGGTTGCCATCAGGGGTGTACATGTAGATTTATTAAATACACCTTGTGCGCCACCTAGGAACCAAATCTAGAACCCGACACTCGAAATTTTTGCTCTGTTACAATCGTACCCTGTTACAATTGACCCCACTCTCCCCTACCAATTACGATAATTTTGTCAACTAGAACTCTCTCTCTCACTCACTCTAAAGCAACTTTTTCTAAATTTTATATTTTTTAAGGGTAAAATCATCAGAATTAAATTAATAAAAACTATTTATTATTTATTCGGAAAAACTATTTATTATTTTTATAAATTATATGTATACTAGATATTCGTTAAATCGCAAGATTTTCATTATAAATTTTAGCAAGTAATTATTGGCAAAAACAACGAAGAGAAGATAACGTAATGTAAAATACGCATCTCACGTAAACAGAGTCAAGTAATGAATTCTTGAAAAGTTTGATTTATAAAAGAATTCGCAGCTCTCTTTGTAGCAGAAGTTTTGGAAGCATCGTCGATCCGAGAAATAATGATTTAAATCTTTTTTTCTGGAGAAAATAAAAACTGAACGAATACCTTTTGTATTTAGCTCTTCAATAGAAAATATTCATAGACACAAACATTCAATGATTCCTCCCAAATAATTATTTTCGCGATTTTTGAATAAGATTGACGCATCTATTCATGCACAGGAAATATAACTTTTTCAGAATTTACTGTTAAAGAATGAAACTGATGAATTCCGACATCATCAAGTAGATGTCGAAATTTCTATAGTTACTTTAATAGGAATGATATTGATGCCAATCAATAAAATTAACTAAAATTTCTCTCACTGAAAAATCTAACCTAAATTATTTTGAACTTGCTATTTTGAAAAAAACAAGCAAAAAGTAATTAAAATAATTCTTGTTGAATTAAAAACCATTTTAAGAAGGTGGAAATCATATTTCTATTTTGGTGATTATTCGAATTAGGCGTAACAGAGTAGAAACCGATAGAAGTTGCGCATTATAAAATTATTTAATGCAGATTACGTCCCTCAGAGGACTGATCGTTAAGACACGGTTCCCAGCAGATCACCGAAGTCAAGCATCACTGGCTACGGTCAGTGTACGGGTGGGTGACCACTTGGATCAGTCTGCGTAGAGACCGAGGGTGTGCGGTATTGGTCCTCGTTAAACTGTGCTACCGTAAAGTGCTCGACTTCGAGCGCAGGTAGTTGGGCTACCGAAGCGGGGGTGCCATCCCCTCCGCAGAGGATCAAAATTGTGATGGCATGTCTTCGGGTCATTATCTGAGATGTTTCCCAGACCGTCGCCAATAGCCCATTGTGCAGCTCTAGTGCGACGTAAATTAACAACAATAATGCCGATTACTGAGACTAAAAAACTAAAATATAAATATCCTTATTACACAACTAAAAAAATCTATATATATTTTAATGATTAATATTAATTTCTGAATATAAAACTAGGCATTAAGAACGAACACAAACGCCAAATCATAATTGATTTTAAAAAATTACAGATGCTATCTAAAAGATCGCCAACTTTTTAGTTTTCGTAATAGAAAATATGGTGTGAAAACGCGTGATCTTAGCGTACCTTTTGCATCTTATGTATTTAGAGGTTTCATACATCTTTTGAACAGCATTTGAAAGCTTGAACTAGAAATAAAAGTGTTTGTTCATCCAAAAAAGTGTTCCTTCTTCAAATTCAGAGAGATGTTACATAAGAGTTTTTGCAATGTAGGTAATATGCAGTTTATTTAAATTGTTTTTAGATTACCTAGACTAGGCAATTTGAGAAATTTTTGGCACTTGAATGAATCAGCCTAGTTGATCGGGATATTAGATTGATAATATGTGAAATTTCTGATTTCTTTGTGCAATTACATTTTAGAGATAACATATACATAATCGATAGGCAAAAATAAAATAATTGCCATCGATTAGCAGATATTAATGGTCTGAAGGTCACAGACTTAGTGCTTTGGAATCGAAAAGTTTCAACAATTATTTCAAAAATTAAAAATTGAAAATCATATAAAAATTTTATCATTAAAAAAAAACAGTGTGATTTCCATCTCTCTGAAACAACTTTCTAAATCTATCGAAGAAAGTTTGATTTATATTTAAATAAAAAACCAGACACGTTAAAATTTCTATAGATTTTTGAACCATAGTGTTTAAACTTTTTTCTTGCTTTAATTTTCTGTCATTGCAATATTTAGTGCGATATTCTTAGTAAAAATATTAACGACTGATATTATTGTAATTTATTTAAAAAAAATCCATTTATTTACTTTTTTTCATTAAACTCAGACCAAATTGTTTCCTTTTCATCTTTTTATATTTCAATTTTTTTTAATTAAAATAAACCATATTGAAGTTTTTTAATTCAGTACTCTATCAGTTTTGAATATTTATAGAAAAGCATTTATTTATAAATTTAAACTATAAATAAATTAAACCATTTCATAGAAGAAAAAGATGTTTATAAGCTAAGTTTTAAAGAGAAATGTGGAATTCTCGGCCACTGATAAATAACAAACATTATATTTTTATGGTCATACAGCCTGCATCAGTAGAGTGGACAAATCTCTCTTGTCAATAGAAAACCCTAGAAAAGGATTTCAAGATCAAAGAAAACATTTGGTAACAGAGATCATCATAAATAAAAAATTTCAGTTTCATAAATTTTATATGAGGTTCGTTTCTTTAAAAAATGAAAAAAAAAATTTTGCAAACTGAAACTGAGAAGATAAGTTTTAAATGTTAAATTTCCGTTAGCTGTGATGCGTACTGAAGTTACGCTAACGGATGTACAGTTACAGATTCAATAATGTTTCAGAAAATACACCATAACATTTTAGTGTATCTTAATACAAAAAATTTTGGCAACTACATCTAAAGTGTTGTCTTGAAACACCATACATAATTTCTTGGTATTTAATGTAGCGAAACACCAAGAAAGTTCCTGCTCTCTACTTTTAGTGTATAGTATATTGTTTATTTATACCTCGACCCGCCCTATTCAGGGCACACGAAAGTAGAACAAATATTCTACTGACAAAACATACATAAAACACAAAAAGTTACATTAGCAACAAGTATAAATGACATATAAAGAATAAATTAAATTTTGAAAATATTTACACTATAAAATACAAAGGCATAGTTAGTGTATAGTATATAGTTCCCCCAATCATTGGGGATTACTAACACTAAAATTTATAATAACAATAAGATGTGATGCATATAACACTAAAATTTATTACAGCAATAAGAAACAATGGAAATAAAACTAAAATTTATAACATTAATTCTGATACGTAAGTGGCCGTGAAGTTATTTTTACAATGCAATTTATGAAAAACTTAGGATATTATACACTACACACTTAGGATTGACAAATCAACTTTTAAGATAAAATTAGTTTGAAAATCAAACATACGCATAGCACGGTTTATTAATTAATTTTATTTAGACGAATATTTAGACGAATTCAAATTAGGCTTAACAGGTCTGAAGCTGATATTTAAACATTAGAAAATAATTTAATTGAGAGATATTTTAAAATTAAAATATTATTATCACTATTACACAACTAAAAATATGTATACATTTTATAATACAGAATTTTTGTTTTTGTACTCTGAAAAAAAGTAGGGTCAAAACTATCGGAATATGGTAAAATTAAACGTGTTTCTGGTTTTATGAGAACCCAAAAAAGCTCGATAAATTTTATCGAAGCTCTTCGATAACGTTTTTGGTAAAATTAACAATAAAATATGCTTTTGAAACATGTGATAAAATTCGGCAAATGTGGAAATGTTTAGTAATTTTATCATGATACCTCAGGGCACGGCTTAAAAACCACTTATTCGGTCAAATTTCTGTTTCAGTCTTGTATTTGTTACAAAAATGCGTGATAATAAGAACTATATTTTGAAAGTCTGAATTTCCGGTAAACCATATAAAAGGTGAAATACTTGAAAGGTATATAAAAGGTGAAATACTCGAATGCTTGGTTTAAATATGATTATATTTTGATTTCATTAACCAGAGTTTTAGATTTTTTTTTCCAGAAATGTCAGCACCATACCATACGGTAATTTTACCAAAAATTTTTTCTCCATGCAGATAGCATTATGGGAAACATTAACAGGCTATTTCAAACTATATTGTAAGCAATCTAGTGATGATATCCATAGTAAGCCACAATTGGTGCTTACAGAAGTGAAAATAACACTTGAATAGTATGAATGCACGTCAGTTTGATGTAAGCGTTTTCAATTATAATTGTTTAGACTTAATAGCATCCATTAAAAATGTATGTGAAAATTTGATTTAATGTTATTTTGAAATAAAGTTTTGTTTCTTTAGATTGTTAAATATCAAATTTGAAGAGCAATTACACCACAGATTTTATATTGTGTAGTTGCTTAGTTCAATTATTGGATCTCGAGATAAATGTGCACATCTATCTCGTGACTCTATATTCCAAGTTTATTTTATAACTGACGTTGAGTTCCCGACCATCAGGGTTAAACTCCGTGGGCTATAAATTCTGAATCCAATCCAGACGACAAAGGAACTCCAGATGGAATTTTTCAAGGAAATTTTCGTGGGGAAGTTTTTAAGGGAACTCTCCCGCATTTGCGTTACATGAAGAGGATAACTACAAAAGCCTTCCATGGGTTGGCCGACTGCCACGAGATTCTAACTCACGATTCTCCTACCACTGAATAAATTTTGCGTCAGAACTGTGGTCGGTATGAGCCGAGAACAGACCACTTATCGACCAGTTAACGCTGGGATTCGAGCCTGGTTCACCTCATTGGAAGACAAGTGCTCTATTCTCTGAGCCACCGTGGCACTCTATAATTTATTTAAGCAATCCTATTTCAAGTCGTGACGGAGAAGCTCTAATTTGAAGAAATCGATGCTGTCAACTTTTCATCACAATTCCTTTCAAAGCATGACAGAAAATACTTTTTTTCCATTATACAATTTAGAACAGAACTTTTCACGAGAAAATTTCTCTAAATTTGTTGAAAGTCTATTTCTCTTCACAGAATTTACATATACTTACCCAGCTAGATTCTTTCATAAACCCTGATTTAAACACGATTGTTCTCGCAAATCAGTTTAACTCTAAACAGAAAAATGTTTCTTTGTAAACAACGTAATTTTGCTATTTGGAACAAATCTTTACATCCGAAGAAATCCCAAAATATTTTCTCAGCCTCCTTACCTCAGGGCATTTTCTGGGAAATGATTCTTCAGGAAAACCAAATGAGCAGCTAAGATGATAATATTTACCCATTTCCGTTTTGCCGAGAAAATAAAAATCATAATTAAAAGGGTAAATGTCGCTTACGGCATCTCGAGTTCATTTCGAAAGGTTATATAAGTTAGGGTAATATTTATATCATAACACACTTATTTAGATGAGACTACAGGGACGTAATTAATTTTGAATAATAGAAATTTCGATTATAGTAGGGAATGCATAGACGATTGAACAGCAGAATTATTGGCAAAAGTTTTAAACCCTTTATAGTGTCAAATTTTTTAGCTATGTTATATTTAAATGCTTTTGAGATTAAGACAAATTTATGATAATAAATGCCTTTAACCTATTACCTGAAACTAATTTGATTCTTAAGACGATTTTTTTGCGTTTTTCTAGGAAGATGAGTGGAGTTTTAGTAATTGTAGCTATTGTAAAGAATTGGCCTTAAACTTTAGCTTCGGCTCTTATAAACTGCTGAATTACCTAATCCTGAGATTATAAATACAAATAAATTCAATAAGAAATGATTAAATGAATAAATGCATGACATACAAGAGAAAATAGCGTCGACCTCTCTTCTTGATCTCAATTTTCTTTGTATTTCTTGAAGTTATCAGCCAATAGCTGTAGAATCCGTTGGTGAGAAAATGGCTTCCCACAGACACAGAGAAATTAATGATGTTGATGGAAAGTATACTTCCTACAATGGCCTTAAAAAGGGTTAAATTTATCGACTTTTGAAATCTTCTAGTACTTTATTCACTATATGTTTTGCATTTAAATACCTTATAAAAATGAATATTAATAAATAAATGCAATGTTATAATAAAAATCAATTTTTCGTAACATATATATATCCAAATCAAAGCTCTTGATGATCCCATTAAAAAATTTTGATGGTTTATGTTGGTTTCAATGTGATTCATGATTGTTCAATATCATTTGATGACCACCATCATCCAACATTTACCATTCTGTGCTCATGGTGTTTGATATGGTAACAAACTTCCATCATTCCATGATGTAGAATGCTACTTTAACACTATGATGGTTAACCATCAAGAGAACTGATCATTATGAACCAACAATTCATGATGATCAGTGATGGTTCCAATTCTACACTTACAAGATGGTTTAATGATAATACTTGTTGGTTCAGCAGGAATATACCATCAAAAATATTTGGACTTTTTCTATGTTAACCCATCATAAATCAGACCGAATTATACAATGAGGTGATGGTGATTCATGACCATTCCCAGATTTCATTTCTATGAAACTATGATGGAAATTTTTGTTGGTTCAACATGAGCAAAACATCGAAACAAGTTGCTATTCTTATGTTGGACCATCGTAAATCTGTCCGAATTCCAACACTGGGGTGAGGGTTACATATATTGGTTACTATCAAAAAAGTAAAATGGCTCATGAGGGAATTACTGATAGTTACCATCAAGATTATGTTGATCCATCAATGGAAAACCATTGAAAATTTTGACTTGGGTGCAGGGTGTCTAAAATATATAAAAATGGTTAACAATTTCGGAAAGTACGCATTGGATCAAAAACTTGAAAATAGACGCAAGGATTTGAAAACTTATAAGTCGTACAACAATAGCTTTGATATACTAAATAGGCCGAAAAGAATTGAATTCTGAAATTATTTGAAAAATGAATTCAGCAATTCATTAAATTATATTATAAAAAATTTTACAATGCATAGTAATATTGTTTAATAATGTGCTCATTAAAAAAGTTTGCAAATTGGGGGACATGATAAGTTAATTAAATGATATTTATCGAATACTCTACATTTAGAAAATATAAAAACTTTTTTTTTAGATAAAAACGATTCTTCAACATTTTGTTGATAATTTAAAGTTTCCTTTTTTTGAAAATTGATATTGAACAATAGTTCTGCAGTAAATTATTAGTTAACAATGCCGGCAAATATTTTACAAGGATTCCTAACAAACAGCCAAAAAACAAGTTTTTTCCAATTTCTGACACTGTTCCCCAATTTTTTCATACCTACAAACAATTTTCAAAGAAAATATTTCGCAAAAAGGAAGAACAAAATGTCTTTCAGCAAAATGGAAAAGATCTATAAAAATAAGTTGGATACGTGATACCATAGTTTTACAACCCTAAAATCAAATGGAGACACAGAATAGCGGAAACTAAGAGATATATAAAAACTGAAAGTCAAAAAGAGGAAAAATACATATCTCAGGATTTTTGTTTCTTTGGTGGAAAAGGTTAAAATATTGGCATCATTTTTTATTTGTTGGAACACCGATATTTTTAATTTTTTTTTCTTCTTTATGTTCGACTTTATGTGTTCTTGGTAAAAATTTCTGTTTGGAATAGTAATGAAATAGAGATTTTTACAATGAAATGTTTTGTTTAAAATGAAGTACGATTGATTACCTTCGGGGAGGAAATGGATATTGTATTTCGTAACCTTTACTAATATTAATTGGATTAGGAAATAAAAATAAAATGAAAATATTAACTGTTTTTAAATTAAATATTTTTGCTCAAATTTAAAAAATCTCGGAAAATTGAGAAAAATCATTAAAATATTTACTGTAGCTGACTTTTGACTTCATATAGTAATTTTTATTGCTGTTTTGAAATTAATATTTTATTAAATGAAGCTTGAAAAATTATCTCCAAATATTGGGAATTTTTTGTAATTTTCGTTAGATGATTTGATAATAATTTTTCTCAACAAAAACATTTCAAAAGTAATATATATAACGTTCCAAGCTAGTAGTAACTTTTTATTAATTTAAAAAGTTATTTTATTTAAGTTTTACAACGTTTTATTAATTTTCGGTTTAAAGAAGAGGAAAGAGAACTATAAGTGTTTTGAAAAGTTATGTGCCAATTCGCAAGGAGTTTCCAAAAACTTCCACATTTTTTCTGTAAATTCTTTGAAAACCGCAAAAGTTATTTTCTTATTTTCAAAAAAAATATTTAAAAATTTTGATGGTCTGCTTATATTTTAATGAAACAATTATATTATTATCACTTACGTATAAGTGATAAATAAAATAAATTAACTAACCCATTAAAACCATTAAAAGGGCTGTTTCAATTCTATAGCAATGACTTCTGTGAAAAAATATTTTTGCAAGTTTATTATTCTAAATAATAGTTAGTCAGTGTACTTCATGAAACAATGAAATATTTTGTTTTCATAAGTATTTTTCATTAACTTTGAATAATCATTTTTATTGGCATTTTATTTTTTGTCAAAAAATATTAAGTATAGTTTATTTTATTTTTCCATAGTGTTTAAAAACTAAAAACGAATATAACAAGCATTGAATTTAAATTTTATGTTTCAAAATCTTCCAGGAAAAATTTTGACCAGCTGTGTCGAATATTTTTTCCAATTTAAATTTATTATTCTAATTGTTATTAATTGTTATCCAATTGTTGAAACAAATTTGATTTAAATGAAATATTTTTCAGAATTAATTTCTTTTGAACACATAATTTTTTAAACCCACAATTCTTTTTAACTTAAACGCATAAAAATGCTCCATACTTTTTAAAGATTTTCAAAAACTACGTATTAAAAATAATATATATATATTTGAAATCTATTTTCTAAACAATTTTTCCTACTTACACGCGTGATAGAAAAAGATAGAGTTTTTAAAAAATATTTTAATGACGGAAGATTTTAATGACGGATAAAGAGAATGAAAATGTTCTGTTTGAAAAATGTCTGCTTATTAAAAAATTATCTTTAAATGTAAGCTATAAGAGTTGTAAATTTAAAAATGAAATAAAAGCATAAGCAGAAAGCAAAAAAGGAAAAGACCATCCTGACAGAAAAATGTTAAGTTTTCTGCTCACGAGTTTTGTGTGGAAAAACTTAGTCCACTTTAGACTCACTTTCTGCTTTATGAAACAAACAAGCCACGTGCCCTTGTCGCCTGGCAACATTTCAGTTCAGAAAAATGACAACAAATCACCTGCTGAGTTTCCACTTTGTTTACTTCAGTTCCAGAACAAAGGATACACGAGTACACAGGAGGAGGAAATCGAAAAAATTCTTCTCGTCTTCCGTAACTAGTAATTTATTGCAGGAGCAAATGAAACGAATCTTTTTGATATAGTATCGTGACCGATTGGAAAAAAATTTTATTATCAAAGATTGAAAGAAGACTGCAACTTATATTTATAAAAAGTCAGATATAATTGTGGTTTATTTTATTGAAGTAGTAGCACATATTTTGAATAGCTCCTTTGTTTGCGCTGTCTTTTTCTCTCAATCTGCGCTGTCTTTTTCTCCCCAATATAAGTTAGTCATACGCATTTAATTGAAACATGCAGAGGAGATAATAAACAAGCAGGGTACATGGTTTAAACCTACGCTACATTGCTCTGCAATTGAAAAATCAGCGTAAGTGACAAAAAAAATTAAAATTGAGATTTTTATATATTTAGCTTCTTTGCATGGTAAGCTACATATTGCAAGAAAAAAAATAGAAAAAAAAAATTTTTTTTATTAGTTTCTTGCTATTCTATTTTAGCGTTCATAGCATTTAGCAATAGAAGAAAAATAGTTTTCAAGCCACTTTTCTCGGAATGAATCATGAAGCAGTTACGTTGTTTTTTCAATTGCATAACAGTACAATCCTCATTCTTTTCAATTGAAAATAAGAAATTTTTTGAGCAAAACATATAGGGTAGACCTGAAATTTTAAATTTTCAGATAGCATTCAGCGGCTGGCAAACTCAAATAGCTTATTAGCCTTTTTTTCTTCAAACCTAATGAGTCGGTGACCAATATCGATGGATCCCTGTTAGCAAATAGACACTTTTTAAAAAGTTTTTTCTTTGGATTAAATTATATATTTTTTTCATAAAAATTCATATTAGAAATAAATTAAGGCTATAAAATGCTAATTGAACTATAAAAATGGTTAAACATTCTAATTTAAAAGAAAACTTGATTTAAAAATATTTAGGGGGGAATCTATTTAATGTATACTTATTCTTATGCATACTCTACAACTTTAAAACATTTGAATTGTTAAATAACTGTCTCCTTCCACGTGAATCTTTCCTACAAAAATTGATGGATTCAGAAGAATCAAAATTTTGAATGGAAACATTAAACAATTTAAGGAGAATTCTGTTTACCAGAGTATTTCTGCATTGATCTATTTCTTCCTTTTTTAAAATTTTTTATTTTACATTCGTCGTTGAAAAGCCAATCCAATGTTTTGAGTTAATGACAACCAATGACAATTCCATAGTCTTGTAGTTTTGAATCCAATCCAGAAGACAAGGGAACTCATGAATCAAGTATTAAGAAAAATTTGCCTTCCTGTTTTTTTCATCGGCATTTGCACTACGTGGAGAGGAAAACCACGAAAACCTCCCATGGTAAGCTTGACAGCAAGGGTACTCTAAACCGTGATCGTCTAGTACCGAGGATATTTTACGTCAGCGCTGTGTTTGGTGTCAGCCGGGTGTGGAAATTCGCATCGACCAGCCATCGCTGGGATTCATTTCAGTTCCCCCAGAGATATTGATTTGTTATGGGAACATGGAGGATTTTGTTAGGTGTGCACTCTATTCTTTGAGAAATCACGGTTTAGAGGGTATTATTAAAGCAATCAGTAATAGCACTCTCGCGAAAGTCCATTGTGGGTTAGGGATTGTAAAGGACTGAAAAATGATGGTAATCTAGTCACCATTGCGCACCGATCGCTTTTACTTCCCAGGCAAGCTGGTAACCCAGCGATATAGTGCCACCACCGGGGATCGTAGGGACTTAACAATTATAAACAACTTCTTATCTCATTTGGCAATCAAACTGGTTACAATAATTTTCATTCTGCCTTCCTTCCAACAGATTCCAAAAGTATATTCTTTTATTTCATGATTAAATTGTTATTTGGGAGAGAATAACTTCCCAATTGCAACAGTAAAAATAGTAATTGCTTCCAATAACTACATTTTAGACAAGGGTTCTAAAAATTATAGGGTAATTAATTTTCGAAAACCCTTCATCTCTTAGGAAAAGTTCCTCATTTGAATTGAAAGTAAAGTTTTTAGCGCCATGTTTGATTTTGCTTGGTTGTATTTATTAATCAAATCTTAAACGTAATATTTTAGATACATTATTCTTTTCCAAATTGTAATAAAATATAAGAAAAATAATTTTAAAAAAATTTTTATATTACTGGTAAGGAATAGAATTTGGTAGCAAGTAAATAACCTTAAAAAAAATTTGTTTCTGATGTTGTAAATTTAAATTTCAAATACAACATTTTTGCACAATCTTAACAACAAATTTTAAATGAAACACTTTGTTTAAAAAACATAAAAATTATTAATTTAAAAAATCTTACATTTATTTAAGCTTCTTTCAATATATTTTATTGTTTTATTTAATTATCACGAAATAGAATAATTATTTAAAGCAGAAAAAAGACTTAAAACAAATTTTGTGATTTAGGCATTAAAAAGAAAATTTAATATCGCTATTTAAGCATGATTTGCCTTCTTTTAAGATTTAACTACCGAGTATCGAAATATTTGTATTTGTATTGAGTTCTAAGCTCCGTACTTTCTTTATTTAAAGTCTCTAATGAATTCTTGTAAATATTTAATCATCTACATCCTGACTTTGAAAGAAAAAACCAAGAGTGTTAAGTAGCAAACTAAGTATTTAATAAAATATTTTTAAAATTCTGTGACAAATAAACTGCGGTTAACATTTTTGAAAGTAAGAAAATCACTTTAATGAATTAAGAGTTTTACTCAATAAAAACACAGGCTAAACAATTTTAATTACTGATGTTAATTAGCAATTAGTCGATATATTTTTTCTAATTTATGTATAGAAATTTTTGCTTTTATTTAATCATTCCTGAGTGTGTTAAAACAAAGTAGTTTTAAGCTTCAATTAACTTAAAGGGTCTTTAATTAAACTAAGTAACTAGCTCAGCAAGAAATTTATTTTAAAGCGTATAAAAAAAAATTTAAGACTAATTAACCTATAAGTGAAACAAAGGAAAACTTAATACCATGGGGGAAAATTTTTCAAAAAGCCATTTTTTTCTATATATTTGATAGATTTCTGTTACAATTTATTGCTTACAAACATTTGTAATAAATATTTTTTATGCATAATGGAATTTGAAGGCCATAATAAAGAAATATACGAAATGTTATTTAATGATAAGAGGAACAGCATGCTGTGATCCTCTCCTTAACTGCAACTGCAACTGAAACGACAACGAATTGCGCATGAACAGTTAACTCAAACAGTGGTGTTTTAGTTTTGAAGAAAGTTAGTTTGATGAGATCCTCTCCTATAAAATTGTAGATGAAAATGAATTATTTTTTCTTTGATACGTTTTAAATAAATTGATTTTTTTGTAATTGTCTCCAGTCTGTAATTATGATTAGAATGCGTTTCAGTGCTTTTCTATTATATGAGTACTATTAAAAATATTTTTATGATTGAAATTTATTTTTATAATATATAAAAAAGTTCAATAAAGGCAAAAAATAAATTACAAAATGAAATAAAATATTCTCATGAAATATTTTTATTTAATTATTGTTATAAAAATATAATATTATACAAATGTGAGATTATATGTTTGTTATTTTATTTTATTTTATTACCGACGTTGAACAGCTGACGCAATTCTGAGTTTACGACTATAAATATGCAGCTCCGTAGCCTTTCAATTTTGTACCTAACCTAAGAGTCAAGGAAACTCCTAGAAAAAGTATTGAGGCAAACTAGTCATCATGGAGGATTTTTTAATGGAACTAAACGGCATATGAGTTATATGGGAAGGAAAACCACGAAAACATCCCATGGTTAGGAGCTCCAAGAATAAATGGTGAAAATATTATAAATTTTTTAAATCCCAAATTTCATGATAATTCATGTACATTTAGTTCAAACACCAGTAATTTTTGTGCTAAAATTTGCATTATCAAGTATATATTTTAAAATTTAAATAAAAATTCATATATAAATATAAATTTATATATGAATTTTTATTTGTGATTTGTCTTGTGATTTGTCATTAAATTAATCATAAATCGTTAAAAAATAATCTTATTTACCTCCGAATGACTGAAGTATATATATTTTTGGTTTCCTCTCTCTAATTCTTATGAGAGTATGCTAGTAGAGGTAAAACGGCCATATTTAAACAGTTTACTTTTTACGCGTCATTAATCTATTGTAATAAAATGTGTTCAGCCGTAGATGAATAATTTAACAATAACTTGCTAGAAGAAATCTTTTCTTATTTCTTATTTGTTGCTTTGTAACGCATGCGCTCTGAAACTCTTGCTAACTGGAATATTTTGTCTGCTTGTCAGTTGGATTAGAGATTTCGCATAGCGTGTTTATCTTAGAATTCAATCGTTGAATTCTTCAAGGTTTTATTTTATTTTTATTACTTAGCGAGCTTCAGGATGCATAGTTCCGTTTCCCAATTAATTTGGAAGTTCAACTATGTTCTAGGTCTGTTTCTGTTTAAAAGTTCTTAATAAATAGCTCATTTTGGCAATTTAGTTTTATTTCAATATTCGATGTCTCATGTTAGTTTTCCCCCACAAAATAAAATAGTTATATGAAATATCAGTTATCAATAATAAATAAAATATATAATCTAGAATAAAGAATGAAATGAATCTAGAATAATAAATTAAATGAATCTAGAATAATGAATGAAATAAATCTAGAATAATAAATGAAATGAATCTAGAATAATAAATTAAATGAATCTAGAATAATAAATTAAATGAATCTAGAATAATAAATTAAATGAATCTAGAATAATAAATGAAATGAATCTAGAATGATAAATGAAATGAATCTAGAATAATAAATGAAATGAATCTAGAATAAACAACTATCTGCATATGTTTGTGTCAGTGCGTCTTTCAACTCCAGAACCATTTGTTTCATCATCCTAAAATTCTAAAAGGGGCCGAAAGGGGAAATTTCAGTCTCCGATTCTAAAAATTGCGCAAAACTTTCAATAAGATATATTGAGAGAAATGTTTGAAAAACGGAATTGGCTAAGATTTAGTCATTAAAAAGAATTAAACTGCAGACGATTTTGTTTTTTATAAATTATTTTAAACATAACATCACTGTTGTTCTCTGCTTATAGCTTTCATTAAAAATAATTGTACGTTCTTTAATATTTTATTATCTAGTATTCTTTATATGTGATAAACTTCGACAACATGAACATAGTAGTTAGGTGAAATATGTCAGTAAGTTAGTATTCCTAAAGTAATTTGTAACCACGTGTTTAAATTGCTTATAGTTATGCTTTAAAAATGCGTTTCTATAAAACTAATAAATTAAATATCAACAGTTAAATTTAACAAAAATTAGTTGTGTACAGAGAAGCAAACATGATGGCGGAATACAACTATTTATCATTTTGATATTATTGGTGCCAATGATGCTTGATTAATTTCAGCAATACGTATTAATTGAATTTAAAAAGCTACACCCTAAAATGAATTTGATAAATTGTTAGAAGCTACTTTAGAAAAGCGTAAAAAATCTTCAAACTATTATTGACTACATAGATGCTTTATTAAATTTGTCAATAGGTACTTTTTGAACTGATTACAATATTAACAATTACAAGATTACAATAATTAATTACAGTAATTAATTTCTTGTAATCATGATTACAATTCCCCAAAATTTTGATTACAATTGTAATCGTGATTTCAAGTAATTGTAATTATAAGTAATCTCACCAAAAACGATGATATGTAATTATGATTACAAGTAATCGTGAATACAAACAGTTGCGATTATTTGTGGACAAAGTATACGATTATAAGTAATTAAAATTGCATCAATTTATGTAAATACAATACGTAAGTATGGGCATGCCTATTTTCATACACGTGGAATGCATAAACGTACGCATGTAAATAAAATTTGGAATTATATATATATATATATATATATATATATATATATATATATATATATATATATATATATATATATATATATATATATATATATATATATATATATATATATATATTTAATATAAGTTGATGACAGTCAAAGATATTTAATTTTTTTCTTTATTGACAATCATATCAGATGTGTCATAACACGTCAAAATTTTTGTGACGATTACTGTGAAAAGATTTTTAATCAGAAATATTTATGCATAGTTATATTTCATTGAAAAAAAATTTATCGAATAATTTTTTAAGAAAATCATTAAATGTTTGAGATGTATTAACATAGTAGAATGTTCGGCAATTTAATATTGATTTCATTCAATATTAAATTGAAACTATATTTTCATTATATATCATTACGGATTGTGCTCTGAAAGGCATTGTGAAATGCTGATTCAAAAATTCTTTCGTGTTATTTAAAATGGAAGAAAATCTTCCATTGTAAAAATTTCCATTCTAAAATTGTGGTAAAATAACCGGCTGAAAGTCTATCCATCTAATCTACCGTAAAATTTACGGTTAAGAACATTTTTTTAAACTTTTACGGTTTTAAAACCGTTTGAAACTAATATGGTTAAAAACCATGAATTCAAAAAACTAAACAGCTTTTCATGCATGGATGGTTTCAAAGCCATAACTGGATACTTAACTTAACTGGATACTGGAGCTAGTCTCTTCGTTAAGTAATGGTCACTGGAGTTAGGCTGTGATTGTGTTGTGTTTCATCAAATTAACAGTTTAATTAATTTATCTAGTTGCTTGTTTCCCCTATAGCAAAATATGGGAAATACCAAACTTTTTTGCGTTTAACAGCTTTATGTTGCTGCCGTCTATGCCTGAATGTGAGTAACTTATTCTAATAAACCAGGGTCACACATTAAGAAGTGCAGGACACTAGAAATTCCCATTGTATTAAAGGGAATGGGAGAAATATTGTGGTGTCGACGCTGGGATTCGAACCCACATTCTCTCTGTCACGATCCATATAGGCCATAACAGATTAGCCATCCAGGCTATAATTTGTACCCAGATGCAAAGAACTAAGTAGCTTCATTAGGTGGTCCTAGATGCTGCGATATAATTTTGGCTGTTTAACCGTATTAGGTGAAAACAGTTAAAAACGGTTTTTCTCACAGCTAACAATGTGAATACCATCTTAATTATTGTTATTAGACTATTTTGTTTGAATATAGTAAATTAACAATTAAATAAACTATTATTTAACCATTTTTTGCGAGAAATTTCTAATAGTTGTAGGTATGATTACTTTAAACAAAAATCATATATCTATCATCACTGTTTAAAAAAGAACGAAATTACTTGGCTGATCATAACAAATTTACCCGTATTTTCCCGATCGTTACCACTTACTGGAAAGTACAACTCACATTTGTTTGAAAACTTACTAATTCTTGTGAATTATTTATGAACTTCCTTTATTAATTCATTTAAATTTGCATTTAATATCACGAATTGCTTCATTAAACTTTCCAATCTTTTTAAGCCTATTCATTCCCTCCTAATTCCATCATAAGTCTATTATTCAATTACGTGTTCACCATTTAATTCGCCAGTTAACAACGCACTTTCAATTTGTTAAAACTTAAAATAATAATAAATTTCTGAAAAAATCAATTCTGTGATTTTTACAGGCGTATCTTATGAAATACCTAAACGAAGTTACAACGGTCATCTTATGTGTTATTTTAGAAATGAAGCATAATGCTTACTTAGGCGACTAAATCCTTCGAAATCTTCCCATTCCGGAGAGCTTTAAAATTTATACTTCAGTTTAATTGCCTCAGATTAGTTCATCTCAGGGGATTATAAGTTGATGAGAGGCTAAACGCTTCGTTATGTCGAGAAATCCACCCCTGACTATTAAGAGAAAATGTCACTTAGCCTTCCCAGAGTCCGCGGTTTAGACAAAGACCGCGGTTTTGCAACTCACTACATAATTGAGTTTTAGAAATAATAGGTTCAGTATGTAAATGTGAGCGAATAAAGAACTAAATGTTTTCCTGAAGTTGTTCTAAACTTTTAGAGTCTCGTGGAGTAAGGACATGTTAAGTTTCAAAAATTTTGAAGCTTTTAATGTCCTATTAACTTAATAGGAAATGTTATCTTGACATTTCTGGTTTAAATTATTATCTTCTTTTATCCAAAGATAAGTAACAATTTTTGGTTGAAATAATAGGCTGATTGTGTAAATCTGAACGAATAAGGAACTAAATGCTTTCCTGAAATTGTTCTAAACATTTAGAGTCTCGTGGAGTGAGAACATGATAAGTCTCAAAAATTTTAAAGCTTTTAATGTCCTATTAACTTAATAGGAAATGTTATCTTGACATTTCTGGTTAAAATTATTATCTTCTTTTATCCAAAGATAAGTATATATTTTTGGTAAAAATAATAGGTTGAGTGTGTAAATGTGGACGAATAAAGAACTAAATGTTTTCTTGAAATTGTTCTAAACTTTTAGAGTCTCTTGGAGTGAGAACATGTTAAGTCTCAAAACTTTTGAAGCTTTTAATGTCCTATTAACTTAATAGGAAGTGTTATCTTGGCATATCTGGCTAAAATTATTATCTTCTTCTATCCAAAGATAGGCATATATTTTTGGTAACCCTAACTTACACCAAACGATGGTGATGGTGATGTATGCAACAATAATGTATCCCGAAAGTTGGTAAAATAAACTTTTACTAAGAAACAATTAATACATCAATACCCCAGAGTGGCTTGAGGAATTTTTGAACAATAACACAAATGCATTATTAAACAAAATTATCTTCGATCTAATATCATTTCTATCTTACAGTGATACATACTATCAACAAATATGTCTGCTATTAGTTTAAGTTTAAATGAAAACCTTATTTCAACCTTACCTTATGAAAACCTTATTATTAGCAATAACAAGGTAATTCCATATTCATAAATTCATATTCAATTGTTTCAAAAACAAGGTAGATTCATATTTACAAACTGTTGGAGAGATTCATATGAAATGTATAAAATCGTTCAAATTTCACACAGTTTTTCCCCCGCACTATTTACCACACGTAAATCATTTTACTTTCGGGCATTAATCAAATCATTATCTTTAAACTACTATTTTTACGTTAACTAAAGCATAACTATATTGTTCTCATACAAAAATACAATTTAAATAAGAAAAAAACTAACTCTCCTGGTTATGCCACAAAATACCCATACTTACGTGAAATTAATGATACTGCAGAGCCAAAATACTCTCTTCATTTCTGGTTAAAATAATCAACCAACGTTTAACTATATTGTAAAAGTAAAAAAACCAAAGAATGAAAAATAAATTCTTTTAATTATGACTAATGTTGTAAAGATTTCTTTTACTCGTAACTGTTATTATCCTCTTCACTACTGAAGTATTTCACACAAAAAATATTTTAAAGTTCAAAATTTCTATTTTGCTATCATAAGTCATAGTAAGATAAATAAAATATGAATATACTGCCAAGAGGCTAATACTTTCACGTCCACATACGTCGACCTCAGGTTTTAATTAGGTAAAATAATATAAATATTTGAAATGTTAAACTGCACGTCAAGTAGGAACAAACGTGTATAATGTTGTATAATGGTCTATTCAAATACAATGATGAATAGATTTAATAATTGTTTAGATTTTTTTTTAAAAAATACGAAATTTTCTTACAGTGAGATGCAATACTAAATGCAATACCAATACATAAATGCATGAAATCTCATTTCAAAGCTATTTTAATTCTGCAAACGACGTAAAATGAATAATTACTGAAAAGAATCTAACATTAACTACAAAAAATATTTAATTCTGTGTGTTAAAATGTCAAAATTACACAAAGTTAAAGTTATCATATAGATTTTGTACATTAATAAAGAAACAACTAATTAAAATACACATAAAAATGTTACTAAATAGATTGTATAATAGATAAAAATATTACTAAAATAGAATACTTATAATACTATGAGATTTCATTATACTATGATCATAATACTATGAGAAGCTAAGGTCCCCATATGCAGGCCGAGGTAATAAAGAGGTTATTAAAAAAATAATTATTGGTTTCAAAATAACTATATTACACTATTATGTATTAAAAACAAAATTTCGTTAAAAATCAAATCAAAATAACAGTACTACATTATCATATATTAAAACATTATTATGTATTACTATTCAATACCAACATTTTATATAAAAAAACAACCATTTATATCAAAATAACATTACATTATCATATATTACCATTTCATTAAAAACAACTATTGGTCAAAATAATTATACTACACTATCACGTATTAAAATTGACATTTCATCGAAAATAATATTACTACATTATCATAGATTAAAAACAACTATTTACTAAAAACAACAATTGATATAGAAGTAACTATACTTCATTATCATACACTAAAAATTACAATTTACTAAAAACAAAAATAGATATCGATTGATGACTATACTGCACTACCATATATTAAAAACAACTATTTACCAGAAACAACGATTGATATAGAAATAACTATACTTCATTATCATATGCTAAAAATACTTTTTACCAAAAACAAATATTGATATCGAAATGACTATACTGCACTATCATATATTAAAAACGACTTTTTACTAAAAACAAAAATTGATATAGAAATATTTATACTTCATTATCGTATACTAAAAATTACCATTTACTAAAAGCAAAAATTGATATCGGAATGACTATACTGCACTATCATATATCAAAAACAACTATTTAATAGAAACAACGATTGATATAGAAGTAACTATACTTCATTATCATATGCTAAAAACTACTTTTAACTAAAAAAAATATTGATATTGAAATGACTATACTGCACTATCATATATTAAAAACGAATTTTTACGAAAAATGACAATTGATATAGAAATATTTATACTTCATTATCATATACTAAAAATTACCATTTACTAAAAACAAAAATTGATATCGAAATGACTATACTGCACTATCATATATTAAGCACAACTATTAACTAACAAGAATTGACATCGAAATAACTATACTGAACTATCATATATTAAAAACAACTATTTGTTAAAAACAACTATTGATATCAAAATAACAATACTACACGCTACAAAGAAAAGAGCAGAAAAACACAGCAGTCTCAAAAATTACAGGTATGCATGCGGCAATAACATTGTTCTTCATCCAAATATTTCTTCTTTTTTTTTCAGAATATGAGCCACTTCTACAGAAGTCAAGTCAATAAGTCTTAAATATTGGAAACGCCTCAAACTTATGAGTTTATTGACTCACGAAAAAAATATTTACCTACTGTACGACCAAACATTTGCTGTATGCAGCCGAGAAAAATATATCGATTTCACTTTCATCTGAATTCTTCATGTAAGCTGCAAGGAGGGGGGGAAAACGGGGTGAGAAACAATGTTTTTCCCGATACAATATTAGCATTTTGTTTTCAAGAGACGTGTCAAGAACATGCAAGCATTTGAGAGTGGAAAATATATTTGAATGAATATCTTCGTATACTGATCTAGGATGTCCTTTTCTGCATTGCGATGTTTGAGAAAAGCATCTGCTTTGCAAATACGTCGTCTTAAAGAAATTGAAGCAAAAAAGAGATATTATTCATCAGGTTTACAATTTTAACGCACTATGTGTTATGTATTTAATAATTTTTGGAATGTTTTTCTTTTAAATATAAGGTTTATAAAAAGGAAAATTTGTTACATAAAATGCGTAAGCAACATTATTTTAACTTAGAAAAATAATATTTGGAAGAGAAACATCTTAAACTTTTATTAAGAAATATTCTTCATTACTAAAGTAGCTTTTACGCAATTTACAATAATTTTCTTATGAAATATTGTTTTATTTATTTCGCTTATCGTATTTTAAGTGTCCCGTTCTGATATTACTTAATATATCATTTTAGGATGCCTGTAAAAATAATATGGGAAACATTCTTCAAATGCCTGGCACTGAATTTCCTTGTGAATCTCTCACCTGGGCACTGGAGGGACGAAGGAAGAGAGGAAGACTGAAACTAGCTTGGTGAGCAATGATAGTGGGTGAAAAAGATGTGATGGTCTAGCTCAGTGGTTACCAACTGGCGGCCAGCGGGTCAAATCCGGCCAGCGAAGATATTTTTTGTGGCCCGCGAACTAAAATACATTAGTTGTCATTTTTTGCGAACAATTTTCGTAAAAATTCTATACGGCTTTAAAGTACTTTTCGTTCGTTAAAAAAACCTGATTTCTTCGTTTCTGTGAACTTTAACAAATGAATATTGCAAAAAAAAATTTATTTCTCAGGTTTTGCATCCAAGAAAATATTTATTATTATTTGTAAATTCAATACTTTTGCTTTGTACAACTTGATAAAAATCTGACAGTAATATTTAATGTTCCTTCAAACATTAAAGAGTCCTATATAAAATTTTGATGAAGTTGTGGCCCACCATTTGATTGGTGTTTCTAATTGCGGTCCCCGGCCTCATGTAAGTTGGAAATTCCTGCTAGCTGGAGCTTGGCTAGGGAGACTGCAAGCGATGGAGCACGACTTAAAGCCTTATGCACCAGGCTGACGTAAAAAAATTCTTGATGACGATGATGATAAAAATGAAAAGAGAAACGTATTGGAATTACAATTTGATAGATAAGTCAAAAAAAAAAAGAAAGAAAAGAAAAAGAAAGAAAAAACTCTATTAAAATTTACAAATTACCGTAGATGAAAGCTTACGCAATAAACACCAAAACAGGTGGATCGTTGGTTCAATCATTAAGGTGTTTCTACCAATCATTTTTCAACTCTCCTCGGTTTCCACTCGCAATGCTATTTAGTACGCTCACCCTCCTGTTCTGTAATATGGCTGGATTTCAATTTAAAAAAATTTCTCCCTTAAACATTGATTTGCGACCTCCATTGTGGATACTTTTCTGTTTTTATTTTTGATAAGAATTCTAAAAATACGAATTAAGAGTAAGCTTTACAGAACACCCTCTATATCAAAAAAGATTAGAGTTGGTTAATTTATTCGCTAGCAAGAAAAGAGCCAGCACAGAGAAAAAAAATTCTGATAAAATTATTGCACTTTACGGTAATGGCATTTCTGATAAAAAAAATTGATTTAATAATTCTCACAAATAAAACCAAAACATATGGTATTCATTTATTTGGTAACTTTTCTGTTTACATGGTAACGGTTTGTCGGAGTTTTAGTTTTCAAAAATATAGTTTTTTTTACCACATATTTAGTAAAAAATACAAAACTGAAAAGTATATTCTACCACATAAATGGTATATGTAAAATGCTTCAAGGTATCATGTTACCAAATTTTATCAATTACCAAATTTTAACGCATATTTTAAAACCACATTTTGCTGTTAAGTTGAACAAAATCATTGCGAAAGCGTTTTAGTGTTCACACAAAGCCAGGAACACTATAAATTGAACCATATTCTGGGAACTGTACTATATATAAATTGAACCATATCCTTTTGTCCAAACTTTTTTTCTCAATGTGAATTTTTGCCCCTGTTTTCTACTGATGAAATCGTGCAGAAATATAAATGAAATCCAAATCACAAAATAAATAAATAATTGTTTTGAAAAATATGAAAAGACAGTCAAATGTACATAAAGCAATAAAAATTAGTAAATATATTATTAATAAATATATTAAATTTTAAAAATAGAAAGAAATTAGAAATTTGCAACCGTAAGGAGATTTAACTTTAAAAATGCTTCATCATTTAAAAGAATAGAACGTAGGGACAAATTTACCCGCTATCAAATACCTCACCGAGACGAGTAATTTTCACGATTTAGTTAAACTATTGAAAAGGTCTTTTCTTAGACTAGATCATTTAAAATACATGATGGTAGTTGAAAATAACAACTATTTTTTATTCGAGATAACATTGCAGCAACCATATTACGACTTTCGAACTTTAAATGATGATGATTTAAATGGTGATGATGAAAATGATGATTTAAAAAACGAATATTAAAACATTGGCTTGATTTCCATTCGTAGACCACGGTTAACAAGAAAAATATTTTAGCGTATATATTTACCATAGATTTTAGCTTATATATTTAGCGCATATATTATATTTATCATTGAGTTTAATGATATTTCAATTCAATTTTCAAATTATAATGAACATGCTACGCTTCTTTTTGATTGACAGTATGGCTGTAATGTATATCTACATATGGTAATGAATTGTATATCTAGTTGTAATGTATGTCTATGTATAGTAATGAATGTAATGTCTATGTATAGTCATATAAGCTCTTCTTGATACCCTGGAATCTTGTTTGATTCATATAAATACTGACTCCCTTGTGAATGACATTAATGCCTCCGAGAGTGGAAATGCATTTTACCCTGCTTTGACCCTCTCCGACACTGGGGTTTTTCTTGTTTATTTTTTCTCCTTTGTTTTTCAATTTTTTTGTCAATAACTTTACATTTTTTATTTCAAATCACTTTTGCTGCTCATTCACGTTTCGCAGGTCTTGAACATAGACGTCTGTTTTTGAGCACTTGAAACATGTCGACTGTTATCTGCAAGTTGTATATTTTTAATTCGAATGAAGTTCTTCATCAAGTAATATCTATGTATGGTATTCTCTTCTGTGTTCTCCTATCAATAAATTTACTATAAAATACTCATTTGAAAGAGTTTTGTATACAACTCTTCAATTAATCACATTATTTTACATTTTATCTGTTATAATAAATTTTGAGTAACAGATATGAGAAAAAAATTTCACTTGTAGCGTATCTGAAACAATTTATTTTCACGGTAAGAAAATATAAAAATCATTTTAAATTTTTTGGTCATCCAACCATTCGCCAAGCTCATATTAAAAGAACATCTCGTGCGTAACTTTCAGCAAAAATTGAGTAAACAAGACTAGGGTGAATGATTAATGAATTTCAAACATCGTCTGGTATTTGATGTAGTGCTTAAAAAAGAATTATGAACGAAAGAATATGAAAAGATTAATATGTGCTTTCAATTCACTTGTCTGGCTCCATTAAATATCTTGACTCTTGAGTAACTCTTTTTGAAAAAAAATTTCGAAGAATAAATTGCGTATAATTAATAAGCTTAAAGTGAAAAATTATGAAGAGTTACGTAAGAAATTGAAGAAGAAAGCAATCGGCTTATGGTATCTATAATTAAGGAGATAATTCTCGAATAATTAAGCTGTTCGATGGAATTAAAAGTGAAATGAGAGCGTAAAATTATTAAAAATTTTCTTGTCTAGTTTTGAAAAATTCATTCAGCATGGGTATACTTGATAATATGAAACTTTTATTAACTTCAAAAAATAGGAATTCAAATATATGAAATAAGAATTGACATGTCTCGAGCACTCAGAAATAGGCTCCAGAATCCAAAATTCATTAACTTGTGGTGAGTCTTGAGGATGAGTGCCTATTTTTGAGAGCTTGAAACTTGTCTAGTTTTAGCAACTTCATATTTTTGAAGCAATGAAATCTTTGCGATTTACTTTCCTCGGATAGTTTACGTAACATATGAGTGGTATGTGAAAAATATAAAATATGTTTTCATGCAGAAAAAAGGCTAAACATTTAAAAACAGGCATACTTTAGGAAACAATGCTATTTATATTAATACAGGAAGGAATTAATTACAATTAAAAAGTACCTATTTTGTAAAATATTGCAGTTATGAAAATCGTACACTACTAACAAATGCGCAATTTATAAACAGTTCACATAAAAATAAAAAAAATGAATGCACAGTGCGCAAAATATAAAAATGGACATCCTGAATAATTATTGATCTAATGATCCTATTTTCACAACTAGATTGCGTCTACGTCTTATGTTTTTATGGTCAAAATTTTGAATCCACCGAAAAATATTTATGCTGATTCATTGTTGTATTAGTGAATATGGTTACTGATGGCAGTTCATTATTATTTTTAAAGTAAAAAAAAACAAGTTTTTAAAAAAAATTCCATTTCATTTCAATTTTAGTGTTTAATTAAGGGGAACTCTAAGTTGCAGAGGAAGGAACAAACGCACGTCATTGGTGATTAGCATTTTTAGGGTGAACCTTAAACCATTAAAATTATTGTTTAGTATATGAATTTGCGATCTTTCGATCAAAGGTTATTAAAAGTGTTAATCTTTACTATGCGTTGAATTGCGCACTATACTTAATCCTAAGAGTTATATAAAGAGCTATAAAAAAATTAGGTAAAAATTTACTTAGGGTGTTCGCTTTCTTATTTCGCATTTGTATACTTCATGAGACACTATATATTTATAAACATCGTTATATTGATACATTTAATGTATTTAACAGTATTTCAATTCATTATTCTCAAGTTGTACCATTTATAAATGAAGAAAAAAGATCGTAAATTAACATTGCTTTTTAAAGATATATTCCCCAAGAACCCTTTAGATAAAAAGTAAAAAAAGGAAGTTATGTACTCAAGAAAAATAAATACATAAAAAATCCCCACACAATCAAGATAAACTAATCTTCGTATTTAGTGTACACAAAATAGTTTCGAATCTTTAAGAAATCCTCTTCCCTTTCTACTCCATCCCAACATCCGGGACCATCATCGCCCATCAAAAACATTTATCTCTTCAGGCGGATACCTTCTTCAGTAATTCATGAGTTTCTTTTTAAAACATATTTTTATTTCAATGTCAAAAGAAAATATTCCTTTTTCCCTCGTCTGGCATGCCATTTGGCGGAAATAAAGATAGGAAGCGTTTTTTGTACAACCACAGGAGAGCTGCGTGGGGGAAAAATTTAAAAGTGCTTGAATTTCATTTTGGGGTAGATACAAATTGAATTTTTATGAGAGAATGAGAATATACAGATCACGCTGTACTGCATGGATAAAATGAATATACTTATACATTATGTATTTGTGGAATTCTAAGCTGAACCTCAAGCATTACTCATGGGACGTTGCCTCCTTTCATAAATTAATTTTGCATTATTTAGTATATGCAGATTGGTGTTAAGTACTAATGCCAACGAGACAGCAATGCAAAGAAATGTATGCAGTATATATTCCTGTGCTTCAAAAAAAATAAATTTCGATTGTTTTTTCTTCAAGTTTTCTTTGATTTTATTGATAACAAAAATTAATAAAAGTCGTTGAACAACCGACACAATTTTTGGTTTACGACAACTAATGCTCAACTCCATAGCCTTGCAATCTTGAACCCAATCTAGAAGACAAGGAAACTCCTGGATTAGTACCCCCAGAGGTATTATTTGTGATTGGAGCTTGGAGGACTTTGTGACTCGAAATATTTAACGTGCATTAGTCACCATTTACTACACCTCTGGGTATCAAACCCAGGACATCTTGGACATGGATCCAGTGGCCTACCAATCATGCTATCCTTGCCCTTTCACTGATTTTAAGTAAAATGCGCAAACGAAAGTTACGAGTCGATTTTGATTTTTTTAAGACTCTTTAAGTTAAGAATCGATATTAAAATTTTTTATGTCAATATTATTCTTATTTCAATTGGCAATTTTTCCGCACTGAAGAGTTTCGAAATTCAAAAATTAATTTTTTTGACCCACTCTAATATATATATAGTTAAGTTTTGGGTGTTTTGAAACTCATTTTTGATGTTAAATGCATATTCCAGCCTCACGCAATCATGGGTTAAAACTCCTTAACGTTTAATTCAAGTTTTAGCGTTATAATGTCATTTTGAGTATGGATATTAAGTCCGAAAAAGTAATATAATATTTAAGAGACACTTTCATTCATGTTAATATGGGGGGAGGGGGGTATGACTAAAATCATTTCATGAATTCGATTACAACAATAATTTTTCTTCATGCAAGTTTTACAAAGACTCTTTTTTTCTTGCTAATTCAATTGTATTTACTATGTCAGTTACTTTTTTTTTAAATGCTTGGGAAAAATTCAGTAAATTTAATCAAAGTGCTTCATTTAATAAGTGTTAAATAATTAATTTACACATTTCTGTTCATAATAAGCATCTAATCATGGAAATGTTGTACTTAAAATGCAATTACTTTTCTCTATATAGCAGAAATAACTTTAAAAATAAATGCTTATTCAAAAAAGAACGAAAGAAAATCACTTAAATGTGCGTTGTAAAAGCATCCATCACTATCAGTTCCTTTAACAGCTGAAAGAGCGGAATGTTTTTCATTTTGTGACGTAGGAACTACAACTATTCGTCGTAAAATAAAGTAACGAATTTACAGAGCTCATGAAAACTGTTGCAAGCAGGGTCCTCGAATGCTGAATCACAGAACTTCGAGCTGAAGTAAAACTCGTAAATTTTATAGCTGTCAAACTGATAGTTACACATTCTACTAGCTGAAAGAATGAGTTTCTCAAAGCGGGCGCTACCAAAAACTAATAAAGGCTGCAAGTGCCTATTAAGCTTGTTCTCTTCTTTTTTACTCGTGCGTTCAATATTTATTGTTTACATTTAATAAAATAAATAGCTGGATTAGCAGACAAGCAAAGAGGTATATATTTCCAATTTAATTTTCTGCATTAAATGGCACAATTCGAACCCCGCTTTTAACTTAGCGAGAAACCATGAAAACCTGGGGGAGCCCATTGTTATAGATGGAGGGTGGTCATAATAATGGCTCTTCGGTATATATATATATATATATATATATATATATATATATATATATATATATATATATATATATATATATATATATATATATATATATATATATATATATATATATATATATATATATATATATATATATATATATATATATATATATATATATATATATATATATATATATATATATATATATATATATATATATATATATATATATGTGTGTTTTTTATTTGAATTTAGAAGTTTTTACCATTTCTCTTTAGGTTTCAAGTTTAAATTAAATTTGCTTTATTTCTTATACTTTTTCTTATATTTTTGTAAATCATGTTTTCATGAAGTATGTGTGTTAATTAATTTGCACATTTTCGTACATAATAAACATCTAATTTGGAAAATTTTTACATAAAATACTATTATTTTGTTAAGATAACAGAAATAATTTTTAAAAAAAACAATGCTTATTTAAAAAATAATGAAAGAAAATCACTTGAATGTTCGTAGTAAAAGTATCCATCACTATCCATTTTTTTAACAACTAAAAGCGCATTCCAATAGATTGTTTTTCATTTTGCGTCGTAGGAACCACAACTATTCGTCGTAAAATAACGTAAAGAAATTACAGAGCTCATGAAAACAGTTACAAGCAAAATTCAACGAATGCTGAATCAGAGAACTTGGAGCTGGAGTAAAACTCATAAATTTTATTGCTGTCAAACTGATAGTAACACATTCTAGCTAAAAGAATGAGTTTCTCAAAACCGGGTACTACCAAAAACTAATAAAGGCTACAAGTACCTATTAAACTTTCTCTCTTCTTTTTTACTCGTGCATTCAATATTTATTGTTTGCATTTAATAAAATGAATAGCAAGATTAGCGGATAAGCAAAGAGGTTACGTTTCCAATTTAATTTTCTGCGTTAAATGGCACAATTCCAACTCCACTTTCAGCTAGACAGATTTGAATCGTGTTGAGTTACTGCATATGGTGCTGAAGATTAGTTTGGAAAAAAATTGCCTTTTTAATTATTGCCCTTTGCAGAGTGAGATATGATAATAAATTAAATGCTAGGTTATTCTACTCGTCCATTAAAAGAACATTTTCGTAACTTTTGCTTAAATGATCGGATTTTCATAAACTATAATGCAGTCTAATTGTTTCGAAAGCGTCTTTAGTATGCTAGTTTAAGTTTTACATAAATAAATTAAAGATGCGTTTCTTGAGGAAAAAAAAGATCAGGAAATCAGTCGCAGAACGTACAGTCTGAATAAACATAGTTATTTTAGACAGATAAATATTTTTGATTTGAAGAAAACACCATCAGTTGTCCTGATAATTTGAGCAGGAGATGACAATTTTTCTTTTTGCATTTTCACAATATATATGCATTTTTAGGAATTTTTGAAAAAAAAATTACTGAATAACAATTTAATTAATTGTTCTTTTACTATATTCAGAAAAACACTCAAATAATCATAAAAAAGCAAGAATTCAAAGTGTTAACTGTGAGAAAAATCAGTCATTGACCATTTTCCCTTAATATTGTTAAACAACCAGATTTTTTCTAGCCATTTAAGGAAGCCAATTAATTCCATGTTGATCAGTACATACTATAGTCTAAAGGGCAAATTTGTCGATATCATTTCCAATTGAACGGGGATTCGAATTCAAGTATTAATACTACAATATTTCTATCATTCCTTCCTTACACGAAAAACATCCTACACTTCTCTATCGGTGATTCAAAATTATGAGAATACGAAACTTTCATTGATGAATAGATGGCAGCTCTTCAGGGCTGCTTAATATAAATAGTCAAGCATATCTCATTTCCCCTGATAGAGAGCAGCAACCTAATAAGTAAATTAGAACACATTCCACGGTTCATTTGACAAAGCACAACTCAACCACAACCTAAATTCAATGTCTAATCTCTAAAAAAAAGGCTAACGTACCTGACACCGATGTTCAGCTAGATTTCATTTTTATGGTTTAAAACCCATTCTGATTGCAAAATGGTTACGAAACCCAAAAGGTAAAAAAGGCTTCTAACCGTAACCTTTACGTTTAAGTGGGTGGACAGATTGCTGCCGATTATTTTACCATGATTTTTGAATGAATATTAAACCATTGTGAATTAATTTAAGAAAAGAAAGATGTGCGTAATTTAAGCGCATCTTTACTTAAAGATAACCCCAAGCAAAACTCTTCAGTAAATTCCAAAAATTTCTAAATAAATGTTTGCGTAAAATTTCGTAAATAAAATGGTTTGATAAAGTTAAAAGAAAATAAAACTCTGCGTAATATGTTCAAACAAAAACCAGTTTCCAACGAAATGAAAAAGAGAAAATGAAGATAGATTGGCCATGCATTGAGAAAACCTGAAAAATTTAAGAAGAGACATGCTTTGGATAAAACTCCCCAAGGAAAGCGCAAAATGAAAAGGCCAAAGACTGCTTAGAGTTCAAGTATTTAGAAGGAAATCAGAGATATTGATAAAATTTGGAGTGCTACAAGACGTTTTGCTGAAAATCAGGTCAAGGGGAAAAGCACAGACTAGGCAGCATTTTAGTATATAAATTTCGATAACTGGTTCAAGATTTATTACAGGTTAATATTTTATTCTCTAACCGTGGTTGAGCAGCCGACCCAATTTTGTGTTTACGACTACTGATGCTAAACTCGGTAGCCTTATATTCTTAAACCCAATCCAGAAGACAAGGGAGCTTCTGGATCAAGTATTGGGAGAAATTTGCCGTCGAGGAGGACTTTTTGTGGAAACTTACCCACATTTGCGTTATATGGAAATGAAAACCACGTAAAACTCCCATGGTTGACCATACGGCAAGGGGACTTTAACCCTTGATCCTTCTACCACTGAGGATATTTTACGTCAGCACTGTGGTGGTCAGTGCAAGCCGGGTGCAAAATTCATGTCGACTAGCCATCGCTGGGATTCGAACCCGGGTCACCTCATTGGAAGGCGAACGCTCTATCTCCTGAGCCATCACGGCTGCTCAGGTTAATATTGAAGTAAACGATCCTTTTTGTACACTTTTCAAAAAGTCAATAAAGTAAGAAAAGTTAGTTAAAACCTTAAAAAATGTAATCCTTGTTGAACTTCAAAATAAGTTTTATATAATGTAAAGTACAATCACCTGGAAGTGATATTCTTAAGCCATTTTGCAGGGTTAATTTCGGACGCTAATTTCAGCAACGTTTTAAGCTTAATTGCGAGCTTTTCTAACTCCAGTTGAATGCTGTAGTGAAAATTTGGATCACATATTTTAATAATTGCGTGTTTAAATAATAACTTTAAAGAATTGTAACTATATTTAAGATAAGAGTTTCTCATTAATTTAAGCGTTTCATAGCTTTCATTACCCAACTCGTATTTTTAAATTGAACTACCGATAAACATTTTTAAACATAACTTTAAAAATATGTTTCGTAACTTTACTTCATTGATTATATTTTAATGTTGACTTTTTTTTAAAACTAAATTGGTTGTTCCTGCCGGTACGGGAAAACAAAAGCTACCAATCTTTTATTTTAATCTAGATTTTTTGTACTATACAGCCTTTACCTATCAGTTGATGCCAGTTCAATAGAAATGCCATTTTCCCTTTAAGCTTGTTAAAAAATTTTCAACTATTAAATTCAGCATCTTGAACTCTTTAAAGTAAAAATTTACGAAACACTACAAATGGAAAAAAAGGCAATTTTTTCACTTTTTCTTTTAACAATAATTAGTTTTTACAATATATGTGTGTGAGAGTGTGTCAGTTCCTGTAGACCATATTGCCATAATAATTTACAATAAATATAATTTATATTGTGCAGAAATAAAATATTAAATTTGATGAAAAATAAAAATAAATTTTATTTTATAATATCCCACAATAACTAAAAACATCACAGAACAACAGCATTCATTCAAATCTTGTCAAACATTCTTCCTCATCCATCATATCCGATCTTCAAACTTATATCTCATTCTATCTGCTTGAACTATTTTTCTTTTCATATTTTTGGCAAACTAAATGACCAAGGCTTGCGTTTTACATTCTTCAAATCCTGACAATATGCAGTTATTTTTGCCTTTTGTTAACATCGGCATATCATCGCCATAAAAATCATTCATTCAGTTAAATTAACTTCTCAGTTTTGTATTTTTAACTGTATGTTAGGGTAATAAGAAGAACTATAAATATTAAAACCAGAATTTCCAACGAACCGTTACCATATGAACGGAAAAGTTGTAAAATGAATTGTTTAAGTACCGTAATTTTTGGTTTTATTTACCAAAATCATGGTTGTTTGTTGTTTTTTTTACAAGAAATGCCATTACCATACAATACAGTAGTTTTACCCGAATTGTTTCTCCCCGAGCGAAAATTACTATTTTTTTCCATAATTGTAATCAGATTCAAAAATTCTAAATTATGCAAAATCAACCAGAAAACGTACAATTAATGGTTTTATCCCACTTCTGCAATTAAATGTGTCATTCTTTAGAAGATTATTTTTTTTCAATTTTTTGCTAAATAAAAAAAAAATTATTTTTACAAGTTAGCTTTTGTATTTTAGTTTTAAAAATTGCTTTTAGAATTTGAAAATTTTTAATATAAAACTTTTTGCAAAATGTCCCGAAGTAAAATAATTTTCTCATTAGTTGTGCAAATACAATTTATACTTTACTTTAACAATTTTGATATATTTGTCATTTCGTTTTTTCAGTTGATACAATAGAATTTTCTTTTGTTTGCTACAAACATTTATTGCTTCGTATTATTGGATTTAAAAGGAAAAATAGTTGACAGTTTTTCGATATTTATAGGCATTTATCAAGATTGGAGACTTTTCCAATCAATAATTCTTTCTTTATTTGAAGCTATTTTTTGTAAAAAAAAATGTTTTTATCAATAAGAATTATTTCTATTTTTCTGCATTTATACGCAAACTAGCACTTTGTTCGTAATTTTTGTTTATAAACAAAGAAAGTAATTGAATTTCTTATGCTCAATTAACATAACTTATTATGCATTATTTGAGAAAATGTGGAATAAAATAAGGTAGTATCAAAAATAGAAAGATAAATCGATAGTATCAAAAACAGAAAGATCAAGAAGATTAAATAGTTTTTTCCTTGAAAACAGTTTAATTTATCAATTCCGAAACTGAAAGGCGGGTTTTGTTCACAATAAATATTTTGGCATGTAACATATACTTAACAAAATGATTCAAATGTTGTACTTAACATATCATTATAAAATTAAATAGAAAAAAATGCGTATTGTTATTAAAACCTATTCCCTGTATGCAATTACTTTTTTTAAGTTTAATCGAATTTTATTAATGCGAGTAAAAATGTTTTGAATCAAGTAAGGATTGCCGGATAAAAAATTAGACCCCCTGCTCTTAGATAAATCATGAAAGGTAACTTTGTAACATTACCTAAATTTTTCAATTTCAGAAACTTTTCAACATAAACCTTACGATGCCATTATAGGCATTACATATTTGTTAGAAATTAAAATTTCTTTAATTTCATGAATTTAATTTCTTGAATCATTCTTAATACTGATACAATTAAATCAATTATTTAATTTTAGTTACATTTCATGTTGTTATTTCTAATGCCACCTGCAAAATACCAGCAACTCTGCTTTTTTAAACCAAGTGAATTTTAGGCGGAGAGTATGTTTCTTGTTTTTTAGTGTCGCCATTTATGGTCCAGAATACAACTCAAGTCATATACATGGCATAGCCCATTTATAGGGCGGATCTATTCATTAATTTATTCATCCATAGATCGTAATTTTGACTTGAACGGTAGAACAATCAGTCACTTTTTATAAAAAGCGAGTATAAATAATTTTATTCTTTTCTTAACAATCAAAGTAATGGCTAAATTTTTAATTCAATACAAGTGTATAATTCACATTAATCCAGTATCATTAATTCAGTGTCGCTTCAAATCGAATATTAAAATATATTAACTTCAAAATGATGCTTTATTTCTATAATCACAAAAATGTTTTGGTTACAGGATTATATTAAAATCAACCGCTCTTTTTCGATCACTAAATTGTAACCAGATTATTTAAATTTAATATTATATTAATCACGTGGGGTTGGTTTTATTTTTGGCTACATTATCTATCGATAACTTGCTAAGTTCTGGATCTCTTCCCTTGCCCCTAGGCGTCCGTTAGCAACTATGCATTCACTGGTAGTTTGAATTTCTTGGCCTTAGAACTATGGGGGTTGGATGCCCAATGGCCCGTCAGTCCGACCATTGAAAGTGTTTCAAAACATGAATTTTTAAGGAAGAATGAAGTCATGTGTAAATTTTTGACCAGCTCTACCTGAGTTCCAGAAAGCAATTTTAAATGACGCTATTTTGCGGAACTTTTCTACTGCTGTTTATATAGGAATATGTTTGATCTTCATTTTATGAATTTAAGATATGATAATTATTTTACAATCCCAATACTAACACGGTAGGACAAGACTTATTCTTGGAGACTTATGTTTAATACATATAATAAAATAAAATCCATTACATCATGATGAAAAAGAAACGTCTTCTCTCCAAATCTGTTTCACAGTTTTAATATGCATAATTCAAAACCATTACGTCCCGCAGTGGACTGATCGTTAAGACACGGTTCCCAGCAGATCACCGAAGTCAAGCATCACTGGCTGCGGTCAGTGTGCGGGTGGGTGACCACTTGGATCAGTCTGCGTAGGGACCGAGGGTGTGCGGTATTGGTCCTCGTTAAACTGTGCTACCGTAAAGTGCTCGACTTCGCGCGCAGGTCGTCGGGCTACCGAAGCGGGGGTGCCATCCCCTCTGCAGAGGATCAAAATTGTGATGGCATGTCTTCGGATCATCCTCATGGATGTTTCCCAGACCGTCGCCAATAGCCCATTGTGCAGCTCAAGTGCGACGTAAATGAACTACAACTACAATCAAAACCATTACAACGACTTTTTCCAGTTAGACCGTCTAATCTAATTGACTATTTATGTTGAATATAAGCACTTAATGCACGTAAAAAGTAATAGCATATATCTTTTAAAATTATTAAGTAAATGTGTAAATTTATGATGAACTTATGTTAATGTTTGTCGAATTCGTATTTTTTCACTAACAGATCTTAATATATAATAATCTTAATATACAACAAGTGAAACTTGACTAGAAATTTCGCTCAAATATAATTAAATATATTCGCTCGAATATAACTTTAATTCATCCCTTCGCCAGAGAATGCTTATAACTTTCGTGAGCAGATTTAAGCTCTTTAAGATACATCAAATAACAAGTGCTGAGGAATTTTGGTTAGATTTATAATCGGACCCGTCAACTTTACACAATTTGACTTTCACTAATGGATCTAAGCACATTAACAACAAGTTAGGCTTGATCAAGAATTTCCATTAAATGTAATTAATCAAATTCAATTTTGTCAACTCTTCTTTTAGACGCAGCGTTTGAATTCTTCACTGAGAAAAATAGCATGACGAAAACTGTCAGAATATGGTAATATTTATCGTGTTTCCTGCCCTGAAGGAGCACCAAAAGGCTCGGTAATTTTTAATGAAGTGATTTGGTAATGGTTTCGTTAAAATTGAGAAAAAAATACAGTTTTATAATATTTGATAAAATTTTATAAATGTGGTAATTTTATCATGATACCTTAGAGAATGGCATACAAATAATTTATTTCGTAAAATTTACTTTTCTATTTCGTATTTTTTACTAAATGTGCAACAATAAGAACTATAATTTTTAAAACCTACATTTCCGGTAAAATGTTGCCACATGAATCGCATTACCACATGAATCATGAATTAAATGAAGCGGGATTTTACCAGAAATGCCATTACTATATTGTAACCAGAATTTCTTGCTCAGCGCGCTAATGAATCTAAACAATTTCACAGTGAAAAAAAACTGTACTCAAGACCTTTGATCATGAGCAATAAAGTTTAAAGTTTCTTCTAATCGAACAACAGTATTTAATTTCTGATAATGGATCCAAACACTGTCATAGATCAATAAAAGTGAGACCAGTAAATTGTATTAAAAGCAACTAATTAATTATAATTCTCTTTTCAGCTAAAAAAAAAAACTTAATTTAGCTAATGGAATCAAAGAAATTTTTTCAATATCATAGGCAAGACGTGATATATAGGTATTTTTATTTAAATTGAACTAATAAACTGATAAATATTTTAATACTACTCTGAGGAAAAAAGTATGGTATAAACTACCAGAATATGATAAAAATTTACTAAGTTTCTGGTTGTATGGAAACACCAAATAGCTCGGTTATTTTTACCGAAGCGCTTTGGAAATGATTTTGGTGAAATTAACAATAAAATAGAGTTTTATAAAGAGCGTAAATGATAAAATTTAGCAATTTTATCATGATACGTTAAAGCATGGCATAGAAACTATTTATTTGGTTAAATTTACTTTTCAATTATGGAATTTTTACTAAATGTGTGGTAATAAGAACTATAATTTTGAAAGCTAGAATTTCCGGTTTACCGTTACCATATGAATAGAAAAATTATAAACCGACTGGCTTAAATATCGCATATTTTGGTTTTATTAACCGGAATTATGTTGTTGTTTTTTTTACCAGAAATGCCATAACCATACGCTATGATAATTTTACTATAATTTTTTTCTCCGTATAACAAAACAAGTTTCACGTTTTTTTCCGTATAAATTAGTCCCGCAGTGGACTGATCGTTAAGACACGGCTCCCAGCAGATCATCGAAGTCAAGCATCACTGGCTGCGGTCAGCGTGCGGGTGGGTGACCCACTTGGATCAGTCTGCGTAGGGACCGAATGTGTGCGGTATTGGTCTTCGTTAAACTGTTCTACCGTAAAGTGCTCGACTTCGCGTGCAGGTAGTCGGGCTGCCAAAGCGAGGATGCCATCCCCTCTGCGGAGGATCAAAATTGTGATGGCATGCCTTCGGATTATCCTCAGAGATTTTTCCAGACCGTCGCTTATAGCCCATTGTGCAGTTCTAGTGAGACGTAAATGAACTACAACAACAACATATAAATTAAATATTCAATTTAGGGAAACAGCTCAAATATAACAATTAAATGTATTGCATTTGAATAAAGAAAAGGCTTAATATATCGCTTACATATATTAAGGCTTAATATAAGTACATAATAAAAAATTATTAAAATGTTTAGACGATTCTATTATAAGCACTTTAAATTTCATTTTAATAAACAGACGTTTTTCTACTCGATTAAAATTTCAAAAGTTCTTTTAATGAAATACGATCATATGTGGTTTAGAAAAATATCTCATTTTAAAAGCTAACCAAACAGACATAAAAATCATGGAAGATCAGTCACTGTCAGTTAACATGTAGCAGTCTAACCAGCTCGGAGCCATAAGATTTGAACTCAAAAGACTTTCCCCATCTTTGCTTGTTTAAAATACAATGTTATGCATTGATTGATCTTCCATTGTATAACAACGTAGCAAAATATAATAATGAAATGTTTATTCAATAGAATACATTATTCATAAAATTCTTGAATGAGAAATATTACATTGATGTGTTTGCTTACAAACTTAGTGTTAGAAATATTTTTTCTTTGAGAAATCTACTTTTCTGTACAGAAAGTTTTTATTTAGGTTCCTTTGCGGTATATGCTCCAAGCTATAGCAAAATTACGTCTAAAATTGTAAATGATTTTTGAAAATAATGGATTTATATTGACAATTTTTGATTTTATTTAAACTGACTAGATAGGTGATTAAACCAGTTAAAATAAGTTGGATAAATATTTAGTTCAAAAAATGAAACTATGAAGTACACAAATTGCAGATCAAAGTTTCAGTGAAAAGATGCCGATACATTTCACAGTAAAGTCGATTTTTTTCCGGGACAAAAAAATCTGATAAGCCGTTATTTTACCGTAAAAATAGGCGTAAAATCAATGAAATTTTCTAATTAAACAAATATTATAGTAAAAGTTATGGTATAATATTTTTAGGTAGAATGAATTTTATGGATGATTCACTCAAAGTGCAGTACTTATTACACTGATATAATTTTAGTTCTAAAATTACGACAAAATTACCGGAAGCAATCTTTCAATCCAATTGACCGTAAAGTTTACAATAAAGAATATTTTTTACCTTTACAATTTGAAATCCGTTAACAAATAGTATTATTAAAAGACCGTAAGAGATGGGAAGTGCTAAACTTTCTGTGTTAAACAGCTTTATGATGCTGTCAACCATGCGTGATTGAGAGCGTCATATTTTAATAGTCCAGGGTCCCAAATTGTCAAGTGCAGGACACTGAGAACTCTTCATGTGTTGAATGGAATGGGGGATATATTGTGGTGTCATCGGCATACTAAATACTCCGTTCTGTCGGTTATGAGATTGACAGACTAGCCCTCTTAGCAGTAATACATACCTTGCTACATGAAACTAAGCTAGTCTTTTCGTTTGGTTATGAGCATTGGAGTTTAATTGTGGTTCAGTTGTGTTTTATAAAATGAGCCGGGAAATAGGATTAATTTGTTTATCTGGATTTTTGTTTGCCCTATCATAAGAGACGGGAAATACTAGACTTTTTTGAGTTAAGAAGCTTTATGGTGTTGTACTCTATACGTGAATGTGAGTATCATATTCTAATAATCCAGGGTTACACATTGATGATGACAGGACACTAGAAACTTTACATGTATTGAAAGGAATGGGGGGAAATATTGTGGTGCCGATGCTGGGGTTCAAACCCCCATTCTGCCGGTCATGACCCAAGTCGATCGTTACAGATTAGACATTTCGGTTATAATTTGTACTTAGCTGGAAGGAATTAAATAGCTTCATTAAGTGGGCCTAGTTGCTGTGATAAAATTCTGGGTGTTTAACCGTATTATATGAAAGCAGTTAATAACCGGTTCTTCTCACAGTTAACAGTTTGAATACCATCTTATTTATGATCATTTGAGAGTTTGTTTGAGCAAGTTAAAATCACAAATAAATAAATTGTTATCTAACCATTTTTCCCGAGAAATTTCTAACAGTGTACAGTAATTGGATCCGGAATTTTTTGCAGTGTAACAGTGTAGATATAATTTAAAATAATTGCATTGTTGGTAATCAACATCTGAAAGAAATAGCATTCTGCGTAATTAAGATTTAAGTGAGGATGCTTAAGTTACTAGGTGACAATGCACGATGCTATTTTCACCATTTGTTGACATTCGTTTCCTCGTTTTAATTTATCCGTCCCAAATCAAAAAAAAAAGCTTAGTCCCCGGTGAAAAGTAAAGGGGAAGAGCTTAGCTTTACAACTTAATACTGTTCAATACTTCACGACTTTGAGAGAAAGAAAGATTCTGTCCTATAATTTTGAAAAAAATATTTTTATCAAAAGGAATTCAAAGTTTTTTTTAAAAGAAATTGTGTTATTTATTTAATTTAAAAATAGCTTTAAATAAAAAAAATTTTAATGAAAGCATGAAAACTGTGAATATGGAGGACAATTTTTTTATTTTTTATAACTTAATGGAAGAAACAACCGGACTTATCATTGCAAAGCTATTACTTCACCTACTGCTTTGAGATAACTAAAGATTCTGTCCCATGATATTGTGAAATATTCTTTGCAATAAAAATTCAGATATCTAAAATAAAATATTTATTTTCTGTAATTTAATTTCAAAAGAAAATCAGTAGTTTTAAGAAAATCATTAAAATCTCTCTTTAAATGAACGAATTTCAAAGTTTGAAATAAAAAGAATAATGCTCCTGTGCGGCATCTATTGTTAAACTATAAATGTTATATATTCTTTTCTTCTACACTAAGCGTTTATGATTATAGTAACAATAATAAAAACAAATTAAGAGATGTGATGATTTTTAAAGCTTCAAATATTTTCTCATCCGAATTTCTTTAAAGTTAATTTAAACAACATAGAAGTCAGAATTATTTTACTAAATAGAAATTGTTGTAATATGAAACTTATTTTGTCCATAAATTATAGTTTGAATTATGAGGACAATTGTTGGTTAAACAAAAAAGAGATAGTAAAAACATGGTTTTTAATCTCTCACATTAATGCAATTTTTTAAGTATCACATTTTTTCAAGTATTAACCAAAAACCAAAAAATAAAATGCTGCTATTTTGATGGTTATCACGTGTGTCCGCGCCCTCATTGGCGAGATTGTAATGCGCCAAGCGTAGCTTTCTAACATTCTTTTCTCATTCAATAAAAAATTACCAAACGTTACAGTCCACTAGACTCTATTAGCTCCGACATCTTTGGTCCTAGCGACCTGGAGCAGAACTAGCCTCAATATGAGCACAATTAACTCAATAACAAATCTTAATCGCCAACGTGGGGCAATTAAAACAAAAATAAACAAAATCCAAAAATTTTTGGAAGAACATTCAACGCAGCAGGATGCAAGCGCCGCTGCCATCATTCTCAAAAAGAAACTGAAAGTAGCAATGGAACTACAAGCATCGATATCAGAACTGATAAAAGGATATACGCTACTTCCGGAAGAAATTGATCTGAAAGATAATCTAGATGTTGCTCAAGATATAGAAGATGAAATCAAAGAAATAGAGGTAAAGATTAATATTTTACTCTCTAAAATTGATATTAATAAACCTAATGAAACGGAATCAAATGCTTCATGTACCAATGTATATAAAATTCCGGATTTACCCCTACCTTTCTTTTCCGGAAAATATGAAGAATTTCAAAATTTTAAAATTCAATTTAATTCTATTATTGGAAATAATAAAGAGTTGAGCGACACACAACGACTGTGCTATCTTAAAAGTTGCCTCAAAGGTGAAGCAAAACGCCTTGAGTCAGCCCAAGATACATTTGAATCTTTATGGTCTTCACTTGAAGATAGATACGAGAACAAACGAGCAGTTATCGATTGCCATGTTAATAAATTATTAAATTTTTCAAGAGTCCCTGACGCTCCTAATCAGCTCATGCAATTAATCGATAACACTAAATGTAATTTACGAGCATTAAACTTGCTTGAATTTAAATCAAATGAGCTATCAGATACATTGATAATGCACATTTTATTCCAAAAACTCGATCCAGAAGTTAGAAAAAGTTTTGAAATGAAATTGTCGAAAAACGAAATACCCAAACTAGACAATTTTCTAAGTTTTTTGGAAGAACGTTCTAGAATTATGCAAGGTCTTAAAATTAAAGAGGAAAGAAAGAAGCCCCATTTTAGTTCAAGGCCAAATACAGAGAAAATGTATTTAATTAAATCGAAAGTGAATAACCCATGTTTATTAGGTTGTAGGGAAAGCCATAAACTTTATAAATGCGATAAATTCAAACGAATGAGTGTAAATCAGCGAATTGAAATAGTAAAAACTCATAATTTGTGTTTTTCATGCTTAAATAAGCACTTTCCTAATCCTTGCATGTCTAAATACACTTGCTTTTGTAAAAGCAAAGATCATCATTCTTTACTTCATGAAAATATGAGAAATGAGTCATTTACATTTGATACAGCAGTAGAAGAGAAAAAGGAGACAGACATCTTGTCACCCCTCTCCCCTCCTTTCATTCCTTCGAACACTTTGTTTACGAATAAAAACGAAAATGCTAATTGCGTGATTTTAAATACGGCGGTTGTTTATATTAAAGACGGGCAGGGCATATTTAGACCATTAATAGCCACTTTAGATAGCTGTTCAAGTTCGAATTTAATAAGCAGTAGAGCTGCTAATTTATTGGGTTTAAAGAAACAAAAAACAAATGTTCCGATTTCTGGTGTTAATGACTCGTGCATTACAGCTAAATCATTTGTTCGTACCGAGTTAACAAATGAAGAAAATAATAAATCTTATTATTTAGACTTGTTAATAGTTCCAAAAATTGCGGTTCTTCCACCCACATTTGTAAACATATCGAATTTAAGTTTATCTGAAACAATAAAACTTGCCGATAATAATTGGAATAAACCAAAACGAATTGATGCTCTTTTAGGAGCAGAATTATTCTTCGAACTATTGGGTACGAATAAAATTAAAATTAAAGATTCCCAATTAATATTAATTGAAACGTTTTTTGGTCATATTGTATCGGGAGTTGCGAACAACTTTAATTCGAATTTAGAGAAAATTAACGATTCGTGTTTTTTACTTGCTGAAACCGAAAATCTTGATAAGGCGTTAACTTCCTTTTGGGAAATAGAACACGTAAACGAAAATAAACCAATAGTTGATGACGAATTAAACTATTGTAATGAGCATTTTTTAAATACTCACTACCGAAAAACAGATGGTAGATACGTGGTTGAATTGCCGATTAAACAACAATATTCAGCTAATATTTCATTAGGTGATTCAAAACAAATTGCGTCTAAGAGATTAAAACAATTATGGAATCGCTTAGATCGTGATCCTAAATTAAAAGAATTGTACATTAGTTTTATTCGCGAGTACGAATCTTTAGGTCACATGGAAGAAATTTGCGATGATTCAATTCCGGATGAAGGATATTTTTTACCCCATCATGGTGTATTGCGACCGTCCAGCACTTCAACTAAATTAAGGGTTGTTTTTGATGGGAGTTGTAAAACTACGAATGGAATGTCCTTAAATGATTTTTTATGTAAAGGCGGAATCCTACAGGACGATCTTTTTACAATTATGGTTCGTTTTCGAAAGCATATTTTCGCATTTACGGCCGATATAAATAAAATTTTTCGGCAAATCGAAATAAATCCGTTGCAAACTAAATATCAAAAAATTTTGTGGAAAGAGGGGAGGGAGGAACCTCTCAAGGTGTACAATTTGAAAACCGTTACCTATGGTTGTGCATCCAGTCCCTATCTTGCTACAAGAGTTCTACATCAAATTGCAACCGATGAAGAAAAGAATTTTCCTATTGCCTCTAAGGTTCTAATGGAGGATTTCTATATGGATGACTGCCTTTCGGGGTCAAGCAGTATTGAGGAATTTAATGAACTAAGACAACAACTAACTAAGCTCCTTCAAAAGGGACAAATGAAATTACATAAATGGCGTTGTAATGCCATTGATACTTCAACGGAATCATCTCAATCGTTTCTCTTCAAACAAGATTGTGCAGATACTACCATAAAAACTCTGGGAATACTGTGGAATAGTAGAAATGATACTTTTCACTTCAATGTCACAACGGCTTTAAGCTCGAATTACACTAAGCGTGAAGTGCTAAGCCAAATTGCTAAAATCTTCGACCCATTGGGCCTACTTGGTCCTGTTATCTGCAGTGCTAAAATATTCATGCAGCAATTGTGGCTTTTAAAATGTGAATGGAACGAAATGATTCCACCTCACGTCTACCAAAAATGGGACAAATTTTTACGATCTCTTTCTTACATAGAAACTTTGCATATCCCAAGATGCATTATGATCCTGGAACTAACGATTATTCGACTTCATGGCTTTGCAGACGCCAGTGAAAAGGCCTACGGTGCCTGCATCTACATACAAACTGTTTCCAATTCCAATGTGCCTTCCAGTCAGCTAATTTGCAGCAAAAGCAGAGTGGCTCCTATTAAGACCATAAGTATCCCCAGACTTGAACTTTCAGCTTGCTTACTATTGTGTCAACTCGTGCATCGAGTTATTTCATCTCTAAAATTTAAATTCGATCAAGTCATCTTGTACTCCGATTCCACGATCGCATTAGCTTGGATCAAGACCTCACCCCATCTTCTTAAGACTTTCGTCAGCAATCGAGTGGTACAGATACAAGAACTGTCCAAGGACTTTCTCTGGAAACACATTGCATCAGAATTTAACCCGGCAGATGCCTTGTCCAGAGGTCAAGATGCCTTTGTTTTTTCTACCAATAAACTTTGGTGGAAAGGCCCTGTGTTCCTGAGTGAGAACATAATTAAAAACAATGAACCTGAACTAGATTTAATTCCTGATTGTGAACTTTTTCAGAAAGAACTGAAACCAGTTCTGCTACTGACTTCAATCACCAACAATGACTTTATTGATGACTTTTTAAATCTTTCAAATAATTACATGAAACTAATAAGAATTTTAGCTTTTATTTTTAGGTTTCTTTCAAATTGTAGAAATGTGAATAAATTTAGGGGTCCTCTCAATGTAAAAGAATTAGATAAAGCCAGAAATGTTATTATGAAACAGGTGCAAGGTGAGTACTTTGTTGCAGATATCTCAGCCTTAAAAAAAGGTAAGCCTGTTCCTGTAAATAGTAAATTGAAATTTTTGAATCCATTTTTAGATCAGGATGGTTTGCTCAGAGTTGGTGGTCGATTGACCAATTCTAATTTGAATTATAATTCTGTTCATCAAATAATATTACCACCTGGTCATAAACTTTCTAAGATTATTTTTTCTTATTTTCATTTTAGAGATTTGCATGTTGGTCCTCAAGGACTATTAAATACAGTACGACAAATTTTTTGGCCAATCAGTGGCAGAAAATTATCTCGTCAAGTTGTGCACGATTGTGTGCAGTGTTTTAAAATAAGGCCAAAAGTCTCTTCACAAATAATGGGTGATCTCCCTCCTGAGAGGGTGATTCCTAGCCCACCCTTCTCGAACGCAGGACTTGACCTGTGTGGTCCATTTTGGATTAAATATCGTAACCAGAGAAAGGGGTTATATAACAAAGTATATGTAGCTATTTTCATATGCATGGTCACTAAAGCTGTACATTTTGAATTATTGTCTGACTTAACAGCTAGTGCTTTAATAGCTACACTTAAACGGTTTTTTGCCCGCAGAGGTAAAAGTTGTACTATATCTTGTGACAATGCGTCCAATTTTGTAGGCGCTTCGGCGGAGATAAGCAAATTCTTAAAGTCTTTAAATGCTAAAAAAGATAATTTATCTGGTTTCCTTTCATCGGAACAAGTACTGTGGAAATTTCTACCCCCTCGTTCACCAAATTTTGGCGGATTATGGGAGAGAGGAGTCGGACAATTCAAATATCACCTTAAAAGAACCATTGGTTCTACGAAATTAATAATTGAAGAATTTTTAACTATAACTATTCAAATAGAAGGTATTCTTAATTCCCGTCCTCTTTCTCCTATGTCATCTGATCCAGAAAATTATGAAATTTTAACTCCTGGACATTTTTTAATTGGAAGAGCAATTAATGCACTTCCTGAGCAAAATTTGATTGATTTTAAAGAAAATTTGCTTAACCGATGGCAGAAAACTCAAAAAATTGTTCAAACAATTTGGAAAAATTGGTGTAACTCTTATCTCAGTCATTTACAACAAAGATCAAAATGGTTGTTTCAAAAACAAAATGTAAAACCAGGTATGATGGTTCTGGTAAAAGAAAGCAATTTACCTATATGTAAATGGGTTATAGGACGAATTTCTGAAATTATCACCGGTAAGGATGATAATGTCCGTGTGGTTTTCGTACGCACACCTCATGGAATTTTCAAAAGAAGCATTTCAAATATTGCTGTATTACCAATTGTTAACAATACTTAAATTTATATGTTGAATTCAAAATGTGAAAAAATAATTGTATTAATATTGCTTAAATTTGTATTTTTATTATTATTTCTATTATTATTGTTATTTTTATGATTATTGAAACATTCAAATGTCAGAATATTTCAATGGGGGCCGGGATGTCCGCGCCCTCATTGGCGAGATTGTAATGCGCCAAGCGTAGCTTTCTAACATTCTTTTCTCATTCAATAAAAAATTACCAAACGTTACAGTCCACTAGACTCTATTAGCTCCGACAACGTGTAATGAGTTAAAAATGCACATTTCTAATTATTTGTTCTTGGTAGATTGCTCGACGATAAACAAGAGCAAAAATTTAAATCTGGCTAATGTTGCAATCACATGAACATGTGGCGGAAAGAGAAAATAAGGGAAGCAAAGACTGACATGGTAAAGGTGCATGAAAGAAAACTTCGTAGCAGGTTAGTCAGGAATCGAAGCAGATTGTTGGGTCAAGGAAAGGAGTGTATGGAGGGTAAAAAAATACTATACACCTTATGTACCAAGGATGAGTATAGGAAAGATGTAAAGTTCAGTGAATTACATCTTGCCAATTTTAATAGTATTAAAAATGAAGAAAATAAATTTAAGAAAACGGAAGATGCAAAGATTTTTAAAAAAAACTGAATAAACGAAAAAGCTTTAAGAATGCGTTTTATACATTTATTATCTAATAACCTACAATTTACAGTATACAAAAAAATGTTTAAAGAAAATGACTTTTTGAACTATAAATTCAAAAATTTCAATTTTAAAACTTTATTTTTTTGTTCACATATTTTTAAAAAAAAAATATTTAGTAATTATTTACAATTATCAAGAAATAGTCAAAGATGCAAATGATATCTCATTATTATCTATTCCTCAGCTGTTTAAAAATATAAAACTTAAAAGGATTAAAGTATGAAGCTCATTCACATGGAACTATTTAATTTTATTGAACGAAAAGTGGCTAACAGGTTGAAAAATTAAGTCTCTCTAGGGGAAAATAAAATTTTTCTCTCTCGACACTTTCTTTCAAAACATTTTTGAGAAAATGATCTTTTTATTAAACTTTTAAAGAATGGAACTTTCCGAAGTGAAAGTTTCATGAAAGAGAATTACTTATCTTTATCGCAATAAAATCTAAAACTTTGCCTACTTATTTTTATAGACATTGAATATTTAGACGGAAAACTTGTCAAAGAACTTTTAAGAGCACATCACAGAATTTTAAAATTACAAAGACGTATCCTACAGAGTGACAAAATATTTTTAGAAACTTTTCTTCAGATTTTGCTATATCATAGGTAAATAACCCACCTGAGATAGCTATTCAATAGTGTGAAAATGAAAGCTTAGTAAAAGCGATAAAATCTTTTAGATCTTTCAGAATATTTCCTGTTTTTTTCCACCCGGATCTTCCAGAAAGTCAAGTCTAACAACCCTTAAGTGATTCTTACAAAAACTCTTGCAAGGTATTTCGCTTGTTTTATAGCTTTAGCAGGTGATAAATTTTTTTCGCTGCCTTTTTATCTGTTTTCAGGTACTTTAATCTAAGCATTGACTCTTAAACGTGAAGGAACACTTTCTTTTATTTTTTCTCTTAATGTAATTATTGAAGAAGTAGAACATAAAACTACAGTTTCTCTTTTATAGAGATCTTAACGCAACTACTTTTTTTGCAATGTTTAATCATAATTACTATTTTTTTAAATAGTGATTATGATTAGCAAGCTAATCATAATTACTAATAACCATTTACTCCTCTGTTTTCATTTTTATTTATAATTTGAACATAATTATTAATGAAGTTTGTTAAACCGTACCTCTTATATACCTAATGTAAAAAAATACGGTTAAGTTAAAAAATTACTATTTTTTTAACTATAATTTGTTTTTTGCAGGAATCATAGTTTAGCTACAATTTTACTGAGTTTAATCAAAAATATTATATTATTTAAATTGTTGAATAATTTTGGGTTCTAATAGAATTAAAAATTTATTTACAAAGTATAATATTTCGATTTGCTTTTGATAATTTCCAAAATATATATATATATGAGCAATTCTACAAATAAGCGCCAATTGGGCCGTCAAAAAAAAATTTGGGGGGGGGGTGGCACGTTATTTCTACATGATTTTTCTTCTTTTTTACACCCTAAAAAGGCAGGAAAAAATCGTGAACATGAAATTTTTTCCTTGTGATATACTTTAAATGACAAAATACCAATTTTAAACTTTTTCCGACTTTTTCAATTTACGAACTTAGATTAAATTTTTTTATTTTTGTTCTTTATACTAAAATATAATCTCATAGTACGAAATGGCTCAGATTTATCTGAGCCATTTATTCAAATAATATTATTATAATGTCTCTCTTAACATAAATATAATATTATTAAAGCATTACATATTATAAAGCATTACATAAGCAATATTATTAAAGCATAACATAAATATAATATTATTATAATGTCTCTCTAAAATGTATTTACAGAAATTTCATACTATAAGATTATATTTTAGTATAAAAGACAAAAATAAAAAAATTTAATCAAAGTTCGTAAATTGAAAAAATCGGAAAAAATTTAAAATTAGTATTTTGTCATTTTATGTCACAAAGAAAAAATTGCATGTTCACGATTTTTTCTTTCTTTTTAAGGGTGCAAATAGGAAGAAAATTCATGTAGAAATAGCATGTCCCCCCCCCCTCCACACAAAAAAAAAGATTTTTTTTGGCCGCTTAATTGGCGTTTATTTGTAGAATTGCTCATATGTAGTTTATTTGTTGCACAAGATAATTTTGAAAGGTGACCAAGTTTGTCACCAAAGGCGAAGTCACTCATGAAGTTTTAACTATAGGTTAATAGAAATCTAACTAAAATCCAAAATAATTTAATACGTCCTTCAGAAACTTTTCAAAAAGTTAATATATATTAAATTTATAAAATGCTTTATTTATTTAATATTGAATTTTGTAAGTGTCTAAGCAAATAACTTTTGCATTAGACATTTGCATTAAAATCAAAAGTAGATTAATGTAATTTATCCATGAGAATTTTGGTAAATTATTTTAAACTATCTATAGCTTTCCGATGCGTTTTATGTTTAAATTTTTCAATTAATTTATTATAAGTGTTGATAGATATGCAAAAAGTATAATTTTAAATCCAGTGTTCTACAAAAGTTTCTCTTTGATATTTGCTTAGGCCACAACGCTATTTTTACATCAAAAATTGCTTCTTACGCCTTCCAAAAATCCAAAAATATCTTCTCCAACATGCAAGACTTCATTATGCATCTTGAAGATAAATAAGAAAGCTAATAATAACAAAATCAATAATATCTTTCAATGCTAATACTTAAAATCTTCATTTCCCTTATTTAATAATACCTAACAAGTTACAAAGTAAAATTCCGCTACTAATTCCACTATTATATAGTCACAAGTTACGTAATTTTTTTTTCTAGATAGAAAAGGCCTCTCAGAGTAAATCTAACTCAAGATTAAAAAACGGTCACTGTCTTCATCGGATATAAATATATATAAAAAAAATGGAACTCGTTTCAAGCGAAAGCGAATGTTAAAGGAGTACTCCATTTATCCGGAAGATTGGGGCAATTAATGGATCGAGAAAGGAGAGTAAAAGAAAAGATGCAATTACTTTAACTTTTCCAAAAAAGAGGATCCGCAGTTTCGATTGACAAAAGGCTACAAATCGATTGGCGAATGTGTAAAGATTATTCTGCACTCTTCATGTTGAAAAATTAAAATAAGAAAAAAAACTTTTATTTAATGTGTGCTAAGAGACATTAACTGAATAGATAACTAAGTACCTTTACAATGGAGCAAATATTCAGGAAAGTTTTTTTTTATTCAATTAGTAAAAATCATTTCCTTTTCAATTTTTGTTGTTTTACTTGTGGTCTCGACTAATAAAACCTTTTATGCTATGTTACAATAATAATTTCTATTTCTGTGTTTAAAAACTATTTTCTTATGTTACTAGGAGGCCCCCTGTTCGCTTTGCTCACAAATCCCGCGATTGGTACAAACATATTTTGTTTCTTGAGGATAAACAAATTGTTACATCCAAATTAAAAGTATTTTATTAGCCAATCCCTTTGTATTTTATTATATTTATACAAATTTAGCTTTATAGAATTCGTTCTTGATTCTACCGAAATAGTTTTTAACTTTGTTTGGTTATCCTTGTAACTTTATTGATTTTTTTTCCTTAAGCAAATTCTCCTATTTAAATTATTTCTTTTAATTCGCCTACAACCAAAAATAAATATAAATAAATATTAGTAATTTGATTTTACTACTAATGGGAAAATAATGTTATTTAGGCTTTGGAATTTTACATTCGTTATTTTAATTCCATATGTTAGCTGAATAGAGTTTTACACTAACTATAATTCATCCACATTAATTTAACTATACTTAAACTATAATTAAACATGAAACTTAAAACTTAGTGACTTAATTAGCATTTCACACATCAAAATGATCGATAAATAACTATAAATACCATTAAATGAGAGATAAATAAATTTTTTACTAGCAAACGATATCTTTTTAACTTTAATTAATTTCATGCTGATGGCAGTTAAAAAAATTTTCATCTGTATGTGAAAAACCAGGATGTGATTATTTTGTTCAATAAGAATGCACGGACCATTTATCGTTTTCATCTTATTTCTATGTCGAAAGGAACGCGCCTAAAAGCGAACGATTTTTGTGAATCAATATATATTCTGCCATATAGTTTGTAATGAACAGAAAACTACTTCCAGAGGTCATTAGGACAAGTCAAGATAAAGTCATTAATTTTATCAAAGAAAAATGACCCTCTTGTGCAGATACTAAAAAAAGGAACGAATCACCCTGAGTAACTTTTGATATAACGATTATGTTTTCACGAACTAAGTACTTTGTGGTAATAAGAGAACACCGTGGTGATTAATTAGTGCAGACAGCTAACTAAGAGGATACCACCCCGAACATTTTGAAAAATTGAATTTTCATTTAATGGTTTTTCTGTTAACTTTCAGTGGTTAGAATGATACGTTGAGATGATTTTCCAATTAACACATGTCACTTCTTTTGTAAACAATAGTTTCTTTTTTCTTCGTCGTGAAAAATCTCAAAACTAAGATAGAATTGTTTCTTGAAGAAAATACTAATTTAAAAATTCAATAAGAATTTAGGGGTTAAGAAAAAATTAAAGATGCAAAATAATAAAAATGTTGTTGTTGCTTCTAATGCCACTTGCCACACGGGCACGCCTGCTTGGTGAAACCGAGCAAATTTAAGGCAGAGTGCGCGTTTCTTGTTTTTCAGTGGCGCCATCTATGGCCAAGAATTCGACTTCTGCCACACCATACGTCGCACCCGTTTATAGGACGGACCCATTCATTCATACATCCATTCATTCATCTACAGATCGTAATTTTGACCTGAATCAGAGAACGATCGATCTCCAATCCAGTACCCCCAGAGGTTTTGATTTGTCATGGGAACATGGAGGACTTTTGCGACTCGACAGATTTAGCGTGCATCATTCACTTTACTACACGGGGAGTCTTCGGCCGGCGGGGTTCGAACTCTCGGACATGGGCCGAGCGTCCTACCGACCAGGCTATCCCGGCAGAAATGTATCAATAGCTTAGTGCAATAGCTCAGCAAGATACATTTAATTATTTAAAGTTAAACTAAGTTGCTATCTCAAATAAAATTGGATTATTTTATAGTTTATGTTAATAATTTCTTTAAACAAATTGACATTATATATTATTTATAATTCTTGAAAACTATATTAGCTAGAAATTGGAATTTTTATATAATGAAAAAAAATTATTTTTTTTTATTTTATTGAATAGGTCAGTTATTGTTGAATACAGAAATAATTAAGGGAAATCTAAAAATGTTTAAATAAAGTCTCAAGCCTAATACTGATTGTCTGAACCTTGCCATTTCTCCCGAGGTGAGCTGCAGCCACCATCTTGAATTTAAGGAGGGAAGACAGAATCAAAAAGGAAAAAACTTCAGCTCTACAATAAAAGCAGGTGCATGCTTTTACTGGATCAAGAAAAACCAAAACAAAGTAAATTGAAATACAGTCTTAGTTGTAATTAAGTTATTTCGAAGGCACAATGCATAAAAAGCACTTATCTTGACTAATATTTATACTCGCGTCTGTTATTCATGTGTAAGTATTGTTTCCCACGTACTTTTTGACGTTGATGGAGTTAGCACTTCAAATGAAGCAAAAGCTTTTATTACTGAAAAATACAGTTTTTATCCATACATATATATGCACCTGAATTATCTTGATAAATGAAGTACTAAGAGCCGAGGTGGCTTAGGAGATAGAGTATTCACTTCCATATGGGATGGCCCAGGTTCGAATCCCAAAGGTGACTGGTTGATACTAATTCTGCTCCCGGCTCGCACAGACTAGACTGCTGCCGCAAAGTATCCTCAGTAGTAGATGGATCATGGGTTTGAATTCCTTTGCCGTCGGACTTACTATGGTAGGTGTTCGTTATTTTCCTCCCCATGTAACACAAATGAGGGTTAGTTTCATCAAAAAAGTCCTCCACGAAAGCTAGTTTGTTCTAATGCTTAATCCAGAAATTCTTTTGTCTTTTGTGTTGGGTACCAAGCATAAATGGGAGTTGAACACTGGGGGTTCCGCGCTGGGCTGACCACTCAACTGGAGCATCTGCTCTAGCACCTCAGAGCCCAAAGGTCAAGAAAGCTGAGATGGGCTCAGTAGGACTTGGCCCTCTATGGGCTGGCGAGCTACTGAGTTTAGCTTTTGTGTTGGGTTCAAATTTCAAGGCTATGGAGTTTAAGACTACCAATGTCCACATTGATATTCTTAAACTCAGAATAGGGTCGGCTGTTTAACTTCTGTATTGCTGTATTGCTTCTTATTTAATGATTTGCGCTGAATTAAAGTATCCATAAGTATAAAAATTCAAAAGTTTTGATTATTTGTACACATATTTGCCTAAATTAAAAATGTAAAATGTGAGCGCATGTTAGAAGATTAATGAAACTTCTATTTTTAGCTTGACATTAACTTTAAAATGCCAAAATATTACAATGGTTTTAAATAGAAATTTCTGTTAGAAATTTCTCTGAAAATATCATAAAATTATTACATAAAAATATCATAAAATATTACATAAAAAAATCATAAAATATTGCATAAAAATTTATATAACACACTGGCTATTGGTTTAGCAAATGGGCAAAATTGGAAGAATATTTTTATCCTATACATAATTTCCCCCATCTAATAACATGAAAAAATCGGCTTCGCTGTACGGAGAAGACTTCTCGTTAAAATAAGACTTTTTGCGCGCAGAACCATGAGTGGGTTAATTGTTAGTTTCAAATTGTTTACTTATGTTTTACCGAATTATCATTCGATGTAACACAACTCAACTACAACCTAAATCCAATGCTTATTACCTAACGAAAGGCCTAGCTCCAAGATCAAGTTAAGTTTGTTTTTCTTTTTTATGGTTTTGGAACTATGCTAGTTGTAAATGGCAGAAAAACCGTATAGTTTTAAATTCATGATTTTTAACCATACAAGTTGTAAACGGTTTCAAAACCGTAAAGGTAATAGGCAGACTGCTGCTGGTTACTTTACCATTATTTTAGAAAGAAAATTCTAAGAGTGTAGCTTAGCAAAATTTACTTTAAATATTTTTCTGTGCATTGTAAGTTTCTGTAAAAGCATCTTCATAAAAAATAAATCATGCACTAAGATATCCGTAATTCTTTCAAAGAAAGTATTTCATAAATAAATTATTACAAGTTAAAATAAACGTTCAAAAAAAAAAGAATTTCATTAGTCGTGGAGTTTAAGCAATCAATAGATTAAGAGAAAGCGATGAAAGAAACTGTGCAATTACTTAACCTTCCAAGAAGAATAAAAAGTTGTTCGATTTAAAAAGAACTACAAATCGATGAAAAGGGATTATTATACACTTTCTTGGAAAAGTTCGAATAAAAAAAACTCATTTAATGTGTCTTGTCCGATGTTGAATGGAGGTTCTTGTAACTTAGCTGCATTTTTTTTTTAAAATCTCATTTCAATCTGTTGACCCTGATAAGACATTATTTTATTTCTTCATTTTTTATTTTGTTATGAGTTCCTATGTACACTATTTATGTTTCTTGAATCATTTTGGGATGCATTTTTTCTTCGGGATAGTTCATGTGACTTTGTGATTGAGACTTCAATGTTTTTTTATTTTATTTCCAATGAGCTGCATTATCGGTCTTGCCGATGAGCAGACCTAGTGCGTTCTCCAGAGGTGGTATCCACTCTTTCAGGACCACCACAATGGGTGAGATACCGTTGGTCATGTTAATTTGGACGTCTAGTTTCTGTCACACTAGATGGCAGCACCGAGACTCTATTTAGATGCTAAAGTGCACTAGGAATTTAATTTTGCCGGAAATGCCAAGAGCCAATAAGGCACTCCAGGGATCTTTTACATACCGCATAATCATACGACATGGCAACTGAGGATTTTCTGCATCCCGAAAATCCGGTGTCTGGGCCGGAGATCGAACCCGCAGACTTGGAGTCAGAGGGCCGACGACAAACCAACTGCGCCACCCAGTCACGAGAGACTTCAATGTGGCAGATGACTTTCTACAACACTTTGCAGATGGAGCACTAATGTCCCCTTTATTAACACGTTCACGCCGGGGTGACCCACCGGTGGGTCACGCTAGATTGTCTCATATTGGCAGCTCACCGGAGTAAAAACTGGTAACAATAAATTTAATTTTTTATTTTTTTTTCGGGAATAATAAAAATCCATAACTACCAAATGTTTTTAACGGATGCAATTTTTATATTGAATTGCTTTTTCGCCGTGGTAAATTTCCTTGCAGTGAATTGTTATTGTTGAGAATAGATTAACTCCTCCCGAATATTATCTAATTTTGAAATAGTTCTTCTATCAGTATTTTCTCTTTTCCCGCACCAGTATTTTCACTTTTCCCGGCGTGAACGTGTTAATGTTATTTTTATTCCGTTCTAATTACAATCAAAAATATTTTTTTTGCATTTTTAATTATAAAAAGCAGTATGATAATTACTAAAACAAATCTGATAGATTATCGGAATTATATTTGTACGAAAATATAAAATCCGAAAAAAAAAATTTTTGATTTTTTTTATTATTCTTATTCAAAAATAGATCAATAATTGCGTTTGTAAATCAAATAAATTTGAATGATGATTACCAGTTTTATTTCGATCTAAATAAGTGCAAAATTTAAAAAATTATTGTTAGGAAGTGGGCCGTGTTTGAGTTAACCGTGTTGACTTTAACGCAGAAAAAGACACCGGCGTTTCATACAGTATTCCATAACCATAAATTATGAAAATACTAAATATATTGTTTTTCTCTTATTTTGATCTACATGAATACAAAATTATGAAAAATATATTAAATAAAAATTTCTGCTTCAAGGGGTTAATTCTCATAGTAAATCGATAAGTCTTTGTAAGTGGAATGAAAATATAGTTGAGTTTCTCTAAGATCCAGATTTAAAACTTAAAAGATAATTTTTGTTTATAAAATAAATTTAGTCACACTTTTTTCGAAATAAAATTGAATGCAATTGATTTCCAAAGTTTAAATATATTCAAATTTTATGATGAAATTTTTTTTTATCAGACCATGTCAAAAACTACATTCAATTCTTCCACTTAATAGCCACTTATTATCTTAACCACTTATTATCTTACACTTTAATAGCTATTGCTGTATAATCATTTGCAACCTCAAAGACAATTTTATTTTTTATTCAAAAATAAAAATCCTTTTAAGAAATATTTTAAAAACACATCCCAAGCTCACAGAAATTAAATTATTTTATTTTAAGAATATTTGATATAAATTATCTAACTTCTGTCGAATAGACCATAACCAGCGTTCGGCTGATAGGGGAGAAGTACTTAGTGCTTGAGCACAGTTTCACGCTATGTCAAGAAAAGTGTTAATTTTGATCAATTGATAATTAATATATCAACCTGTATCAGGAAAAAATTGTTTTTGTCATAAATTTTTTTTTCTAAAGAAAATAACTCTCAATGAATTCTCCTGCAATCTCACTCGCATTTTTTCTTACATAGAAGAAAACATACGCACATATATACATACACTACCCTTCAATTATTGAAGAGACACTTTCAGTGTTTGACATTTTTTTAAATTTCTCAGGAAATATTTAAAGGATTATTTTGTGACTTTAGGGATGTTTTAATTACTTTACTTTAGTTGCTGTTTTTAATAACTGTAAAAAGTTTCGTGAAACTAGAGTAAATATTTATGGAGATATAGACCCTTTATAAAAAATTTATTTTTTGCCTTACGTTTTTTCGTTATAACTTTATAGATATTGAATGGAATTGACCAAAAATTTGGAGAAATTTACGATTATTATTTTCAAAATTGTCGATTTAAAATTTTTTTTTTAAATTTTAAAAACTGCGCAAGTCATGAGTATTTAAGTTTGCTTTTTTATACTGTTGATGCTCTGAAAAAAAATTTTAAGTTAAAAACTTAATTATAAATAATTTTTAAAGTTAATTTCTTAATTTTGTAGTGAATTGTATTGTACTCAATCGTATCTTAAAAATTTTCAAAGTTTCAAGCAATTTTTGGACTTTAAGTAAGCAATTTTTGGACTTTAAGTAAGCAATTTTTGTACTTTAAGTAAGCAATTTCTGTACTTCAAGAAATTTTTATACTCAACAACAAAAGAAAGCTCAAAATGATCAGGGTTTTTTTACGAATTTTGTTTTCTAGATAGCCCCTTATCGTTTTGAGCTTTCTTTTAAAAAGTACAAAAAACAATTTAGAAAATTGCAAGTATCCTGTTATATTTTTAAGCTATCCAAATAAAGCTTTTATCATTAGTTGCCTAACACAATTCCCAACAAAATTATGAAAAAAACCTTTTTTATTTTTTTCTGCGCATGCAGTATTTAACACAATTTTTTTTAATTTTAAATGAAAAATTTTGTTATTAATCTAAAATTTGCTCCAAAAATTTTGTTTAATTCGATTGAATATTTAAGAAGTTATAGCAAAAAATGTACGGCGAAAATATTTTTTTTTTATAAAAATGTCCATATCTCCATAAATATTTACTCTAGGTTTACGAAACTTTATGCAGTTATTGAAAATAACAACTAAAGCAATCGATACAAGTTACAAGTTTTTGCTTTATATTCTGGCATACGGTGCTCAAAAATACTTGTTTTCTTTGGTATTTTATAGATGGTCTTCCAAATCTCTGAAAACTTTAAACCTTATTGCCAAGTTTAAAAAATCGCATGAACTAACATTACAAATAACTGTTTTATGCATTTCTTAAAAAAATTTTTAAAAAAATGTCAAAAACTGAAAGTGTATTTTCCATTATTGTAGGGTAGGGTATGTATCAAACGCATGCATGGACGATTAGAGTTAACGCAGATAACAGGTAGATCATGTTATAAAATATTTTATTGAGACATTTCAGATACGTAAGAGGACAGAAAAAAGCTGTGAATTCTTCGTTCTTCGCTTTGTATAATAGAATTTAAGATATCCTTAATCCTTTGAGATTGCATTTCGAAAAAGAGTAAGCTAAAATATTTTGAATGACTCCCCATCGTATAATAAAGTGGTTTGAAAGCGAAAATTTATATGTTAGGTATCTTTAAGAAATACTGCAAACAAATCTACAATGAGCAAAAAAAATCGATCAGAATTACCCCAAACAATTTACATGAACGATGGAAACACCGTGCAGGCACATTGCTAAAGATTTTGGTGAAATTAATAACAAAACAATACTTTATAATACACATTGAAATTTGATGAACTTACTCAAATTTGGTAATTTTATGGTGAAACTACAGAGCATGGTATAAAAACCATTTATTCGGTTCAATTTAATTTTCAGATTTGTATTTGTTACTAAATAGGACGGGAACTATAATTTCGAAAAACAAAATTTCCTGTATACCGTTACCATGTGAACGGAAAATCTATTCAGTAAATTATTTAAGTGCTATATATTTTGGTATTATTACCTGAATTATGATTTTTTTACCACAAATGACCATAAAGTTTGGTAATTTTGCCAGAATTTGTTTTTTCTTGTAAAAACAGACTTTTCAACAGGAAATGAATAAAATTTTTAATGAAAGAAAAAGAGTCTGGTTTAGAATTATTGGAATTAGAGATTTTTAAATAGATGACAAGGACTCATTAGACGTTTTCAGCATCACGTATAAATGTAAACATGCAAAACTTCATGTACTCATTAAATTGAAAATTCACAAATTAATAACATTATATTGATATTAATAACTGTATTGCTAACATTTGTAAATTTTGATTCACAAATTAATAACATTTTATTGATAAGATATATTTTTATTTCTTCTTTACATGGAACAAAAAATATATTAATTATTTTTCAATTTGTAAACACGCATAATTTAGAATAAGCAGGTTTTTTATTATTAATATAAATAATATGATTTCATTATTTCTGTCTGAAGCATTGTATATCAGACATTCTGTGTTAGGCATTAAGGTGTAAAATATTTTAAAAAATTTATTTTACTCTTTTTAAGCGATAGTTAAGCATAACCGATCAATAGCAGAGGTAGTGTCTCAGACTACCTTTTGGAATTCTTCCAGAATTTTGAGAAAAGTTCTTACAAAACGAAAAGTAGGGCATTATTGAATTTTGAACTACTCTCTAGATGACAGGAGAGTTTTTTTTTTTTTTAAACGAGAATGAATTTAAGACTAGTTGTTGAAAATTTCAGAAGATTCACTTAAAATAAAAGTAAGAGACTGTATATTTTAACAATTTTATCCGAGTAAGAGAATTAAAATAAATAATGCGCCAAGTAATAATAAAATGATATAAAGTGATGAGCCATTTCGGGGGTGTTAGTGTGCGAATATATGACCCTTCTTTAAAATATTGATTGCATAAAATGTCATTAATTTTATAATATAATTTATAAATATTTTTCAACATGTTTATTTTAAGTGGTATTGTTTGGTAATTTTTATGGTTTTGTTTTAATCCTAATGTTTAAGTTCATGGAAGAAAAAAATTGAAAGATCTTTACATTTCACTGCATTTTATAACAATTCGTCACAACTATGGTGTAAATTTGGTGACAAAAAGTAAGTCTCAAAATTGCGAAGGATGTCCATAAATATGGATCATAATCGAAGACATTGTAAATTTCGTTTCAGCATAAAGAAGTCAGCTCAACTTACACCCCTCTCTCCCTCCCTCCCACTCTCTCTCTCTCTCTCTCTCTCTCTCTCTCTCTCTCTCTCTCTCTCTCTCTCTCTCTCTCTCTCTCTTTATATATATATATATATATATATATGTGTGTGTGTGTGTGTGTGTGTGTGTGTGTGTGTGTGTGTGTGTGTGTGTGTGTGTGTGTGTGTGTGTGTGTGTGTGTGTGTGTGTGTGTGTGTGTGTGTGTGTGTGTGTTATTATATTAAAAATAAATATATATATATATATATATATTAAAAATCTGTTATTTTCTATTCAGCCATAATTTTAACCAATAATTTTCAACTTTTTATAATTAGCCCATAAACTTTAGGTCTCGTAGTCACCCGAATTTTTGCCATAAGCCTTCTATTATGAATACGTTCCGGATCGCGACGAAAAATTTCAGATCAAATTACGATAAAAAGTGCTGGCACTCATTTTAACGGTAGCTTTTATTGCAAAATCGCTTTTCACAGCAAAAGTTTATGGAACAAAAATTTTATATACCGTAATTTTTATTCCAATATTTTTTGTAAAATCACTGAATCGTTGTAATTTAATAAATATACTATACTATAACAAATTACAGTTTGAAGATTTACGGTAAAAATGAATTTTACTCTAAAATAGATTATAAGAATGCTGCACTCAGAGTGCCAGTACTTTTTACAGTGTTGTCATGGTTTTGCTTAAATAAACAATTAATATTTTTTAATTAGTATATAAGAATTTGAGTAGGCTCATTGAATAAATTTGAAATAAGTCAATCTAATGAACAATGAATTATATATTTTCTTATTCGTCTAAAAGTATTTGGTCTCACTGCAATAAACATAAAACGTATTAAAAAAATGCTGGACACTTTTTCAAACAGCCAGTTGAAATAGCATAATGAATGAGAATAATTGCCAAATACCAGATATTTCAATTAACTTAAGACACATATTAAGAAATAAAGACAGAATCTAAGGCATTTCAATAATATTGTTAAGATAAAATTAGCAATATTTAGTATAATAAGGAGTATTTTTATTTCTATACCGCTTATCAGAGAGTTGATCATCATTGTAAATTACACCGAAGAGCCATTACATTATGACCACCCTGCTAATAACATGTAGGACCACCTTTAGCCCTCAAAACTGCTAGCACCCGCCGTGGCATTGATTCCACAAGGTGTTGATAGGTAATCTGAGGTATCTGATACCAAGCGCTCACCAACTGGTCCTGCAATTCCCTCATATTGCGAGGGGGTAGCGTGGCAGCACGAGTTTGGTTTTCCAAGTAGGACCACAAATGTTCTATTGGATTAAGGTTAGGTGAGTTAGGGAGCCAAAACAGGACTTGAAAGTCATTGGAATGTTCCTCGACGATTCAACCCTTGTGACATGGGGCATTATCCTGTTGGTAAACACCATCCCCCGCAGGAAAAACTGTTGCCATGAATGGGTGAACCTGTTCTGCAACTATGTTCAAGTAGCTTATAAACGTCAGGGATTGTTCTATGAAGTTTATGGGTCCTAATGTGTCCCATGAAAATATTGTTCCTGGGTGGGCGAGAAACCATGAAAACCTGGGCGTGCCCATTGTTATAGATGGAGGGTGGTCATAATGTAATGGCTATTCGGTGTATATTGTTTTGATGCTGGATATTAATTTTATTTTAATAGATGTTGATTAATGACTTTTGAATAGATTTGAGTTTTGAAAAAATCTGACAACAGTGCTTTATTTGAGAATTATGATTCTATTGTATTCTCAATACATTGTGCTTCTTTTAAACCTAGTACAATTAACTAATTAAAAAGTTCATAAAAAAAAACTTGTAATATTACATATAATCTGGATATTTCCAAAAAATAACTAACCACAAAAATTTATCGAAGAATTTTAGTAGCAATATAAAATCTAGAAGACTATCTTAAAAAGCAAAGAGTCACAATAAAGAATGATAAAGGTTTGTTTTAGCTCCTTAAAATCAAGAGGTAAGGAAAAGCGAAAACTGCAGAAAACCGATTAATGGAAAGACATTTATTTTATTCTTTTTTTTTAAACATTTAATAATTTAGAATTTATTCTCCAAGAATCAAAGATTAAAAAACCTCTAACCTTTATAATACTATCAAGTCCACATTATAGTAGAACTTCAGTTATCCTAAAGTTTTCAGGATTAATTCATTTTAATAGTTTTCCAGTTTTGAACATAAAATATGTAAGGTAAAGCAAAGCGATCACTGTTCGGCTGTCTACGGTACGCTAATATTAAGCTTAACTGCATTACTTCATGTAATTTAACTATGAGTAATTTGACTAAATTATTATAATTATGTTTTATAATGATAGTTATCGAAAATCGCATTCAAGTAGGTCCATAAATAGCGGATTTATCGTAGTTCAGTGAGTTGATGACCAACTTCCAAAGCTCACCAAGTTTGTCGTTGAATCATTAATTAGCTGCTTTTCTGGCGATGCCTGTTTGAAAGCAAATCACGACAATTTTCATTAGGAAACATAAAATTAATGTATATTGGAATAATAAAATTTCCGATTAAAATGCGCAGGAATAGCTAGTCCTTAATGGAGAAGCAATCTAAAGGGAGTACGATGACATTTCCTTTCTTGGATTGTTGTGCAAATCTAAATCCTCTATCCTACCTCCCCTGGCAGCTTATTTCTCTACTTTATATAAAATTCCGGATAAAATTACGGTAAAATATACCAGTACTCAGGGTAACGGTATTTTTTAGCGTAAAATCTTATGGCTCAAAATATCTGACATATCGCAAATTATTACAGTAATATTTATTGTAATACTCACAATAATATATATTGTAATAATCACTGAATAACTGTAGTTAAATAATTATAACTGTAAAATATGCTGTAAAAATAGATTTTAAGATAAAAATATTTTTACGGATGATGCACCCAGGGGGCCGATACTTTTTACCGTAATTAAATTAGGATTAATTAGGATTACCGTAATTTATTGCTCAAACAAACAATTAAAGCAGGAAAAATAATGAAAAGATCGCTTTTAATTATTTTGCCTACTTTAATTGTTTGCTTAAACATCTAACTTAAAATAAAGCAAATTTGGTTTAATCTGTTTCAGGCGCTTTTCCCCTTTGATTTAATGTTTTAATTGTTAATTTACTTCTTTGTCTCACCTGTTTTGGTAACTTTCATTCATTTTCTGATTATAATTGTTTGCTGTGTACCTTTGAATTATATTTATATTTATTTACATTTACTTATTTTCAATACTTCTTGCGGCATATTGTAGCGATTTTTTAGAGCAAAAAACTAAACTAAATGGTAAACATGCTTCGAATTAAGCTTGACATTGCAATTTTTCAGCAATAAATAACCTTAATTGATCCATTTTTAATCATGCATGTGTCATTTTTAAAATATAAGTTTCAAACTTAAACCTAACTTGCGAAAGAAAACTGTAATCTAACAGCAATTACCATTTAAAAGCTTCTGCAATTGCCAAAAAGAATAAAGACTGCAAACCCCATAAACACAACCTACTTCCTAGAGCTTACTTGAAATGGGTCCGCTTTCAATTCATTATCGCATAGTATATTATTTAATAACCCCCTTTTTTTCTGACGATTTATGCACATTTAAAAGTTCCCCGTTTTTAATTCGTTTTGAATATTTCAAGCGTAGTCGGTTTTTTCTGCATCTCGCATCTCTTCTTCCTTTAATAACAATTTTCTCCCTTAATAGCTTCCATAAACAATATTGCAAAAGGCGTATAAATGCAACGACAGGATCTCTAAAAGAGATATTCTGGTTGGAATTTAATAACCCGTGAAAGTAAATTTAAACTTTACGACTCAATCTGCAAGGTAAAATTTATGCATGTCCTCAATGAAGCAGAAACTAAGGACTATCTCACATTCACGAGTTCCGAGGGAATGTTTCGTGAAATAAATATTAATCCCTTATGTAGCTGAAGTAATTACGAATTCTCTTTGATGGTTAACCACTGCTCAGTTAGTGTCCAGCGAGAAAATAGTTTTGTGGTATCAGTCGTTTTGAAAATCTGACAAACTCATTTATAAAAATTTTTGACTAAATGTTTCATACTACTTAATATTGTGTTGTGTTTACAATTATAAAAAGAAAATAAAAAATTAAAAAAAACCCAATTAAAATACAAAAAATTTAAATAATTAAAATACGTAATATAAAGCACAAAAAATAAGTAAGTTTTACTTTCGAATACATTGTTTCATTAACACTGATAAAGTCCTTTTTTCAAAATACCTAACTCACTGATATTACAGTCCATGCTGAACCACGGCCTCGCTAACAATTTTTCTCCTAAGTCCCCTGCCTCTAGCTCTTTGTTTCCAGTTTCGGACATTTAGAATCTTAAGGTCTTTCTCCACCTCGTCTAAACATCTCTTGGCCGGCCTTCCTCTTTTCCTTTGGCCCTGGCACTGCCCCTTGAATATCTTCTTTGTGCCTCTGTTTTCCCCCATTCTCTCAAGGTGTCCTAGCCATTGAATTATCTTTGCTTTCACATAATTGATTATATCTTTTTCGTTAAATAGTCTTGAAATTTCAAAATTGTATCGCCTTATCCACAGATCACCCTCTTTGACTGGTCCAAAAATAGTTCTACGTACTTTTTTTCCCAGCATTTCTTTAAAAAAATTCCTGATCAAGAAATTAAACCTTTGCATTTTTAAAGTATACCAACAGAACGAAATAAACACAAAATTAGAGCATCTCCAACAAATCCGTTTCTACAAAACACTCAATGTTATTTTAAATTCGAATACTGATAAGTGGAATTTGCATTTTCAATTACTAAATACAATGTAAGGCATTAAAGTAAAACAAAAATAAAAATGTCATTTTCCATATTCAGTACTTGTCTTAGAAACGTAAATATGTACCCTTCGCAACAATATGCTAAAACATTTCAAAATGCTTTATAAGCGTGCTTATTTACTTTCTAAAAGATAAAAATGCAAGTCTGTTTAATTCTTCATTAGGTTGCCTAAACATTTCAATTACATTTTTAGCGAAAAGTATTAAGCATTATAAAGATTTTTCAAGTTCTGTAATATTCTGAGCTAGCGCATGTGTAATTTTAATAGATCCAAAAAACAAAAATCGATTCCTAAATTCAATTACCAAATAGATTTGAGAAAAAAGTTAAAAACAAATGCATATTAAAATCGTAGAACGAAATCCAATTCATAATTTAACAATGAATTCATATTTTAATCTCGTATTTTCTACGTTACTATACTCCCTTGTGGGAAATGTTCCGTTACTCTAATTCATTAGCCTCGAATATTTCCCTTTACCATAATGATTTCTTTTCCTGCTATGTTTGCTTGGGCAATTAATGTGCCTAAAAATTTAACTTTGTAGCCAAGATTGATTATTCCCGAAAAAATATTGTATTAATTTTTTCATATACTCGTATTATCAAAATATTATTATTTTTGCGATTACGTTACAAAAACATTTATGGAAGTATGTATTTTTTTTCATTTTAAAATAAGCTTGAAAAATTTGACCCAATTCTGAGTTAAGGACTTTTAATGTTCAACTACGTAATCGTAATTTTGAACCCAACCCAGAAGACAAGGGAGTTTTTTGGATCAAGCATTGGTACATACTAGCCTTCTTGGAAGAATTTTTGATGGAACTCATCCCCATATCGTTACATAGAGAAAAAAATCGAATAATTGCGACGGTTAGCCGGATGGCAAGGGGACTTTTACCCATGATCCATCTACCACTGAGCATTTTACGTCAGTACTGTGGTCAAAGTGAACCGGAAGCGAAATTCGTATTAACCAGTCAACACTGGAATTTGAACATGGCTCATCTCATTAGAAGGCAAAAGCTTCATTCTCTGAGCCACCGCGGGCACTATGAAACTAAGTCATGTTTTTGGTAGATTAAATCATTATTGCCTTTGAAAAGATATAGTGGAAAATGTCTTAGCCTTCCAAGCATTCACTCAGGATTGAATCCATCCCCCCACCCCCATTAAGTCTCCCAGTATGTTGTGATTGCATCTTTTAGGATCGTGTCTAAGTGGTTAAAAATTATCCTTAATGCAATTTAAGCGGTGGTTCAAAACTGTAAATCCGCCTACACCTAGTTGGGCGCTTGGGGAGCATGTTGCGAAGACTGAGTGAGTACTGTTATTATCTACTTCTTCAAGTGAATTTGTATGATCATGTGCCATCGAATTCAAAAACATTTTTTTCAAATCTCTAAAAATAAACTCAAGACTTTCACTTATAGATTTAGACTATTAATGTAGCCCTAGTAGAATCAATTTACTTAATATAAAACTCAGCATATTTATGAATTATAGACATTGCTTTTCCATTCTAAGTTATTCAAGCACAGAGAACCTAAAAAGACTGTACTTCAATTTTATTTGATAAATTGGTTGCGTAATTCCTCAGACATAAACTTTTATTCTAGGAATAAAAGTTATCCACTGGTGGTTACGCAGCCTGTAAATTACATTTCAAACGTATAGACTCTTTTGCATTGCAAAACCGTTTTCCCATATATAAGGTAGCGGTGTATATAGAGAATCATTTTTCAATCATCCGAAACTGCCAGAAAATTAAACTTCTAAAACGAATGCGTTTAGGAAGTTAAATGTATTTACGAAATGTTATCGCATAAAAATTCTAATAAAAATTATGAAACATTATTTTATTATTGAAAAATAATTAAAAAATAATTTTCAAATTCTTGAAAACAGAAAAAAAAAATGATGCTCTCTGAAAAAAAACTATTTTTTAATAAAATAAAGACATCAAAAAAAATTTGTTTTAATTCTTGGGAGCAAAAAACATAATACATTTCCAAAACGTCAAAATACTTTTGAAAAAAGGTTTAAAAATATTTTGGAAAATGCTTGAAACCAAAAAAAGAAATATATTTCATTTCGGAAACGTTAAAATACTTTTAAAACATAAACGTGATACTCTGTTCTGTGTGGATGGTTATGTACACAAGAGGCTATTTTTTTCCATAATTTGACACATAATTTCATGAAATTTTCTTTTAATGTCAATTTTCTGCATTTTTTCTAAACTTTAATAATATCAATCTGAAACTCTTTGTTTTCCCTCCACTTGTATGTTCTTTGCTATCAAACATCATATAATTGAGTAACTAAAAGAAAGCTTATCTTACTCTTTTTTTTCTGCAGTGAAACGTCGAGTTTAATGAACACTAATAAGATAAAAATGGCACCAATCTTTTAAAATTGCATCAAACCCACTGGTTATTTTTTTTAATTATTTTTTTTCTCTCCTAAGTTCGCAGTTATAAATTTTTTGATGATGTTATTTTAGAAGCCTTACATGTCGAAGGATACACGAAAAAGTTGTTTTTATCAGTTTTTGGAATTTAATACCAGTTGATTTTATTTATGGTTTATTATCTTTGCAATGGTTATAGGAAATATAAGTTTCCGTTTTCAGTTAATAATAAAACATAGACTATTAGAACGAAAGTTTATATGTTTTTTATCAGTTTTAATGCTTTACTTTTGGACACATGTTAACTCGATTGTATGTTGGGGTACCTTTTCATAGATGAAGGTTGGCATTGTCGATATCTACTCTCCCCACATTCTTTATTTATCGTTGTTACTATTGATCATGACATTATCGAAATTATCACGACACGGTATACTCGATGACATATTATTTATGGTATATATTATGTGGTGTCAATGGTATATTGTATATAGTATAATCAGTGGAATATGGTATGAAAACTATAGTAAATTTGATATTTATCATTATCACAACATTTACATTGTACCGCAAGAAGTATCTTTACCTCAATAACAGTTTTTCGATATTTCACGATATCTAAATCAATGGATATATAGATCAATCAATAGTTGTAAATCAGTGTATTCTGATGTATAGATACAGGTTCAGTACTGCTTCATGGCAACAACAGTACTATTCAATAATAAAGTGAAGCAAAGAATTATAAAATTTTAAATGTAAGAGCCAAAACTCAAAATGATTTCGTTTAAAATAAGTTCTATATTTATACTGTTTTTAAATTGCCTGTTTACGTACAATCAAAACATTACACTTGAGTTAATTCATTAATCCATTGAATTCATTAATAAAATTTGTTAAGTCTTGAAAATTTTTTTACATGTATTTATTCTTGATGATTTACTTATATTTACAAAGTGCGGTAATAAGAAAGTTCAAAATATATTTGCCCTTTTACTAAATTACTACATTAAAAATATTAATTTCTACTTGTTACGAAGCTTTTTGAAGTACAGAATTTTAAAAGTTATAGAATCCCCTCATAAGAAACTGTCCTATCATATTTTCTACTTAAAAAATTATAAATATTTCCATCAATTTTTAATAAATTAAATATTATTCAATTTTCAGTCAATGATTACTATTACTTACTGAAATGTAAATTCCTGAAAATTTGAAGAATTTCATGAAATTATGATAGGTTTTTGAAACGTATCATAACTTTTTAATCATAATTTCATAATTTTATCAGGAAGTTTGCGAAATTCAAATTTAATTTAACTTATACTATAAACACAATTAAAACTGCAGAAGCATAAATCCACTTAGTTGTGGTTTAACTTATATTCTTTGTTATAAAAGCAGATGTTACAGTAAAATGAGTAATTTTTCCATTTAAAGCAGTATTTGCTGCAGAAGAAACCTAAATTTGAAACATCTTTTAAAAAAATAGGTGGGTTTCTACGCTGGTACAACACATAAGTAAGCTATCCGGTTAAAAATCACAAATGATATTATGACACTTTAGATTCAGACTTTAAAATATTGCTATAAGTACCTTGAATTATTATGAAAATTATTATAGGCATAAGGAAATACTTTTAAAAAATCACAGTTCGAGAAAATGCAATTATAATTCCCAAAATGTGATAAAAATAAACAATTTCAAAGGCATAGCTAATTGTATGATAGCAAATGAAAATAAAAACTAGCTTTGCTCTATTGTAAGAAAAAAAACAAATAAAAACGTTTTGTAGATTATTCCAAAACAAAAATTACATTAAAAAAACGAATAAAAAGTGTATAAAATAACATTATTACCAGTTATCCATTGCATTTTTACAATTAAATTACTTTATCTTCCTTGTGGTTGTCTTCAATATTAAATTTACGGCCTGAAATCTGATTAAAGAAGTAAATGCACTCAAATGCATTCAATTAAAATTCGAAGCACATTTTTCTCAGATTAGTTTATTTAGTTGAGAAAAAAAAAGATATTGAGTGAATAATGAAATACTTCATTACTGAATTTACTTCCATTGAAATTCGTAATCTTGGGCAATCACTCAGGAAACTTATATAATCATTGATTACTTTACAGATTACATTGAACTGAATAGAAGTTAATCAAGTCTCGGAATAATCTATGTTTATTTTTCTGAGAAAGTTAATCAGTCTTACTGATGTAAGATTTAACTTTATTTCCAAATAAATTTCTCCTCGAAACGCTTTTCAAAATTTGAATGATAGATTATTTTAACTTAAAATATAATTACAGGATTTAAAAGGCTTTTGAGGTTTTTAAAAAATGATTTTTATTACACCATGCAGCAAAAAAAATTATTTCAGTAACTTTTGATCTATTTATCAGATTATCAAGCTCTCGGGTTAAATTTAATGTTCCAATTATGTAGTGCAGAAAGTTACGTAAGTTGTTTACCAAAAATAAGTTAACGATAATGAAAAACGATACATGTAAAATCAATTTTTTTTAAATGTTTTATAATTTTGAGGTATTATTTTTGCGTGAAATAATTAATATCACTTCAATAGCTTGTAAGTTCAATTAGTCCTATTTCTTACAGAATATATGTTTTCTTACACTATAACATTAAAAAGAGGCAACAGCTTTAAATGTAAATTTTCACGTGACCCTTGATTTGGAAAATCCCGAAATCAGTTCGAGGAATAACCTAGGATCTATTAATAAACTCTCGAGTTCTGTATTGTTTATGCCCCAGTGATCACCATCTATCATCTGTTTAGAATAACCGCAAGCATTTGTAATTAATAGCTCTCTAACTAGAGGCGTTGTGCAATAGAAATGGTCTGTCCTAACTTACAGCTCTAATTAACCTACGCAGTTTTAACTCTAAACATGATATCTTCACCGAATACATTTGTATCATTATGTAGAGACTACTGAACAGAATCGTTTGCGTAATGAAGCATTTATAACTGCGACTGCTACGAAATTACCTTTTCCAAAATGAATTTCGGATTTAATTTTTGAAAATCAGTTAACAGAATAATTTAGTTTTCGCTTTATCTCCCTTAAGTCTTAAGTTCTAAATGATAGCAGAAAATTCGAGTTTAATTTAGAAATATGTCGCTTGGAAAGTAAACTCATATTTAATTAAAACTCAATTAACTAAACATTAACTTTTTTATTTTTGTAATTGTCACGTAAAAAATTATACATTTTAACGTTTTTTCATTTTCGCATATTGTAGAATATTACTCTGAGAATATTAGAATACTACTACTAAATACTACAACTGAAAACTACCCGAATATGATAATTCTATGTTTCTGGCTTTAGGTTCTGGCAAGAAACTTGGTAATTTTTACCGAACTATTTAGTAATAATTTTGGTAAAATTAACAACGAAATATGATTTTATAATAAATAATACAAATTAGTAAATCTGAAAAATTTTGGTACGTTTATCATCATATCTTAGAGCATAAAAACAATTTATTCAGATAAATTTACTTTTCACTTTTTTTATTTTTTAATAAATATGTAATAATAAGAACTGCAATTTTAAAAAATCAAACTTCCAATAAACCGTTATCACGCCGAAGCTTTTTTGGAAAATGGTAAAATAACAATTTATTTAATTGTTATTTTATCATCTTCAAAAAAGAGTCAAATAATAATAAATAAGATGGTAATAAAACTTGTAACTGTGAAAAAAAATGTTTATTAACTGCTTTCCTCTAGTATCGTTAAACAACCAGAATTGAATTTTATCGCACCACCTAATGAAGACCACCTAAGCCCACCTAATGAAACAGCTTAGTTGCAGACGGTCATATATTATAGCAGAAAGGGCTAATCTGTTAGTCTTATGACCAGCAGAGTGGGGGTCCGAGCCTCTCCTCTGTTCTTTTCTATAAACTATACGGTTAATTGGGTGGGAAAATTGCTGCAATCGGTTATTTTACCGTAATTTTAAAATGAAAATTCTAACTATGCGTATGACTGGAAAAATTAACAAATGAATGGTTTAAATAACGTATATTTTGAGTTTACTAACCAAAATTGGGGTTTTATAGATGCCGAATGCATTTTTAACGGAAATATCAATACCATAGAGTTCAGTAATTTTACCAGGCCGAGTTGAATATTTTTATGGTGTATTTCCTTATGGTAAGATCCACTGGACTGAAATAATAACATATTTATATGCCATAACACTTTTTAAAATACTTGAATCAAATTCCTTACCTTTTTTATAAATTTTTATTTTAATTAAAATGTTTGACCTCTTAATAAATTTATAGAAACAGAAAAATTAATCTTAAAATTAAGTGATAAAATTCCACCAAATGTTGCCCAACACATTTGAAGCTAGATCTTAAGAGTTTATTATTATAATTATTCATTAAATTTCATAAGCATGTTGTTTAAGAACTACTGAAAAGCTTATCTAATAAACATAAATCTGATTAGAAGATACATGCTAGTTCGAATTTTTGAATTAAAAAATTTTTTACAAAAATATAGAAAGTAAAGCTATGAAACTAAACTACACTCTCAGAAATAAAACTCTCACTTTTGACAATTCAGCAATCCTTGAGCAGTATTTTGTTAATTTTGAGAATCATTTCGTTACAAAATCACGTGACTTGTGACGAAACGTGAAATCTCAAGCGTATGACGAAAATGTTTCCCTAACTCAAAAACACATCGAAATGCATGACGGGAGATTTTTAACTAGCATGACGAAACTAAAATAAAGACAAGACATTCAAAAATAACATTATGACTTTGGCTGACCGGACTGTAAGATGATCAAGGAGTTGGCATCGAAATAGGAAGATCCGGTGTTCGAATCCCGCTTCGGGTGTGGATGTAATTTATCTCTCTGCTCTATATGTCCTTATTGTGTTGCGCCGCATTTGTGGTTACCATGTTAATGTGGGTGTTAGAAAAATACGATACATACGATAGTTAATCGAAAAATACTATTTTTTTTTTTGGTGGGGGGAAATAGATTTAAGAAATGTTTTTTCAATTTTGACGACATTCGTTTCCTTGAAGAAGTGTCGATAATTATTTCTTCACGTTGACAAAGTTTTTTCTCAAAGCATGTACCAAGAAACGATTTCGTCAAAAAAGATTAAAGATTTGAAATATTTAAGTATCCATTTTTTGCTGTGTAAATAAATCCAACATAACAATTATTATTTATGTAATAGTAATAAAATGTTTCTAGTATTCGGATTCAACGGACTTAATTAAGTCATATCTATTTGATAAGTCTTTGAAATTATATTTGCTTTACTTTTATTTGCTCAAAGCATGTACCAAGAAACGATTTCGTCAAAAACGATTAAAAATTTGAAATATTTAAGTATCCATTTTTTGCAGTGTAAATCAATCCAACATAACAATTATTATTAATAATCATTATTTATGTAATAATAATGGAATGTTTCCAGTATTAGGATTCAACTGACTTAGTTATGCCATATCTATTTGATAAATCTCTGAAATTATATTTGTTTTACTTTTATAAAGATGCGCTAACATTCTTCGGTAAAAATTTTCTTTAAATTTTATGAAAAATATTAGTAAAAAAAACACCTTTCTGAATAAAGTGTATGTAAATCTGTGATTTTCGTTACATTTGCTTTATACGCGTTCTTGCTTTAAAACTTCAGCAATATAACTTATTTTCCTCTAGAGTTGTTTTTTTCCATATGAGAAAATAGCAAGCCATTAGTTTATTACAGTTAGTTTATTAGTTTATTTTTGTGTGGGTATTTTTTTTTCTTTCATGTAACTAATGAATATATAAGTAAATTATGTATCATCATAAGAAAAGTTTCAATTATTTTTTTAATTTTATATTTTAAAAAAGTATATCGAGCAGCGAATTAATTATGCGTGCGACTTTAAACGCAAAAAATTCTTCTCGTGGATATGAAAACCTTAATAATTAACTTAAAAAGGGAAATAAAAAGGTGCTAAGCCAGTGCGTATTATTAGATATTAAAATCTGCAAGAAAATACGACAGCACAACCACCTTTAATGACGCAATTAAGAACGGCTGCGGTTTAATTTAAGGGCAGAGACTAAAACGGCATTAAACACGATGTTGCATGTAATGAAAGTAGCTTGCTATAAAAAAAAGCAATGAATTTACTGACATTGCTTTCAGAAAAGCATGACGCAAAACGCATCGCACTTAATCTTAACGCAAATATTAAATAGGTATTAAAGTAGATTAAGCAGTTATTTATATACTTTCTCATAATAGAGCGACAAAAAATTTCCCATTTTGACGCGAGATATAGTTTGAATATTCTTAAAAGGGATTATAATATTAAATCTTAAACAGAAAATCTCTATCGAAGCATTCTATTTATAAAAGCTTATATTATCACTCGTGCAAGATTTAGTGCTTATTATTTTCGCTGTAAATGACTATTTATAGTAATATGTTGCACTGTTAAAAATTTCTCGGAAAAAATGGTTAAATAAAAAAAATTTTAATTGTTATTTAACCATATTCAAACAAAACAGTTAAATAACCGTAAACATGATGATATTCAAACTGTCAACTGTGAGAAAAAAAGGTTATTAACTGTTTTCACCTTGTAAGTTTAAACAACCGGAATTTTCACGGTATTTCCCCAATTTCCTTCAACACATGAAGAGCTTACAGTGTCTTACACTCTCCAATTTGTGACCCTGAGCTATTAAAACACGATACTCTTACTCACGCATAGATAACAGTACCATAAAGATACTAAACTATCTCCAAAATCCAGTTAAATTTCTTTTTTACGATATTGAAACCATGCTAGTTGTAAATGGTTAAAAACCACATGGTCTGGTATTCACGTTTTTTAACCATACGGTTTAAAAACGGTGAGAGGAAAAATGCTCTTTGCCGTAAGCTTTACGTTTAATTGATTGGGCACACTACCGTCCATTATTTTACCATAATTTCGGAATGAAAATTCTAACAGTACACATATCAGGAAAAGTTCTAAAGGAATTCGTAAGCAAATTATATATTTAGGAGATAGAAAAATTCCTGAATCATATCGGTAATTTTAAAGTAATTATATGATGAAAACTCTAACAGTGTGTTAATACAGTATTATTTTTATGCCATGCTCTAAGATAACACGATTGAATAACCAAATTTTACCACATTTACCAAAGCACATCGTACATTATAAAACCATATTTTATTTTTAATTTTGCTAAAATCCTTACCAAAAGGTATCAGTTAAAATTTCCTATGTTCCCCTTAGAACCAGAAACACAATAAATTTTACCATATTCTGGTAGTTTGACCATACTTTTTTCTTCTCATATTTAGAGCTAATTCTTTATTTCAATGTTTCAATGCATAGTCTTTTTATTACATATTAGGGAGCATTGGTATCTTTCTTATCCTGCTTTTTATAGTATATTTGAGTAACACTTACATAAAATATATTTCGCTATTAAGTTCGTCCACGGAAGAAAAATCTGAATTTGATTAAATGTTTTTATAACGGATGTATGATCTTGATCTAGAAAGCAACTGACACTTTATCAGAAAACAACAGAAATCAGATGTCTGAATTTAATCAATGGATTAGAATTTTAAGAAAAAATTTTTTGTCTGCATCACAAATTCTAATTATGCTCTTATGTAGTTTTTCAGCGCATTAGTTTTCGTATTAATCAGATGTGTTTGCGGTTAGAAGTATTATGTTTGTTTTAGTTATTCATGTTTGAATACCCAAAACAAAATCAAAATACCTAGTTTGAATGGATTCATAAAATTCTGTACCACTGTTTTTTTTTTTTAAAAAAAAGGATGAAAACTTCTAATTTAGTTTTTTTTAAAACATCTGGATTTTTTCAAATCGCAAAAATATTTTCAATTGTGAACTAAACTTTTTATACAATATAGTATTTTCTACACTTTTGAAAATGCATTGTAATAGTACGTAATAACTATTCAGTTTTTAAAAAGTCTTACGTTTTTAAGAACTACAAGGAATGTATTGCTTTATCTTAAAATAAATTCCTGATGGGATCAAATGTGAAGCATATTACTTTTATAGCGTTTTTTTGCCGCGAGTTCTTATTTGTTTGTCTGCAACTAAGTTCTAACAGTTTATTTAAAAAAAAATATTTTAAAATAATATTATGAGAGCATTTCATCTTTTCTATCAGTTCCCCTGCCGATTGATGTGCAGAAGTTGGTTTAATCACTCCTCATTGATTTCAGCTTGACAACTAGAACGAGGTGCGCATTTCACGTCAAAATTACCGTTTTTGAACTTAGATTACCGATCTCGAATGGCTTGTTTCTCAGCTATAACACCCTCTAGAGCACAAACATTAGGTGTAGCCAGATTTTGCGCCCTAGAATCTTGATCAAAAGCAAAGAGAATAAAAATAAATCAAAATAATCCCTTTTCTCGACTTAATGATCATCAACTGAAAATGAACATAAATGAACTGAAAAAAATTTAAAAAATAAAAGATAGATTTTAGCAAACCGAAATATCATCTTTCAAATGATTAAAACACTGTGCTAAAACATTTAATGACGCGCGAATGCTAAAATTCAGAAATTTAGTTGCTAACCTGATATTTGATATTTGTAGCAAACTCATTCATTATTGCCTGTGTTTTTATTTGGGATAAATCATATTATTTCATATTAATCATATTTTTGGGTAATTTTATCTGAGTATATACATGTTATGTCACATTTGAAACTGATTTTATAAATATTGCTTCATAATTTTTATTTATCTGCATCATTTAAATTTTATCACAAATTTTTACATATATTCCATGAAATCACTTTATAATATGTTCTGTGACTATTCCCACCATTTAATATTAATCATTTTTTTGAATCATTTATGCCATCGGCTCATTTGTCAAACTAACATTTAATTTCAAAATTTACATTTTAACGAAACCGAAAATGAAATATCCTTAAAGAAGTTTTGAAATGTAAGAAAATACATTTTTCATAACAACCTCTTTTTTTTTCCTTCTGCGTTGCCGTTTTATTTTCATATACTCAACCTCAAACCTCCCCAATGTTAACGCTCATATAACCCTTTAAAAGCAAGCTTGCTGCTCAGAGGGGACTCTTTTCTTAACAGCCCATTTCCCCCCGCTCGCTTATGAATAGAAAACGATTGAGTGTTGCCTAGGCAACCGTATCTCCGTTTTAGAAAACTGAATGAACTTCTTAGAGTTAGCGATGGGTCAAATTTTTATACGTATGGGTTATCTAACTTGGTTAAAAGTTCTCCACTAACCTTGTCTTTCATTTGGTTGAACCAAGGGAGACCCTTAGGGGATAGGATAAAAGCTTGCCTTTATTTATTTTCCAGTGAACGAGATAAAAATATTATTGTTATTTGTTGTTCGGCGACCTCTGTCAGACCTTCACCCGTGGGTGAAAAATGAATAACATGATGAATGTAGAACAAAGTATAGTTATAAATAGTGCATTATAGTTTGCTATTAAGGTTTGTTTTAAACACGTTGTTTCACCAGACAGTTAAGTGCAATTTACTGCGCTAAATAAAAATAAAAATGCTAGTACTGTACTGGTCTGTACTATAATTGTCAATGTCAGTACGAAATATTCAATTATTATTCCATAAATCTTACAAATGAATATGAATAAAAAAGGTAATTGCTAAGTGAAATACAAGTTACTTTGCTATGAAAATTTTTTCTGAAAATGCTAAAAAAAAATAAGTATAAAAAGATTCATCAGTTTCACAAACGTCTATCAATATTTTCATGAAGGTTACAGCATTTTTTTTTTAATTTTATTTTATAACCATCATTGAACAGCCGAACAATTTTCAGTTTTTGACTACCAATGTTCAACTCAGGCTTGTATTATAATAATAATAATTTTGAACCCAATTTTGAACCCAAACCAGACGACAAGCGATTTTATGGATCAACCATTGGAAGAAAATTTGCCTTCGTGGAGAACTTTTTGATGGAACTTAACCGCGTTTGCGTTACATGGAGTGAAAAACCACGAAAACTTCTCACGGTTATTCTGATAGCAAAGGAACTCAAACCCATGATCTGTCTAACACTGAGGATATCTTACAACAGCAATTTGGTCGGTGTGAGCTGGATGCGGAATTCTTTTCGACCAGCCATAACTGGGATTCGAACCCAGGACACTTCATTGGGAGGCGGGTGCTCTATCCCTTGAGCCACCATGTCCCTAAGGTTATAATATTGTTGCGTTAAATATGTGCGTGGCTTTAAAGATATACATCTGTCTATAATAGCCAGGAGTTAAATAGCCAAAAATTGGATCGGCTGTTCAACAAGGGTTATAAAATAAAATACAATAGTCAGTGTTTGATTCAAAAACAGTCACCGATAGGAGCGAATAATGTTATATTCCTTGATCTATCCTGGATAGAAATCTAAAAATGGTCATCAAATTGTTGCTTTTAAAACCTAATAAACGTTAGGTTAATTTTATTTTGCTTAGACAGTCAGTGATATCTAAAGCTTTATAATTTTAAATTGTTATTGATGAAAACGAAAGCATAATTATTTTGAACTACAAATATTCTCATCTACAAAAACAAGTATTCGAATTAAAAACTTTTATTACTTGCCAATAATATTTTTAGCGATTTTTATTAATAATTGTTCTCCAAAAAACCTTTATTCTTTCAAATATTAAAAGTTATTCATTATAAAATCTAGAGTTACGTTTATTTATAAAGTTATTATTTCATCTCATAACCAACAACCATCAACATTACAACTATGCATTATTGCTAACCTAATTATTTTTTAATTTTTATTTTTCTAATTTCTATATAAATATAAGATGAAAAAGAAGAAGAGTAAATGTGCTTGTAACTTTTACTTTTATCACATTTTTCAGCCTTTCTAAAAAGTAAACAAATGAATAACCATATTTACTCACAAGCTAATATTGAAATGTTTATTAATTTGCAATTATAATTGATTGTTAGTTTTTTTAGCTCAAAATTTTTTTAAATTGATATAGACAATGATATCTAGCATAAAACATATTTAAAAATCAACATTTTTCTGTCTTTCTGCTTTAAACTATTGAAAAATTTAGTTTCATTTATATTACAGACTCTGCTCATAACTATATTAAAATATTTGTCCCTAGTCTTTCCCAGGAACGTACTCAATTAATGTTTTAATGTTAAATAAGCTTAAATTTAGTACAGTAGTAAGCTAGAACATAGTAAACTAGAGCAATCACCTTCCAATGAGATAACCCAGGTTCTGAACCCAGAGAAACCTTGGTTGATACGAATTCTGCAACAGCTCGCGCTGAGCCGCGATGGCTCAGGAGCTAGAGCTCTCGCCTTCCAATGAGGTGAATCGGGTTCGAATCCCAGTCGATACGAATCCCGCATCTGGCTTTTACAGACCACAGTGCTGACGTGAAATATCCTCAGTGGTAGACGAATCGTGGGTTAGAGTCCCCTTGCCGTCAGGCTAACCGTGGGAGGTTCTCGTGGTCCTCCTCTCATGTAGCGAAATTACGGGTTAGTTCCATCAAAATGTACTCCACGAAGGTTAATTTCTCCCAATACTTGATCCAGGATTTCCCTTGTTTTTCCAGTTTTTGGCCTGGGTTCAAAATTACAAGGCTGCTGAATTGAACATTGATCGTTATAAACTCAGATTTGAGTCGACTGCTCAACGCCGATTCTAAAATTAAATAAAAATAGTTTGATGCGGCTTTTTTATAATAATAATAAAAATTATGTTAACCATCTTAAAATTAAATTCTGAAAAATATACAATCAGCAGTTATTTTTATACTCAAATACTCAGAAATATCTGTAAATAGAACATAAATAAATATAATTCCCTTTTGAGAGCAGTAGTCTTAGTTTTAACACCGTAAATAAAATTAGCTCAATATACTGTTATCTTCACAAGTAAATTACCTTTATATCGCTGAGACCCAATGAGAGTTTGGAAAATATTCAAAATTTTCCATTGTTTATTTTTTTTCTCTCCATTTTCTACACATTCTTTTTATATGATTTCAGACATAATGGAAGAAACATAGTCGCGATATGCCCATTATGTTGTTTAAAACTCAGTATGCGCATTAAACATCTTAAAAGAGATATCGAATATTTTCAGAATACCGTTCAAAATCAGAAATTTTCTTAAGATTTTTTGTGGGGATAAAAAGAGAGTAGCATTTTCTTTTCAAAAGAAAAAAAAATGGTCAGCAAATGTTAAAAACTGGATGAGTATGGCTCAAATATTTATTCTCGTAATACGAAGCGAACGATGGATCTTTTCCCTGTATATTTATACATAGTCTTCCATATCGTATTCTCTTTTCGAATCAATTTATTCCACCTTTTTAACTTTCAGTATGATTTCTTCTTTTTTCCGAGTTTTATGCCTTATTCTGTTACTTTTTCGAAAAAAAGAACTTTTTGAAAAATATTTCTAAGGGAAGAGAGAGAAAAAAAGGGCAAGTTTGAAAGATTCTTATCAAAAAATTGTGAATATGCAAACCAATGAAATAATAAATCAGATTTTTTTCTGAGAACAAGACTTTCTAAGCATTTTTTAAAACTTTACTGGAAAATCAAAATGATGAAATAGGACTCATTTATTTCAGTTAATAACAAACTTATTTTATAAGCTTCTATAGTTTATGTTATATTATTATTTAAAAATTTCAAAACTTTTTAACCACACAGCACAAAAGTATATAATAAAGATTTTAATAAAGATTTATTTATTATAAGGATTTATTTTCAAAACAATTGATTCACGCAACATAAGTTCTAATTTGTGTTTTAAAATCACTTTCCAAAACAATCCAAAAAGCCCGATTTAAGTTTCAAGAATTGTTACGTATGACAAACAAAAGTACTATTTATGCTTAAAATTACAGTATCTGACATAGAACAAAATGCTTAATTTGCGTTTCAAAAAAAAATATTACCCATTTTACAAAAAGTACTATTTCTGTTTAAAACATAGACTTTCTAAGAAATTTTTAAAACTTTGCTGGAAAATACAACATAATACAAAATGCCCAATTTACGTTTCAAGAAAAGATATACGACCTAATACAAATATTACTATTTCCGTTTTAAAATTCACTATCTGACATAGTCCAAAGGAACTAATTTCTGTTTCAGAAGCATAAATGTACATATTCAGCATAGCATAAAATGTCTTATTTTTGATTCAGGAATTTTTCAATCTCCTAAAAATATAATTTGTACACAAATGTCTTTAAAACTTTTCCTGTTATGTACACTGTTAGAATTTTCGTTTCAAAATTATGGTAAAATAATGAGCAGTAGTCTGTCAATCCGATCGTAAAGTTTATGGTTAGGAACATTTTTACCTCTACGGTTTTGATACCGTTTACAACTGGTACGGTTGAGAAACCATGAATACAAAACTATACGGTTTTGTAACCATTTATAACTTGCATAGATTCTAAACCATAAAAAGGAAACTTAAAATGGACATTGGAGCTAAATAGCTGCTGCGTCCTTCATGCATGAATGATAGCTTTGTATTCCAATAGTCAAAGGCCACTTGAAAGGTACAGAAAACTGAAAAACTTATTGAGAAAAATGGAAGAAATATTATGGTATCAACGCTGGGATTTTAACCCCTATTCCATCCGTCATGAGATTTACCGATTAGCCCTCTCAGCTATACTGTGTACCCAACAGAACGGAATTAAATAGCCTCATAAAGTGTGTCTAGTGTGCACGGATAGAATTCTGCTTGATAAACCGTATTAGGTAAAAACACTTAGTAAAACCTTTTTCTTACTCTTAACAATTGGAATATTATCTTTATGGTTATTTCACTGTTTTGGTTTCAAATGGTAAAATAACAATTATATAAATTGAACCACTTTTACAGAGAAATTTCTAACAGAGTAGACTTGTAAACTTAATAAACTAAATAAACTAAATGCTTTGTACATTTTTTTCCTTAACAATTTTATATTAATTGCGATTTTTATTTGTATGATATTTTTAATTGTGAACACTTTACACCTTACTCTGACATTCTGACTTCTTAATGAGACAAATTTAATCATCTATGCTATTCAAATAAAAATGTTTTGAATCATTCTTTATGAAACTCATATGAATTCTTATGTGCTGTGTGAAAATATGAGATATGAAGCTTTTACATGTCTAATATTTATTAAAAACTATATAATTTAATTGCTTCAAAAACTAATTAGTAAAGCTACAAAAAACTTTTCAAAGTTTACCAAAGAAACATTACAGATAATTAATTTAAAAGTAATATTAAAATAAAATAATTTGAAAATATTTATATAGAAAACTTTCGATCAATGTTAACGATTTCTGTAATTCACCACATTTTAAAAATATTCTAGACAAATAAAGCAACTCATAGTTGAGTGTGGATTATTTAAGGGCTTTGAATATTTATGAATTGTAAGGAAGAAAAGCTTAACTTAAATCTTAAATCCCAACTTAACTAATGATTGAAAACATAAATACAAAATTCATTCGCAAAAAAATAACTATTATATTTACTATTCCTACAATCTCTACTGTAAAGCCACGAATTTCATAATCTTAGTTTGTGAAATTTCTGAAGTTCATCAGCAGTAGCTCAAACTATTTTCGTGTACTAAAGATTACAAATACGTTAACTGTTCTGTAGTTTAGTGCTTTAAAAAAGTTGTTTTAAAAATGCTATTTATTTTTCCTATTACAGTTCGAAAATTCTTACGTTGGGAAGTTTCGAATCTTATAATTACTGACTTTTAATGATGAATGAGTCAAGTTTCTCTTTTGTCTTAGAGAATTGACGATCGTTAACTATAAATAGTTTCAAAGTAGTTTTATTTTCAAGGATCTTAATCTTAAAATGATGCTTCTTTATCTTTAAATCAGTTTTAAATAACTCCTTCTGATTATTAATTATTATTTATAAAATTGACAAAATTTTAAATAATGTTTTAACTTTTTGATGATGTTCAGTTTTAGTAAGAGTGCAAACATCTTTATACTGTATTTATAACGTTCACTTACATAAAGCTTACTCTTGATATATTTTAAACCCAGGCGGTACGATATCAGCCTTATTCAATGAAAAAAAAAGCTAATTTTGATGGAATTATACTGGATCTTTGTTAATTTCCTGATAACCTCTTAAATACACAGTCCAGTCACATTAATGTGACCACCTGTCAAAAGCCAGAATAACCACCTTTGGCTGAGCGGACCGCTACGAAACGTGCAGGAAGAAAGTCAATTAGGTTTCTGAAAGTGTTCACTGGGATGTTGAGCCATGCCGACTCCAGTGCCGTGGCCAGCTGCGCTAGATTACGCGGTTGAGGATCTACGGCCCGAACAATCTGATCGAGGTGGTCACACAGATTCTCGATTGGGTTCAAATCCAGTGAGTTTGCTGGCCAGGGGAGTACGGTAAATTCATCCTGGTGCTCTTCGAACCACGCACATGCACTGCGAGCTGTATGACACCTCGCATTGTCCTGGTGGTAGATGTCATCATTCTGAGGAAAAATCATTTGCATGTAGGGGTGGACATGGTCCGCAAGGACAGATATGTACTTATACTGATCCATCGTGCCTTCTACAATGATGAGTGCACCCAGTGAATGCCAGGAAAACATTCCCCAGACCATAACGCTCCCTCTTCCAGCCTGCAGCCTTCCGGCAATTGTTGCAGGGTGTTTGCTTTCAGACGTTTTACGCCGTATACGCCAACGTCCATCTGTCCCATGGAGCATAAAATGTGATTCATCGGAAAAAGCCACCTGTTGCCACTCTGTGGACGTCTAGTTGCGGTACTGGCGTGCAAATTCCAGCCTTTGTCACCGATGAACAGCAGTCAGCATAGGTGCATTAACCAGGCGTCTGCTGCGGAGGCCCATGCGCAGCAACGTTCGCTGAACAGTTGTTGAGGATACACTTTTGGTAGCCCCTTGGTTCATCTGGACGGTCAGTTGCTCAACAGTTGCACGTCTATTCGTCTGAACGCATCTCCGCAGCCTTCGTTTGCCTCTGCCATCTTTGGCCCGTGGTGCACCACATGTGCCACGCCGTTTGTTTTGCATAGTGCCATTTTGCCATGCACGGTATACTTTTATCACGGCGGCACGCGAACAGTTCACAAAATCAGTCGTTTCCGAAATGCTTCCACCCTTGGCCCGAAAGCCAATAATTATGCCCTTTTGGACGTCGGATAAATCGCTACATTTCTGCATTGCGCCAACGATTGAAATGCTTTTCGATGCCCTAGGACATCCAATATATACACTACACTGTAATGTGCTGCCACCTGCACTCTGTGAGTGGTTATTTCACGTTGACGTCGAAAGTAGGTGGTGGTCACATTAATGTGACTGGACTGTGTATTAGCGTGTGTTTTTCAATTGTAACAGAAAAATAAAGTTTTGAAATGTTAAAAGAAATTAACGTTCATAATTATTTTATAGTAAATATTCATGTGTAATTTTCTTTACTTGTTTTTTCTTCATTCATATCATGTAAATTGAAAGTTTTATAAAATTGTTTTAAGATACTTTATAAGAATGAATTAAATACCAATTAGCTTGTTATATATACACCGAAGAGCCATTACAATATGACCACCCTCCATCTACAATAATGGGCTCACCCAGGATTTCATGGTTTCTTGCCCAGGAACAATGTTTTCATGGGGCACATTAGGACCCTTAATCCTCATAGAACAATCCCTGACGTCTGTAAGCTACTTGAACATAGTTGCAGATCAGGTTCACCCATTCATGGCAACAGTTTTTCCTGCGGGGGATGGTGTTTACCAACAGGATAATGCACCATGTCATAAGGATCGAATCGTCAAGGAGCATACCAGTGACTTTCAAGTCATGTCTTGTCCCCCAAATTCACCTGACCTTAATCCAATAGAGCATTTGTGGTCCTACTTGGAAAACCAAATTCGTGCTACCACGCTACCCCCTCGCAATGTGAGGGAATTTTCAAGACCAGTTGGTGAGCGCTTGGTACCAGATACCTCAGACTACCTATCAGTACCCTGTGGAATCAATGCCACGGCGGGTGCTAGAAGATTTGAGGGCTGAAGGTGGTCCTATATGTTATTAGCAGGGTGGTCATAATGCAATGGCTCTTCGGTGTATATATATATATATATATATATATATATATATATATATATATATATATATATATATATATATATATATATATATATATAAATACAAGAAAACACGAAGAAAGTTAAGAAAAAAAATGAGTTTCATTTTTTTTCTCATGTTATTTTTACTTTTTGTGATCTATTTTACTTATTGTTATTTTTATAAAAAATTTTTTGAGTGCTCCTCACACTATTGTATTAATATATTTTGCTTTGACTTTATTGATACAATATCAGAAAGCACTCTGTTTTGCGGATATAATCGTGTGAGCTAAAGAAAAGATTATATCTTTTTTTTTCTGGTTTTTTTAATAAAATTTCATTCTTTTTTTTTTTTTTTTTTTTTTTTAATATGTATTTATATAAACTATTGTATGTTATTTTTTTACTTATTATTCCCCCCCCCTTTCTTTTTATATGTCTATAATTTTTCTTTGTTTTATTCTTCATTTTGAACTTATATATATATATATATATATATATATATATATATATATATATATATATATATATATATATATATATACATATATATATATATATATATATATATATATATATATATATATATATATATATATATATATATATATATATATATACATATATATATATATATATATATATATATATATATATATATATATATATATATATATATATATATATATATATATATATATATATATATATATATATATATATATATATATATATATATATATTTATTTATCGGCATTGAGCACAAGAGTGTTTAAAAAAGAAGAAACATTATAATTCACCCATTACGAAGCATCCTATTTTTGTGTTAAGTATTAAAGGATTTTTTATTTATTTTTCCTACTCCTAATAGTTTCCTAATTCTAAAATAACGTAAAAATGTTTTTAATAGTTTCAAAACCTATTATGTATAACATACTGTGCTACAAAAAATTTAATAGAAACCAAACTTTTTTATTAAACTTCATTAACGAAATAAATTATTTACTCTGTTTAGTCATTCAAAACACCCTGTTAATCCATCCTGTTTAAAGATTATTAAAAAAATTGGTTTAAATTTAGAATTGTCAGATACTTCTATGTTCACTTATGAACTTCCATTAAATCAATAAATTGCTAATCTAAGATATAAATTATGAAAACTAAATCATCCTCTTTTTGTATTTCTTTCTCTCATTACAACTTTTCATTTCATTTTTGTTATTTAAAATGAAAATTCAAAACCATCAGTGAAACTCTTATTTAAAGAAACCTTTTCGATAATATTACACTTTTAGAAAACCCCACGGGCTATTTAGATATCTCCAAAAAAACTAATGTACGTCACAAAAAAAGAAGATTTAGTTAAGAAAGACCCTTAAATACAGTTCATCCTTATGAAAACAACTATTTCTAAGGAAAATATTTTTTTGTGTTAGTCACGTAATAACAGAAGAAAGATAAATCTGTAACAAAAATATTTTATTTAGGTTATGTCAATAATCACAAAGCGTAGTAAATCGTGACTTTTAAGCAAAAAAAAAGGAAGAAAAAACTTTTTGAAGAAGTTTTAAAAAGTAAAAAAGAATTCAAGCAATAGTAAAAATAAATTTGTTTAACCATAATTGAATAAAGTTGTTAAAATACACAAATTATTAAAAATGATTGAGGTACATAATAGATGAAATAATATATGATCAATAAGATATACAAACGTTGCAGTAAAAGTAACTAGTATTTAACTTTCACATCAGATTTTAATAATTCGCAAAATATTTCAAGTAAGTAAATTTAATTCTTTTGAAAGTTTTTTATTAAAGGTTCGTGACTTTTAAGCTAAAGAAAAACAGTAATAAAATCTTTTTTTAACAAAATTTGAAAAAGAAGAAAGGAATTTAAGTAATAGTAAAAATAAATTTATTTAACCTAAATCAAATATAGCTGTAAAAATATACAAATTTGGAAAAATGATTGAGATGCATTGCAGATAAAATGATGAAATAATACGTGATGAAATAATGCATGATTGATAAAATGTAAGGAAATATGCAAATAACTTATATTTAACTTCCTCAGATTTAAATAATTTAAAAAATTTTTAAGCAAATCATTTTTATTCTTTTGAAAGTTATTTGTTAAAAGTTCAGCATAAACTTATACTAGGAAAAATTTCAGATAAAATTACAGTAAAATCCATTTTAACCGGAACATGTTTCGGAACAAAAATCTGACTACCTTAATTTTTACAATAAGAATTTCCGTAAAATCATGTAATCACTCTAATTAAATAAATACTACTGTCAAAATTATGTTATATTTTAAGGTAAAATAGATTTTAGGATAAAACTAATTTGAAGCATGATAGACCTAAAAATCCGATGAATTTGATTCGGAATTTTGTTACAGTGTATATGAATATCACTGCAAAGTTTTAGTTGAATTTTGATTAAGGTACATTATGAAATAACATTTTAAAAAGTATCTATAAAATCTCAGAAAGTATAACAGCAGTTTTTGCATTCATTACTTTGAAAAAAACCGAATATTTTTTATTAAAAAGCAAATTTTTTTTTTCAAAATACGTTTTTATATTCTGAAAAAGAAATGTTTTCAAAATATCACGAGACATTTTCGTTCACTGTGTACTCAGTTAGAGGCGAATTTTAGAATGAATTTTTGTCCACACAATTTTCCAACAAAAGATAAAACTCACGTAAGTCCTCTTTACGTTTTTGTAATATATTATATTAAATTCTCATAAATACAGTATGACGCTTTCATAAGTGTGTGTGTTACATAATCTTTGAAATATTGTAGAAGATATTATATTTTTAACATAAATTTATAGCGTTTCTGAAATGCTGTTCTTAAAATATTTTATTTAAAATGATATAATTCTTTTCGGTATTATATCATTTATAATAATTTTCGGTACTTCGATTTTATTTCATAACTTACTTAGTATGTTATTTAAATACAATTTTAGTTCAGAGAATTCATAAGAATATAGTTTGAGTATCTTAATATGGAATATTTGTTTCTTTTTCCCTGGATTATTTAAGAGACTAGAATGTGTGTTAGTTTCTGACTTTTGAAGAAGAGTTAAATTTATGAAATGCTACGAAAAATTAGGATAAAGTAAGAAATTATTTAAATTTAACATTTGGAATTGTAACTATATAAATAACGTAATGGCTTAATGTAAATGGTTTATTCAAATTACATCACAAATTTGTAGTGCTTATAATTACTTAATAACAATGTTTAATACCAGCACTATGGGTGTCTTATATAAGCCCTTTTTATTGAGATTAATGTAAAAACAGCACTAATTTTTCGTGTTTATTTGCATCATTTTCTTTTTATCCAAAAGATAGAATAAACTCGTATCACTCTATCTTTTTCTCACTTTTGCCTGAATTCAATATTTTTGACATTATTAGTGAACGCTTAATATTATGCATTTCATTAGCCTAGATTGTTAAAATGCCTCGAAAATTTAATGATAAATAATTTTTTAGATTTTGAAAATTTGTTTGAATATACCATAATATGTTTCGAAGCATATTTGCTCTTGTATAAAACTTAAATGCTTTTGAAAAGTCTTCATGTGGTTAAAAAAATTTGAAGAAGCTTTAAGCGTAAAAACTTAATTGGTGATGGAAAATATTTTCATAACCAAACCAAGCAGAGAAAACTACTTTATATTTTAGAAATTCCCTCTATATATTTAGATTTGTTTAAAACATTTATGTGATTGGCATTTGAGCGCATTGCATTAAGTAATCGTTTCTGAAATTGTATGACAACATTCATATGTCTACAAATATATTGCATATTTATATACATATGAATGCTGCCAATAAATTAAATTACGTACGAGAGTTTTGATATTTAGTCATCAAAAAATCAGCAAATTAATGTTAAATGAGACGGATTTGTTCAATTGTAATACATTTTAGAATTACTATTTTTATTTTTTTATTATTATTAATTTTTTGTATTTTACAATTTTTGCATTCATTTTCTGAAGAAATATAATATATTTTAGAATGAATTTCATGAACAATTTTCAAACGAAAGAAAAAAAATTCGTATACGTAAAGAAGAGAATTCATCGAATACATAAAGTAAGGAACTTACTCTAAAAAAATATATTTTTCAAAAATTGAGTACAAAATACATTACAGTTGATCATGTACGATTAATTTAATATCAATTTGATCATTTTTAAGGCTAAATATCAATCAATTTTCTATTTCGTGACTTATTTCATTGCAGACATATAACTTTTTCATAATATAAAAAATGACGTAATATCGTCACGTTTTATGACTTTAAAGGTAAACATAAGCTAGTTAAATAAAATAATACTAGCATTAAAACATATTTACAAAATATTTTTTATAATAAACAGCAAATATTTAAAACCTCTAAATATGACTGTTTATACAACATTGAAAATTTAGAAAATAATAATTAAATAATAAATTGTCTTTATAATAAAAAAAAACTGAGTAAATTTTAAGAATTATTTCCCTGAAAAATATTTATATTTATGGTGATTATTCCCTCTTGGAAAATTTATTTAAATTGTAAATGCGACTACAAAATAATTAAAAGACTCATAAAATTCATTCAATTCCTAAAAAGAAACAAATTATTTTTTGAACTTCAAACTAATGGAAAGATTTTAAATGAAAATCGTGGTATATTTATATGCCTTCTGTTCCTTGTTTTCAAAGCAATTAATTACAAACAACCATTTAATTACGCACAGAATCGAAAAATTTTAATCTTACGCAATAAGGTTTTTTATTCGTACTTGACTTCAAAAGAATTATTATTCCCATTAAATTTCAAAAGTTTAATTCAAAACTTTGTGAACTATTCGATTCTAAAGAATTACTTCAAAATTAAAAACAAATTTTGCATTTCAAGCTTTTCGGAATTATAAGGAAAATTATTTGCTTATTTCTTTCACAATTACTTTTTTAACGTTTTAATAAAGTAAATGCTAAATTTATTCTATTGTTTAATCAATTACGAATGTAATTTCGGTAAGTTAAAGGTCTGTAAGGATAGAATGCTAAATTATATTTTGACTTTTAAATAAACCTTTACGTTTTATACTTGTAGAAGACTTATTATTGTTTAGGTGAGTTTTAAAAATGTCTGTAAACTTTAGGAAATTAATTGACATTTTTTGAAGATCTAGCTTTATCCTATTTTTGTGGTCAGTTTTTTCTTACCTCACAAGCTAACAGACATACCAAAATAATTGCAATTTATGGAAACAAAAGTAATTTCTTAACAAAAACTACCAAATTAGATATAATAAAAAATAAGACAGATGCGATTTCATATTTTTTCAAATATTTTAACATATTTTTACTGTAAAAAACCTGAAAAAAATGCTTCACTAAACATTTTATTCACTAAATAGCTCTAATGTTTAGTTATTTGTACGTTAATTTTTAGTTTTGATTTGATGAATTAACATATTTAGAGAATAAAATATTCAAATAAAAAAATAATTAAGAAATACAACACTAAAAAACTTTTGTTATCAAAATTTTGTTTCAATTTCATCTGTTTCAATAAATACTTTGTCAATTTTAAAATTATATACTCTTTAATAAATATATACTTAAATATTCGAATGAATATTAATATTTTTTTCAACGAAAATATTTTTAGAAAATATTGGTGACTAAAACTATCATCGTTGATTACAAAATTGACAAAAAGCTGGCAAAACAGAAAAGACAAAATTATAAAAAGACAATTAACAATTTTAG